>NC_044309.1:119994645-120320895 GCF_007474595.2 Lynx canadensis | reverse complement strand
ATGGGCTAAATGGGTAAGGGGCAGTAAGGAATCTACTCCTGAAATCATTGTTGCACTATATGCTAACTAATTTGGATGTAAATTAAAAAAAAAAAAAAAAAAGAAAGAAACCTGAACCTGGGGCAGCTGGGTAGCTCAGTAGGTTAAGCGTCCAACTCTTGATTTCGGCTCAGGTCATAATCTCATGGTTCATGGGTTCAAGCCCCACATCTGGTTCTGCACTGACAGTGTGGAGTCTGCTTAGGATTCTCTCTCTGCCCCACCCCTGTTCACACACTCTCTTTCTTTCTCTCAAAATAAATAAATAAACTTTAAAAAAAAAGACCTGAACTTAAATGAGATTTTGAATTATTAGCAATATTCCTCTGACATATAAGTAAACTAGAGTCCAAATATCCTTTCTTAAAATGTTAGGTTTTCAAATTTTCACTTGATTGTTGAATAAAGAAAAATAGCCAGTATTTTTTTTGAAAGATAGTTACAAATGATAGAAATATCCATTCATATAAGCCATTTCCCCTTGTATACCATTTAGTAGAATACATGTGAAATTCACTCATCTTTCCCTCCTGAATCCAGGCAAAATAAGATTTGGGACAACTTAATTATGATTCCAAGATTATATCTCTCTGTATCTGGCTCAGTCATCACTTGGTTTTTGGTAGAACCAGAAGGTAAATCTGCTGTAATACCAGATTTTACAAGCAGCTGGCAGAAAGTGGGTTGACTGTTACAGCACCTGATGGCAGGTAGCTGAAAGGAATTGGCAATTCTTTCAGTTCTGCCTACTTACAAACTCTAGATACAGCAGGAATAGAGTAGGTAAAATTAGATTTAAACTTAAAAAAATTCCTACATTTTCAAGTAACACAACTGCCAAGAATCCCTTACTTCCCCAAGAATAAAATATCAAAAAGTAGAATTAGCTCACACTTATGTTGTAAATACTGTAATGCAAATTTAAAAGTTACTATAATTACATCTGATAATGAAATAAAGTTTAGTACTTGTTAGTCTCACGGCACCTAGCAGAAACGAGACTTTCAATAAGCACAAAATAATACACACTGACCACTAGTGAACAGTACAAATAAATACCAATGAACTCAAAATAGTTTGCTTTATTCGTTAAAGAAGCACAAGGGTCTGAGATTTCTCTCCATATAAATGCCTGAATATAAAAGACTACCACGTATACAGTGATTTATACAGTTAGGTATTCGTAAAATGAAATTTTGTAATTCAAAATAAGAATTACATTAACATGACACAAATGCTTTTGGTAAAATGATTCATAAAATTTGAGAAAAAATGTCGTACCTACACTCCCATATGCAATGTGTATCTGTTTACATCTAAAGTAAGATGGTTCTGAGATATATTCTTGAAATACATTTGTTTCTTGTGAGAACACTCAGAGATCACTACAAGCTTTAAAAAGATATAGTTTTCAAAAAAAATGATTGACACTATTCTTTAGCCTTTCCATCATGGTTAATCCTACTCAGAAAACAAAGATTACACAAGCAGAGTACAATCATTCTCTTTACAACTACAGAAAGTATCTAATTATTATCAGTTGAGCTAGAACAGATTACTTACAGGAGACAAGCTGATTTAGGAAAAACATAAAACACTAAAGAGACTTAGGAATGAACAATGATGCACACATCTGTTCAACAAATTAGTGGTTACCTACCAGGTAGAAAGCACCATACTAGGTACAGTAAGAGAAACAAGAAGTAAAACATTCCATCACTATTTACAAACTTAAGACCACTGTACAATAAGCCTTAGAAAACAACATAAGAAATTACAAGGCAATATATGCTTAAAATCAAATCAGCAATTTAAACAGTAAGATCTGAGGAGAGATTACATCCAATTCTTGTGAAGGCACTTCAACCCCATGTACTTAGTGTAGTTTTTACTACAGGAAGTCAAGCAGATTCTTGAAATTACCATAATTTCAAAAAAGTAGCAGCACTGGGGTGGCAGCATCTCCCTATTCAGCCCCTTCAGCTAGAGAACGGGGAAAAGGAATAATCAGGTAGGAAATTAGACTAAATGACCACTAAGGTCACTTTCTTACATCTACAGTTCTTTCTTGATTTAAGAATATACAAAATCTGAAATACAATGGAGTAAAATGTGTGAAAACTGAAACTCATAAAGCACTGAACTGTTGTCTAAGGCAACAGTTTTCAAACTCTGATGAACATCTAAATTCATCTAATAACATCCAAAGGACTGAATAATTTGTTAATTACATAGATGCCTATCTACCGTCTCAAACCTTTGGAATCAGAACCTATAAATGTGCCGTCAGGGCAGCATTTGTATTTTGAGCAGCTCCTCAGGTGTTCTGATGCACAGTGTGAGAATTAAATGTGATATGACTAAGTACACAATCTTCAGTGGCAAGGAAACCTGGGTTCAAATGCCTGTTCTAATACTTACTAGCACTGTAACCACCAACTACCTCCCTAACACTATTTCTAATCCATAAAAAGGGGGAAATGCCACCCACATATCATGTGGTTGTTCAGAGGATTAAAGATGATGACACATAAAATGTTTAACACAATTCCTGGCACATTTAGTAAGCACTGAATTCATTCATTCATTCATTCATTCACTCATTCAACAAACATTTATTAAGCACTTACACAGTATCAGATGAGAAACATCTCATTAATTTATTAAGTATTAATAAATATGGCAACTCTGCAATGGTGTCATGTGAACATATAATTATGAGACTCTACCTTAACCAGGAAAGTCTTCCCTGAACCAGGAAAGTCTTCCCTGAACTGGATGAAAAGGAAAAGAAGCGCACTTCCAAGCAGAGGAAGCATCATAACCAAAAGCCATGTACCTGAAGCAGAACAGAAAGAACAAGGTGACTAGGGGAGAAAGGAATGCCAGAAAGCACTGTGGAGATGAGGTTCAAAAGGCAACTGGGAGGCCAAACAGGTTGTTAAGGATGTTAGTTTCTCTTAAAAAACAATGGAAACCACTGAAGGGTTTTAAACATGAAGACAATGTGATTAGATCTGCATTCTGAAACAGTCACTCAGTCTGGTGTGGAAAACTACAGAGCAGGCCACAGAAAATACAAGTAGACCATAATGAGGAAGCTGGTTATACCTCAGATGAGAGATGATGATGGCTGGAATGAGAGTACTAGTAGTGACAATGAAGAGTGGACATATTCAAGAAGCCAAATTAACAGGACATCGAGAGAGTGATATGAGTCATGAGAGACAGGAAGATGTCATACTCTACTCCTACAAAAAAGGGATGGATGATGAAGCTAGTCACTGAGTTAAACACAGTAAGAGGACCTATTTTGGGGGGGCGGGGGGTAAATAATGAATTTCAAACATGTGAGTTGGGTAGTTATTCCTAACGATAATTGATTTGTTCAGAAGTATTCTATGATACATGTCTGTTTCTGTTGCATGTTTACGGATCTTAGAAGACTAGGTTTCAGCATGTGTGTAAAGTGGATCTGAAAAGAATGAAGGTCCTTACCTTCCATTAGGTTCCTTTCCTTGACAACAATCCTCCAAAAGTTTCTTTTACGACTAGTTTAAAAATGACAAACCATATTTAAACTTTAAAATTAATATTTTTATATTAAAGAATAAGACAAATGCCAAACCAAAAAAAAAAAAAAAGCCTGTAAAGAAGGAAGCTTCAAGTACCTGACTTTCAAGCCATTACCAGAATACAACTGGCTTTTAAAGTGACAGGCAGGTCTGGAGCATTTTCGTTAGACTATGTTAATTTTCCGGAATGGAGAGGGATGCAAACGCTACTTTAAAAAATTATTATTCACAGAATCCAAATTGTAAAAAAAAAAAAATAAAAATAAAAATAAAAAAAAAAAAAGGTCATCATACAAATAATTCCTGAATTTGATCTATAAAAAACTAGTTTGCACTTATAATTTTAAGTCACTATTGACACGGCACTTTTAAGTGGCTCGAGTGCAGTGTCTCATGAAGACTGTCATAAGGGCTGACCTGACAGTACTGGTATGTATTCAGTCGGATCCCAAGAAGTTTTTGCAAGCTTTACGGATCTCAACCTTCCTCCACCCTTTCTCTCCCGCTTAGAAAAAGAAGAGTGAGGGAGCCACCGAGGGGAGTGTTAGTCTTCGCAAAACACCTGCCCCACCCACCTCACCCACAATAACCTTCCGTTCCAGAACTAGAGCTACTGTCTGAAAAGGACGCCGGGCCGTAGGGCGCTGTTTGGTAACCCAGGTAATGAGGTGCAGACCTCAGAACTGACTGGAGCGGTCTCACCCAGCCGCGGAGTAGTATCCAATTTCCCAAAAGGGAACCAAGATCTCCACCACGGAAACCCGAGCTCCAAGGCCTGAAAGAGGGTTCTCCCTCCCACAGATGGCTCCGGCCCCGGTCTCCCGTCGCCTCAAGGCCTCTTCGGGGAACTCGGGCCTCTCGGATCCCCTCCCCGGAGCTCGCCAGTCCCCCAGCTCGGCTACACACGGGCGTCCACCGTCCCGGCCCGCAGCCGGCAGCCCCGTCACCAGGCAACAGTCACCAGCTCCAAGGGCCTTGGGAGGCCTACCCCGGGTGCGGGTCCTTCCCCGTTCCCTCCTTGCTGGCCTAGAGAGCCCAGATGGGAGTGTGGCAGGTGAAGGAGATCGCCCTGTGCCCGTGGGCGGTCACTCACCTCTTCCCTCTTTCCCGGGAGGGGCGGTGCTGGGGCTCGTTTCCCCCGCCCCCCCAAACGCTTCCTGGCTGCCCCTACTCAGCCTCAGAGCCTTGCCGCGGCCGCCGGCTTACTCCATAGCCTTCTCCACCCGCGCGGCCTCAAAGGCTGGAGCCGGAGGAGGGAAGGGGGAGGGGAGGGGAGGGACTGGGGAGGAAGAGTACGGGAGGGGGAAGAAGACCGAAAGACCAGCCGGCCAGGGCATGACGTCACTTCCGTCAGGCTTGGAGGGGCGGGGCCTACGCTCCCTGGGCCCCGCCCACCGAGTGCCAGGTGGGGGCGGTGTTACGAGCTAGGGGAGGAACCCGAGCGCTAGCTGACGGCGGTCCTTTTGACTCCGCGATTCCGGAGCCTTGGCAGCCGGAGTAGGCTTCCGGGGCCAGGACCGAGCGAGCAGAGTTTCGTTAGCCCTAAAGGTGGCTTCTGCCGGAAAAGGAGGACAGGTAGCCCTATAGATCCTAACCAAATATGTTCTGAAGGGAACGGCAGCTGAGAGGAGCGGGTGGTTTGGACTTGCCTCCTGAGGGCCAGCCCTTTCCTGACCCCGCCCCTTTCTCAGCCCACCTGCTGTCTGGTCCGCGGTAAAGAATCGCTCGCTATTCGGCTTTTTCCGGAGCTACTCTGCCCAAGGTGTCCACGAAAGCAGTGCTTCACAAACATGAATATGCACACGAATCATCTGGGGACTTTGTTAAAATGTAGTTTGGATTCAGGGATTGGGTCTGATACTCCGCATATCTAGTAAGTTCCCAGATGACGCCAATGCTGCTGCTGGTCAGCAGGCTGCACTCAGAACAACAAAGGATTAAAGTACGAGGTGGCAAGCAGGAGAATTATTTTCTTAACCTAGACTACTTATTTAATGAAAGTTAGAGAAGCAGATGGCCACACCCTTGTCTGCACCGATCATAGACTCCTAGCCTTTTCCACCCCACTTCACCCTACCCCCGTCCCTACTCGCCCATCACTCCCTGGTCCCCTCTTCCTCTAATTCCTCCCTTTCCACTATTCACCCTCTATCCCCTACTCCTGTCTCCGCATTGTCCACAGGGTCTTGGGCTAATATTTCAAGGATAGACAGCTTCTGTTACTAAAGGCATTTGAAGGTGATGGACTTTTATTTCTGTCATTTTGTCATAAACATCAGACTATTATGCAAAATTGGGCATCCTGTTTCCAAAGGAGGAGAGAGCTTAAATTCTTGGATTCTAACAACAAAAGACCTAGAAACAACAATCTAGATGTTTCAACTTATTCCATTATCATTCTTAAAATTGTTTAATTAAAAATTTACTGGGGTAGGGGCGCTGGGGTGGCTCAGTCGGTTAAGCGTCTGACTTCAGCTCAGGTCATGATCTGGTGGTTCAAGCCCAGCTTCCGGTTTTGTGCTGACAGCTCAGAGCCCGGAGCCTTCTTCCATTTCTGTGTCTCCCACTCTCTCTGCCCCTCCTCCGCTGGTACTCTGCCTCTCTCAAAAATAAATAAAACATTAAAAATTTTAAAACAAAAGAAAGTTATTTTAAAAATTTTACTGGGGTAGAGAGGAATGAGGAGTGACTACTAAGGTCTGAGGGTTTTTTTTGAAGTGATGAAATGATCTGGATTTAGATAATAGTGATGTTGCACAACTGTGTGAGTGTACTGAAAAAGCATTGAATTGTGCATTTTAAAAGGGTGGATTTTGGGGTGCCTGGTGGCTCAGTTGGTAAAGTTCATGACTCTTGATCAGGGGGTCGTGAGTACACACCGATGTTGGGCATTAGCGCCTACTAAAAGATAATAATAATTAAAAAATAAAAGAAATAAAGGTGAATTTTGCGGTATGTGAGTTTATCTCAATGAAAAATTTTACTGTCTCCAATTAATTGAAAAAAGTATGTATATTATTTAAAAGCCCACAAATAAATAGAATAAAAAGTGAACATCCTTTTTCATTATAAACCTATTTCCCAAAGGTTAATAGTTTGAAGGTTAGCCTTCTATACCTTTCCATTTATTTACATATACTTGTATGTAATTCAAGAATTCATTTATATATAACTAAGATGATGGTATACACATTCTCCAAAAAAACTAGCAAGTTTTTTTGGTTTTGTTTTGTTTTTTCTATTTAATGAAATCCTTCCATGCTATAAATCTCATTCTTCCAAACTGGCTGTTAAATATTCCATAGTGAGGCTATGACATAATTTATTTAAATGTTCCCCAAGTGATGGACATTTTTATTGTTTTCAGGTTTCCGTTATTTCTCACAAACTTTTTTCTTACAGATCAACTGGCAGATAAATCAATTAGTTTTATTCAGCTGCTTGCCCTAGATCTCTTTCATGAAGGGCTTGCCATTGGTCAAAAAAGGCAAAAAGAAAAAGAAAAGAGCCTCATGAAGCCACAGGTCTGTCATAATTAAGACTCCAATGTGTGTGTGCATTCCTTTTAAATATTTTCTTAAAAAAGTATTGTTCAGGGGCGCCTGGGTGGCTCAGTCAGTTAGGCGTCTGACTTCGGCTCGGGTCATGATCTTACAGCTCATGAGTTGGAGCCCCGCATCAGGCTCTGTGCTGACAGCTCAGAGCCTGGATCCTGCTTTGGATTCTGTGTCTCCCTCTCTTTCTGCCCCTCCCCCACTTGTGCTCTGTCTCTCTCTGTCTCTCAAAAATGAATAAATGTAAAAAAAAATTAAAAAGTATTCTTCAAGATTAAGTATAGCTAGTCATCATGTAATATTAAGGCTATATAAATTCACATAATAATGCATTTGATATCAGTAAAGCAAGTTCCTACATTTACTCTGTTTTTATTGGCAGACAAACATGGTGTAGGGTTAGTAAATAAATTATGGTTTACATAGGATGGGAGGAGAAGAAACAAGAGAGACACTAGCAACAGATATGCCACACAAAAGCATAAGGTTGTCAAAACTGGGAAACTTACATATTTTTGTGTAATCTAAATTGTAAGAAACCTGTTTATTCATTTTTTTCTTTTCTTTTCAGGATGCTCTAGTCCTTTCAAGCTACTCAGCTATGGGATGATATTATTCACTCCCTTCAGACTCAGGTGGAAATAAAAAAAGAAGCATCATTGACGAACATACAAGAACTGTTTTACTGGCTCTGATGCTGTTGATGTAGCATCAAGTCATCTTATGCAAAACATGTGCTTAAGTAGTAATGACACCTCTCCTCTTAAAGGAGTTTGTCTTTGCCAAGTTCTAACGAATCATCAAGTACTTGAACCAGTAGGAATGAAGCTACTGAAAAATGAAAAGGAACTCTAATTTGAAGTCCCAACAAGTTTCTAGGCAATAAATCATCATATATATATATATATATATATATATATATATATATATATATATTTTTTTTTTTTTTTTTTTGCAAAAGAAAAAAGCATGCTGGGAATGGGTTAACTGATGAAATAAGAGCAAAGAAATATTTAAGGTTAGTGTTAACCAAAATACTATAATATATTGTATTTAGACTCTGACAGAACAGTCTTCATTGAGTTAAATGTTATACTTTCCATTTTATTCAGAAGCCAGTAAAAGAAAAGCTGTGTAGAAATTAATCTATGTCCATGTCTGCTCTAAAACTGCTGTGGAAGACATTACCACATAATTTTTTTCAGAATTTATAGAAGGAAAAACTTTTACCTTCTTTGATGAATTGTATGCTTTATAATTTTGAAACATGACTTAGCCAAAGTAAAAAGAGCCAACAGTATGTGGGAACTCAGAACAAAAGTTTTCTATTCAATCATTGCAAAAATGTTAACTTTACATTTAGCATATATTCTTTCTCTTTATTTACAACCCTACTTGGTCCTCTTTTGGTGATATCCTATTATCTAATAAATGTATTACTTGTGTTTTTTATTTTTATCCCCATGAAATCCTTTGTGAAAATAGGGAATGTCTAAATAAGTTTCAATAAGTTAAAACATATATTTGAAATTTTGATCCCTTATACAATATAATAGAAAAGTCCACATATTATTTCTTAACAGACCAGGAGATGAAATGATTTAGAATCCTATAGCACAAGAATTGAGGAACTTGGGGCATCTGGGTGGCTCCATTAGTTGAGCATCCAACTCTTGATTTTGGTTCAGGTCATGATCCCAGGGTTGTGGGATTGAGCCCAGCACCAGGCTCTGAGCTAAGTGTGGAGCCTGCTTATGATTCTCTCACTCTCTCTCTTTTTCTCTGCACCACCTCCATCCTCTCTCAAATTAAAAAAAAATAAAAATAAATAACTGAGAAATTATCCATACAGTAAGTGGAAATGTGGTTATACCTCCAAATATCACAAACCTGTGACAAACCTGTTCTCTCACTTTCAAAAGAAGGTAATTTCATTTTTCATAATTTTTTTTTCAGGAAGAACTGATATTTTAATTATTTTTTTACGAACAGTTTCAGGGGCGCCTGGGTGGCTCAGTCGGTTGGGCGTCCGACTTCGGCTCAGGTCATGATCTCACGGTTCATGGGTTCGAGCCCCGCATCGGGCTCTGTGCTGACAGCTCAGAGCCTGGAGCCTGCTTCAGATTCTGTGTCTCCCTCTCTCTCTGACCCTCCCCCGTTCATGCTCTGTCTCTCTCTGTCTCAAAAATAAATAAACATTAAAAAAATTTTTTTTTAAAAAGAACAGTTTTAGGTTCACAGAAAAAGTGCACAGAAATTGCACAGAAAGTAGAGTCCCCATATATCCTCTGCCCCCGTAAGTATATTTTCCCCACTATCAACGTCCTGTACCAAAGCGATACATTTGTTACAATCTGTGAACATACATTGATACATCATTATCAAGTTTACATTAGTTCATAGTTTACATTAGTACTCTTTGTGTTTTATATTATGGGGGTTTTGACAAATGTATGACATGTATCTACCATCAGAGAATCATACAGAAATAGTTTCACTGACCTAAAAGTCTATGCTTCACCTATTCATCCTTCCCTTCCCCCCAACCACTGGTGGTAACCACTGATCTCCAAGAATTGACTTTTCAGATATGATAAAAGTACTGTGTTTGGTGTATTGATTTTCTGCTCTTCTGTAAGAGTTTCCTTCTACATAGAGATTATATCAGACAAGACAGGTGAGGCAACATAGATCCAATAACATTTATTTTTTACAATGACCATGAGCAGATTAACTGGAGGTGCTACAGTCTATACTACCAGAAAAAAAGACATATAGACTCCTTACTATTTATAATCCTAGACCATCTTCTTGTGAGCATTTACTTTTTCCATTCCATCCTCCCTCCCAAACATCTCCCTAACCTTCACCTTTCAGGAAAAAAATAGGCAACCTGTTACTCTACTCCTCTTCTCTATTTACTTCACCTACTTACTTGTGGTTTTTTTCTCCTTCTGATGACACAAAAGGTGCAAAGAAGAGCCCCATCCCCAGGACAGTCAGAAGGGATACATACCCAATTCATTAATGGTTACATATTTTACTGCATTTAGTCAAACCATGACAGAAGCAAGACAAGCCTAATTTGCACCTTGGAGGTGCAGAAGATATCAACAGCAGTTAGGAAAAGTGTGATAAGGGAAAGACAAGGGGCCCAAAGGAAAGGTAATAAGAAGAGAAAGGGACTAGAAGATAACTCTGAGGAAGACCAGTGGACAGGCAGAAGAAGAGCCAAACAAAAGTGATTTTTATCTACTACAAATGAAAAACCCAACTGTCCTATTACTTTCCCCTGAGGATATAGGGTACCTCTAGAAATTCCCAACTACAGATGGATGTAATTTATCAGTAAATATGCTAATAAAATAATTTCCAGTCATTGGCCCTTTCCCTTTCTTTTGTTAATGTTTATTTATTTCTGAGACAGAGAGAGACAGAGCATGAGTGGGGGAGAGACACAGAATCAGAAGCAGCCTCCACGCTCTGACGTGGGGCTCAAACTCAAACCATGAGATCATGACCTGAGCCAACCGACTGAGCCACCCAGGCGTCCCTGCCCTTTCCCTTTCTTAAGCAGTTTGTTAAACATTTTATATGTATTGTTTATAATCTAACAATAGGCCTCTAAAGTAAGAGGTAAAACTCCCATTTTATAGTAGGGGAAATTGAGACTTAGAAGGATAAATAAATAAATAAATAAGACACAGTAGGGAAGGAAAGCTGTTATTTTGATATTCTTATAGGGATTGCATTGAATGTGTAGATTGCTTTGGGTAGCGTAGACATTTTAACAATATTTGTTCTTCCAATCCATAAGCATGGGATGTTTTTCCATTTCTTTGTGTCTTCAATATCTTTCATAAACTTTCTAAGGTTTTCAGCATACAGATCTTTTATCTCTTTGGTTAGGTTTATTCCCACGTATTTTCTGGGGTTTGGTGCAATTGTAAATGGGATCATTTCCTTGATTTCTCTTTCTGCTACTTCATTATTGGTGTATAGAAATGCAACCAATTTCTGTACATTGATTTTATATCCCATGACTTTGCTAAATTTATATATCACTTCTAGCAGGTTTTTTTTGGTGGAGTCTTTAGGTTTTTCTACATAGTATGTCATGTCATCTGGGAAGAGTGAAAGTTGGACTTCTTCCTTGCCAGTTTGGGTGACTTTTATTTCTTTTGTTGTATGATTGCTGAAACTAATAAGATTTCCAGTACTATGTTCAATAGCAATGTTGATAATGGATATCCCTATCCTGTTGGTGACTTTAAAGGAAAAGCTCTCAGTTTTTCCCCATTGAGGATGGTGATCACTGTGGGTCTTTTATATGTGGCCTGTATGATGGCAAGGTATGTTTCTTCTATCCCTACTTTCTTGAGGGTTTTTATCAAGAAGGGATGCTATAAAGGGGCGCCCGGGTGGATCAGTTGGTTAAGCATCCAACTCTTGGTTTCGGTTCAGGTCATGATCTCACAGTTTATGAGTTAGAGCTCAGCATCGGGTTCCACACTGACAGCGTGGAGACTGCTTGGAATTCTCTGCCCCTCCCTAGCTCTTTCTCCCAACACACACACACACACACACACACACACACACACACACACACACATATACACATATATACATACATACATACTGTAGGGGCTCCTGGTGGCTCAGTCGGTTAAGCATCAGACTCAGGTTATGATCTCACTGCTCATGAGTTTGAGCCCCACGTGGTCTCTGTGCTGACAGCTCAGAGCCTGGAGCCTGCTTTGAATTCTGTGTCTCCCTCTCTCTCTGCCCCTCCCCCCGCTCATGCTCTGTCTCTCTGTGTCTCTCAAAAATAAATAAATATTAAAAAAAAAAGGATGCTGTATTTTGTCATGTTTTTTCTACATCTATTGAGAGGATCATATGGTTCTTACTCTTTCTTTTATTAATGTGGTATATCACGTTGATTGATTTGCATATATTGAAGCACCCCTGCAGCCAAGGAATAAATCCCATTTGATCGTGGTGAATGATTCTTTTAATGTACTGTTGGATTCGATTTGTTAATATATTGTTGAGAATTTTTGCATCCATGTTCATCAGAGATAATGGTTTGCAATTCTCCTTTTAAAGGGGGTCTTTGTCTGGTTTTGGAATCAAGGTAATGCTATCTCACTGAATGAGTTTGGAACTTTTCCTTCCTATTTTTATTTTTTAGAAAAGCTTCAAAACAACAGGTATTAGCTATTCTTTAAATGTTTAGTATAATTCCCCTGGGAAGCCATCCAGTTCTGAACTCTTGTTTGTTGGGAAATTTTTTTATTACTGATTCAATTTCTTTACTAGTTATGGGTCCATTCAAATTTTCTATTTCTGTTTCAGTTTTGGTAGTTTTTATGTTTCTAGGAATGTATTCATTTCTTCCAGATGGCCCAATTTGTTGGTATATAATTGCTCATAATATTCTCTCATAATTGTTTGCATTTCTGCATTGTTTATTGTGATCTCTCCTCTTTCATTCATTTTATTTATTTGGGTCCTTTCTCTTTTCTTTTTGATACGTCTGGCTAAGGGTTTATCTATTTTTTTAATTCTTTCATAGAACCAGCTCCTAGTTTCGTTGATCTGTTCTACTGTTGTTTTTTTTTCAATAACATTTATTTCAGCTCTAATCTTTATTATTTCCCTTCTTCTGCTGGCTTTATGCTTTATTTGCTGTTCTTTTTCCAGCTCCTTTAGGTGTAAGGTTAGGTTGTGTATTTGAGACTTTTCTTGCTTCTTGAGTAAGGCCTATATTATTATATACTTCCCATAACTGCCTGTGCTGCATCCCAAAGGTTTTGCACTATCATGTTCTCATTTTCATTTGCGTTCATGTATTTTTTATTTCTTCTTTAATTTCCTGGTTAACCCATTCATTCTTTAATAGGATGCTTTTTAAACTCCATGTATCTGTGGTCTTTCCAAATTTTTTCTTGTGGTTGACTTCAAGTTTCATAGTGTTGTGGTCTGAAAATATGCATAATATGATCTCAATCCTTTTGTACTGGTTGAGGCCTGATTTGTGACCCAGTATGTAATCTATCCTGGAGAATGTTCCATGTGCACTCAAAAAGAATATGTATTCTTCTCCTTAATGATGAAATGCTCTGAATATATCGGTTAAGCCCATCTGGTCCAGTATGTCATTCAAAGCCATTGTTTCCTTGTTGATCTTCTGCTTTGATGATATATCTATTGCCATAAGTGGGGTGTTAAAGTCCCCACTATTGTTGTTTTTTTTTAATTGTTTTTAACATTTATTTTTTGAGACAGAGAGAGACAGAGCATGAATGGGGGGGAGGGTCAGAGAGAGAGGGAGACACAGAATCAGAAGCAGGCTCCAGGCTCTGAGCTGTCAGCACAGAACCGGATGCAGGGCTCGAACTCGTGAACCACGAGATCATGACCTGAGCTGAAGTCGGACACTTAACCGACTGAGCCACCCAGGCGCCCCAAAGTCCCCACTATTGTATTATTACACTATTATCAATGAGTTTCTTTATGTTTGCTATTAATTGATTTATATCTTTGGGTGTTCAAGTTGGGGGCATAAATATTTATAATTGTTAGATCTTGTTGGATAGACCCCCCTTTATTATTATATAGTGCCCTTCTTCATCTCTTGTTACAATCTTTGGTTTAAAATATAGGTTTTCTGATTCAAGTATGGGTATTCCAGCTTTCTTTTGATGTCCATTAGCATGATAAATGCTTTGCCATTCCATTTCAATCTAGAGGTGTCTTGTATGCATCATATTGATGGGTCTTCTTTTTTTAATCCATTCTGATACTGTATGTCTTTTGATTGGAGCATTTGGCCCATTTACATTCAGAGTAATCACTGATAAATATGAATTTAGTGCCACTGTATTACCTGTAAAGTCACTATTCCTGTAGATTGTCTCTGTACCTTTCTAGTCTTATTTGCTTTGGTCTCTTTCCAGCTCAAAGGTTCCCCTTTAATATTTCTCACAGAGCTTGTTTAGTGTTTATGAACTCCTTCAGTTTTTACTTGTCTTAGAAACTCTTTATGTCTCTTATTCTAATGGTAGCCTCGTTGGATAAGTATTCTTAGCTGTATATTTTTCCCATTTAGCATGTTGAATATATCATGTCACTCCCTCTGGCCTACCAAGTTTCTGTGGACAAGTCTGCTACTAACCTCATGTGTCTACCCTTGTAGGTTAAGGAACTTTTGTCCCTGGCTGCTTTCAGAATTCTCTCTTTAACTTTATATTTTGCAAGGTTCACTATGATATGTCTTGATGTTGACCTGTTTTTGTTTATTTTGAAGGGAGTTCTGTGTGCCTCTTGGATTGAATGCCTGTTTCCATCCCCAGATCAGGGAAGTTCTCTGCTATAATTTGTTCGAATAAACCTTCTGTTCCTTTTCCCCACTCTTCTTCTTCCAGAACTCCTATGATATGGATAATATTGTGCTTTCTGGAATTGCTGAGTTCCCTAAGTGTGTATTTGTGATCTAATAGTTTTCTTTCCCTCTTCTTTTCAGCTTTATTATTTTCTATAATTTTATCTTCTCTATCACATAGTCATTCCTCTGATTCTTCCTTCCTAGTTGTGATTACATTCAGTCTGTTTTGTATGTCAGTTATAGCATTTTTTATTTTGGCCCGACTAGTTTTTAGGTCTTTTATCTTTGCAGCAAGGGTTTCTCTGGTGTCTTCTATGCTTCTTTCAAGCCCAGTTAGTATTCTTATGATTACTGTTCTAAGTTCTTGTTCCGATATATTACATATATATGTTTTGAGTAAATCCCTGGTTGTGATTTCTTCTTGATCTTTCTTTTGGGGAGAATTCCTCCATCTTGTCATTTCGTCTAGGTTTCTGTCTTTTGTGTGCTTTGAAAGCTTGTTATGTTTCCTGCTCCTGAGAGTAATGCTATATTAAGAAGGGGTCATACACTGTCCATGGCCTGTTGCTTCAGGAAGTGTTACTGGTATATGCTGTGTGCATTTTGCTGTTGTGTTTTGGTTGCTCTTTCCCACAGGTCGGTCCTCTGCAGAGTTCCTCTTTGCTTGCAATGGGGACTGTTTAGACCTTTAACTAGGTGTGTTTTGATTTTTCCTTAAAATAAGCCTGATTTTTGCAATCCCTATCAAAATAACACCAGCATTCTTCACAGAGCTAGAACAAACAATCCTAAAATTTGTATGGAACCAGAAAAGACCCCAAATAGCCGAAGCAATCTTGAAAAAGAAAACCAAAGCAGGAGGCATCACAATCCCAGACTTCAAGCTGTATTACAAAGCTGTAATCATCAAGATAGTATGGTACTGGCATAAAAACAGACACTCAGATTAATGGAACAGAATGGAGAACCCAGAAATGGATCCACAAGCATATGGCCAACTAATCTCTGACAAAGCAGGAAAGAATATCCAATGGAATAAAGACAGTCTCTTCAGCAAATGGTGCTGGGAAAACTGGATAGCAGCATGCAGAAAAATGAACCTGGATCACTTTCTTACACCATACACAAAATAAGCTCAAAATGAATGAAAGACCTAAATGTAAGACAGGAAGCCATCAAAATCCTTGAGGAGAGGGGCGCCTGGGTGGCTCAGTCGGTTGAGCATCTGACTTCAGCTCAGGTCATGATCAGGTCCGTGAGTTCGAGCCCCGTGTCGGGCTCTGTGCTGACAGCTCAGAGCCTGGAGCCTGCTTCAGATTCTGTGTCTCCCTCTCTCTCTGCCCCTCCCCTGCTCATGCTCTGTCTCTCTCTCTCTCAAAAATAAATAAAAACATTAAAAAATAAATTTAAAAAATTCTTGAGGAGAAAGCAGGCAAAAACCTCTTTGATCTTGGCCACAGCAACTTCTTACTCAACACATCTCCAGGGGCAAGGAAACAAAAGCAAAAATGAACTATTGCGACCCTATAAAAATAAAAAACTTCTGCACAGTGAAGGAAACAATCAGCAAAACTAAAAGGCAACCAATGGAATGGGAGAAGATATTTGCAAACGACATATCAGATAAAGGGTTAGTACTCAAAACCTATAAAGAACTTATCAAACTCAACACCCAAAAAAAACAAATAATCCAGTGAAGAAATGGGCAAAAGACATGAATAGACACTTCTCCAAGGAAGACATCCAGATGGCCAACCAACACATGAAAAATTGCTCAACATCACTCATCATCAGGGAAATACAAATCAAAACCACAATGAGATACCACCTCATACCTGTCAGAATGGCTAACAATAACAACTCAGGCAATGACAGATGTTGGCGAGGATGCAGAGAAAGAGGATTTTTTGCACTGCTGGTGGGAATGCAAACAGGTGCAGCCACTCTAGAAAACAGTATGGAGGTTCCTCAAAAAACTAAAAATAGAACTACTCTACGACTCAGCAATTGCACTACTAGGCATTTATCCAAGAGATACAGGGGTGCTGTTTCAAAAGGATACATGCACCCCCATGTTTATAGCAGCACTATCAACAATAGCCAAAGTGTGGAAAGAGCCCAAATGTCCATCGATGGATGAATGGATAAAGAAGATGTGGTATATATATATATATACACATACACACACACACACACACACACACACACACACACACACACACACAATGGAGTATTAACTTGGCAATCAAAAAGAATGACATCTTGCCATTTGCAACTATGCGGATGGAACTGGAGGGTATTATGCTAAGTGAAATTAGTCGGTCAGAGAAAGACAAAAATCATATGACTTCACTCATATGAGGACTTTAAAGACAAAACAGATGAACATAAGGGAAGGGAAACAAAAATAATATAAAAACAGGGAGGGGGACAAAACAGAAGAGACTCATAAATATGGAGAACAAACTGAGGGTTGCTGGAGGGATTATGGGAGGGGGGATGGGCTAAATGGGTAAGGGGAACTAAGGAATCTACTCCTGAAATTGTTGCACTATATGCTAACTAATTTGGATGTAAATTTTAAAAAATAAAATTAAAAAAATAAAAATAAATGACTATGATAAAGCAAGGAAATAAAAGAGTTACTATGAATAAGGGTACTAAAATAGGCCTACTTCCTTGAGTCCTCAAATTGTTGTTTAATTTATAAACATTAACTAATGCCCTAAAAAAAAACAACTAAAATAATTTTATGCCACTGGAAGATGTAACTACCCTAATCTGTGTATGGTTCTGTTTGAGTTGAGGAGGACATTAATATACTTCTGGTAGAAGCCCTGGGAGGGTGGTTATAGAGAGATCAGAAAACCCTGGAAACATGCAGCCACATGCTCTTTATTGGAGGGGATGCAGGGCAGAGTCTCCTTATTAGTAAAGTCTCCATTTTAATATTCTATGTGAACATTGCTTACCATTACTATGAAAGGCTGGGACTTTGAGAAATGCATTAAGAATATTACCATGTCCTTCAATCTGCTGCTCAGAAGATTGTATATAATTTTAAGGAAACATCTTCCCTCTGAGCCTATTTTATTTTGTTTTAAATTTTTAGAATAAAAATATACATGTTTAGATTTGTATTTCTAAGATTGGACCAGAAATATCAAAGATACAAAGGTATGCATGTGGTATGGTAGGTAACATGAGGATACGGGCTCTGGTGTCAGAGACCTTGATTTACTACTTCACCTATTTGAGTTCAGGAGGGAAAATGTTAGCAAGTGAGCACCCTGGATTTAGGCAAAATCCAAATTAGAATTAGTAGAATTACTAAGAACTGTTCAGCAATGCTTAAAATGTTTTACTACTGTATGAAGTGAATGACAATTTCTTATAACATTCCCTAACAAAGCTTATTTTGATCAACACATATACATACCATTATTCAACTGAACTTGTTTACAAATTGACTTCTACTGAATGATTTTTGAAAGTTCCCAGGCATGAATTCCTAACCCAACAGTGCCACTCCACCTAGTGACAGTTCCACAAATTACAGTTATTCCACTTAAAAAGAATTCCCAAGGGTATTATCATTCGATTTTAGGTTAGACCTTTTAGAGGGAGGACTTACACGCAAAACCTTTTTTTCTCTGCATAAATAAAGTCCAACTCCAATCATTGAGAAGATTACCTACTGTTGGAACATTCAGTAAATTTCTGTGAGAATTAACAGTCTGATTCATAATGCTTAAGACTCTGTTTAACTTCTTATGCACATTCTCAGACACTACCCAGGTAAATAAAAGATTTTCTAACTCAGAGAAATAAATGTTGAGATGAAACTTTTCTCCTCTTATAATCTATAGAGAGAATGTTTAAGACTGAAAGGCCTTCTTGAGACCTTTTTTTCTAGAAATCTTTCTTCCCTTTACTCTGTACAAGTGGATTTGGAAGTGCCTTTATAATGCAATTGCTAATGTGCTAGAAAGCTTTTTGACCATAAAAACCAACAAGTTAGCATTGCAGCCCCAGCTCTTGTTACTTAACTCTGTGGCCAGTGATACTATTGGGTAACTCTTGTTGTCTGATTCATACATGAGTATAATAATTCAACAATTGATCTGTGCCAGCACTGTGTTTCTGGCTGGTACTACCCATATCACGTAGAACCACCTGTAAATCAGGTTTGAATTTTTTCTCTGGTATTAGGTAACCTCCATAAGGTCACAGATATGGGCCAGGTGAAACATAAACAGTGCAGTAAGAGTAGGTGCTCTAAGTGTGAGCTCATGGAATTTACTTGTCCAGCCTGAGTCCAATCTTGCAGATACCACCGTCCGCTTGACATTGACATGCTGCTCTGTGCATGCCTAACCTGCAGTGGGGAAGAGAAATGATCCCAGAGGGCAGAACCAAGAGCAGCATCTCTTGTCCAATGTGCATGAACATATTGGATGGGGATAATGGCTAATGGTTTGACCAGAGGATGAGACTTGAAAACTACAAGAAACCTGGGAACTAGAAGCTTTAGGAAAGAAGTATGTGGATGAATGGTCCCCAAGTGTGAGGTTATTTGTGTTTTGTGTGCAAGCTCATCAAAAGGCCTCTCGATAGGAGAGGATCATAGTATCAGGGGGACAACATAGCCTATATTGTCAATGTTGGCCAGCTTCTTTCCCCAGCCATCCTAGAGCTTGCTCACTTGTGCTACACTCTGGGAAAATTCCCTCAGCTTCTTTTTTTTTAATTTTAAGTAGTGTCCATTTTGCTATTCAACCCATCAATTAAGCATAAGTAATCCTATTTTTAATTTCTATGATCTTTGTTATAGTAACCTGTTGTGATAGATACAATTGCCTCATTAGTCTCTCAGAGAATAGTATAAAGTTTACTTTATTCCCTTAGGGGTTCATTCTTTTTTTTTGGACTTGGTGTACCTCTTGTGGTGTTTAAGTACCATTCAAATGTTTAAGGCTTGGTTGTCTTTTTTTTTTTTTTTTTAATGAATTCCTGTTTACCTGTTGATGAATCTAACTGTGGTGCCTTTCCTCGGCAAGAGAGAGGTGTGCTAAGTGCCCGAGGGCCCTGCCCTGTCAGACTTCTTTCTAATGAGGTCTGAGCTTCTATCTTTAGCCAGAGATGAGTGCCACAATCCACCACTCCCTTTAATATTTTTTTCCTTTTACTCTGATGACTTTAGTGAATATAAAACTATTTTAGATTGTTTCCCTGTCCAACCTTCACACTTTCTCTTTTTGCTGAGCCTCCATTCCAAGAAAGTGAGTAGGGCTCAGTTGTTTCCAATTCATTCTTTTAATGGCTCACCCATTATCTCCTATTCTCCTGACATTTGTCCTGACATTTAAGTATCTCTGGAATTATTTTATCTTTAGTAGTTTTCTCCTGCCCTGATTTGGGACATGAATATTCTTCTTGATTCGCTAACAATCTAACGCCATTGTTTTCCATCTTTTAGGAATTCTTCCACTTTGTTCATCAATAGCACCCTTTGTGTTTCCTAGAGTCACTTACAGATTTACTCTTCTATCAAAATACAGTGTGAACTATTTCACATACACAGTGTAGATTCTAATACAATGAGCACCCGTGTGCTCACCATCCAGCTTGAGAAATAATATATCACAAATAGCACTGAAGTGTTCCCTGTGTATTCCTCCCTGATCTCATTTACTTCCCTCCCTTCTCCACCTGAAATGTTTAAAGGGATTTGGGACATGAAGGAGGTGAACAGTATCAGTTTGCTATGCAAAGACAAACACCACCAAATGAAAAATTTCAAAACCAAGATAAAAAACTGTTTGAGAGGACTGTTCTATCTTACTCATTGATATAAATCCTAATTCTTTATTGTCTTAAGGGGAGTATAATGCATGGCCAACACTGGAACATGTTATTTCCATGCATGCAGTTTGCGTTAAAAAAAATAATAAACTCTAGAGGTGTCTGGGTGGCTCAGTGGGTTAAAGCATATGACTTCAGCTCAGGTCATGATCTCACAGTTTGTGTGATCAAGCCCCATCAGGCTCTATGCTGACAGCAGGGAGCCTGCTTGGGGTTCTCTCACCTTTGCTTTCTCTCTGCCCCCTCCCCTCTTGTGTTCTCTCTCTCAAAATAAATAAATAAACTTGAAAAAAATTATAAACTCTAATGTGGCTAAGTTCTCATTCTACTTTTTATGAATTGTAAATTAGGATTTTATGACTATCTTTCCAAAATAATAGATATCTTTAATGCATCACCTCAATGTTATTATTTATAAATAATGTTAAAGGTTCTCTTTGAACTCAACTTACTGTATAATATTAAAACAAAATCTCTAGCAATAAGCTTTCTAAATTAGGTATTGAAATGGAAGGGAGTTTCAATGCTCTAGAAATAGAGGAGTAAGGACTATGTTCATCAATTTCAGAAACGAATGTTTAGTGTCTCAAAGATGACCACTATGATACCTACACTGCTTACAGAAATTAGTTTACTGTAGTAAGCATATGCGCGCGCGCGCACACACACACACACACACACACACACACACACACACAATCATTCTCAGCAGAACATAACGGAAGACTTCAAGGCCAGGGCATGTTTTGGTAATGCAGCTTTGAGGAATGTTTGTTCCTCACAGGAAAAACACCTGGTCAATGATGATAAGTATTCTGCCTGTCCAACATGAAGTCCTGACAAGTCAAGGAAAGCCCTATAAATCGGGATTTGCCTTTTTTTTTTTTTTCTTTACCTCCAACCACATCATCTTGAAATTCTAACAGTTACACTGTATGGCTGCAAAAATTTATTTTATGCTATCAGTATCTTCTTGCTACACTATTCAGATTATATGCTCATAACTGGGTATCACACAAACACTCTACTTGCAACTCTGTAATGATAACCAGCCTAAGTCTAGGAAGGACTGACCAGGCCCTAACCCAACATGATCCAAATAAAATTGTAATTAACAGCTCTTTCACTCTGATCAGCATCTGTCTCTTCATCTTAATTTTCCTTTGGGAAACTACCTTCTTTTACTCTATGCTATCTTAGTAGTACTGTCAAAGTCCCTGAAGCCATGGGATAGGTGCATGATACTAACTAGGATAAAGAAACTGGTAGGAATTTGATTCATGAGCATAACTATATAAGATAGAAAATAGAGAAGCTGAGATATTTTGATGGCAGGGCTCTAAAAGGATTGTCTCTCACTCAGTTTCTGTAACCTACATTCCTAAGGTTATCCTGGTTTTCATCCTTCCTAAGGCTGCTGGTCATTTTTCTTTAGATTTGATAAGCTCCCCTTTGTCCCACTGATAAGTTTTGTTTTGCTTAGGATAGCCCAAATGAGTTTCTCCTGTTTGCAAGCAAAGCCTACCTGACCCATTCATTAATGTCATTGCCACCTGTTTCCTTAAATTGGAAATCTGTAGCTTTTAACACCTTAATATGCTTACTGTGGATTATACAAGAGGTGTTTTGTGTGTAAGTGTGCCTCTATATAAAGTTTTTAAAACAAAACACTAACATTTGTCTCAAGAGTTTTTGACCAACCCTAAGTTAACTTCAAATTTCTTTTCATCCTAAAAATGGTACAGTATTTTTGTGAGTGAAATAATACATTTCTGCCAACATAATACTGATCAAAAAACACTTTAATACATTGGCTTTAGTTTCCACCCTTTCCAATTTATTCTAAATAAAAACCAAATGTTAAACACAAATAAGATTAGTCTTCCCAACTTTAGTATGTATGAATAAAAATGGCAATTTTTGTATAAACTACTCAGTTCTAAAAGAGAAATCATATCAGCCAGAAAACATTTTAGCCAATCCCTCCCTATTCATAGTAACACAAAACAGCTTTCCAAGGAAAACTGACCAGTGAGACAGTTATGTTTGTGCTCTCGGCCATAAAGAATTAAATTCAAAATGCATTTACTCTTCTAATGAAAGATAACCTAGTCTCAGGAATAGTGTAAGCACTGTTATGGTAGTCTAACTCTTAAATGAAAATATAAGCTGAGATACAGTTTACTGTAATAACTTAGCTAAGCAACCTTTGAAAATTAGCTGAGGATCAAAGTATTCACATAAGTTTAAGATCTAATCTTAGGATGAAAGGTAACACAGATCCTTAACCTACTTTAAAAAGAACACTGAAATTAAACCTTTCGATCACAGCCATTCAAAACTTTAATTCAGAATGTTTCTTAAATATCAAATTTCTCTTCACAGACGCTATGTCCATTTTCTTCATAATCTTCTCTTGTTACTACCATATCTTCAAAATCATCATTCTCTGATATCAATTTTCCACCTTCCCAGGCATAAGTAATAGGGCTAAAAATAAAGTTAAAATAAATGAACCCAGATGATTTTACAGAACTGAAATGCAGAAAACATTCATTAGTAGCTAAAACGTGGCAATCTCTACCCAACCTGATTTAACAGAAAACAAAGTGTAAAAATAAAGCATACGCTTCATAGGAATAAGGCAAACTATTAAAGAAAAGAACCTTGGTCACTAGTACAACTAAGTGGTTTCTTTCTTTTTTTTTTTTTTTTTAACTTGTACCCTGAATTTATGGACCCTCTCTACTTCTAAAAAAACAAGATTATAAGCAAAAGATCAAAAATGCATAAAAGTTTGAAAAACACTGTCATAACTGAATCTAAATTCTGTATGTGGCAAAGATATGTCACCTCACTAATTTGCACAGCAACCCATGAAACAACATATTATAACATTTTACAGATTTGGAAAATGAGGCTCAGAGAGGTTTTCAGTGCTTTCAGTGCTTTTGCTGCTATGCTTTCTTCTAATAAACGAAACATTTAGGAAACACAGCGCATGATACATAGTTACATGGTAGGACAAAGACCTTAAGTAAAATTGGGACATATAAAACATCCAGTTTGGTTTGTGAGTTCAAGCCCAGCGTCAGGCTCTGTGCTGACAGCTCAGAGCCTAGAGCCTGCTTCAGATTCTGTCTCCCTCTCTCTGCCCAATCTCCTCCACCCTCCCTCCCACTTGTTCTCTGTCTCTCTCTGTCTGTCAAAAATTAATAAACATTTAAAAAAATTTAAATAAGGGGCGCCTGGGTGGCGCAGTCGGTTAAGCGTCCGACTTCAGCCAGGTCACGATCTCGCGGTCCGTGAGTTCGAGCCCCGCGTCAGGCTTTGGGCTGATGGCTCAGAGCCTGGAGCCTGTTTCCGATTCTGTGTCTCCCTCTCTCTCTGCCCCTCCCCCGTTCATGCTCTGTCTCTCTCTGTCCCCCAAAAAATAAATAAATAAATAAATAAATAAATAAATAAATAAAAATTTTTAAATAAATAAATAAATAAATAAATAAATAAATAAATAAAACATCCAGTTTGGTTTTATTTCTAACCAAGGTTATATACCTTATGTTATGACTCAATTCTGTTTCTAATGTTCCTCTCCCCCAATTCAGTTTAAAATCTGAAAAATGGTGAAAAGCTAATAAATGTTTTCCTTATTGTATTCCATACATGTAACTTTTATATATGTATATGTAAAACAGATATGCAATAAAGACTTGATGAATGAAAGAATGAAAACTCTTTCTGTGGATCCCTTGGCATGTAATGTGTGATGACTTCCATTTAAAATGCAGGATAAAAAACATGTGGGGCAAACAAAACAAAACAAAATAAAAGTGTGGGAAATAAAGAGACATGGTGGAAAAAATAATAATAAAATAAATAAACAGGATGAAAATCCACTATGCAAAGTATATGGACATTATGCTGATAATCATTATAATATCCAGCAATTGTTTACTCTTTAATCTGATAGCGATAAATTAAGTGAGCAGACAAGGGCCTTCTAGTAACTGCTATTGATTTAGAAAAATTCTATTTTCCTTTAAAACAAGACTCTAAAATTAAGTCTGGATGGCTCAGTTGGCTAAGTATCCAACTTTGGCTCAGGTCATGATCTCACAGTTCATGAGTTTGAGCCCTGTGTCAGGCTCTGTGCTGACAGCTTAGAGCCTGGAGCCCGCTTCTGATTCTGTGTCTCCCTCTCTCTCTGCCCCTCCCCTGCTCACACTCTGTCTCTATCTGTCTCTCAAAAAATAAACATTAAAAAAAATTTTTTTTTAATTAAGAGTCAGGTATATGGGGTCTTATTTCTAACTCTGCCACTTAAGACTGGGACAGTGGGGAGGGGCGTTATTTAGACATATATTTGGTAAGAGACATGTATTTGCTCCTGACTCAAGATAAAGAGAACTAGGTTTTAGCCTGGCCACTGCTATTAACTTCCTGTAAAGCCTCTGCCAAATCACGAGCCCTTATTTCTTTATTTACAAAGTAAAAACATTGAACAGGAGGACTTATAAGCCTTTTTTTTTAATGTTTTTTATCTTTGAGATAAAGAGATGGAGTGGGGAAAGGGCAGAGAAAAAGGGGGACAGAGGATCCAAAGTGGCCTCTGCAGAGAGCCACAGCAGAGAGCCTAATGCGGGGCTCAAACTCACGAACCACAATATCATGAACTGAGCTGAAGTTGGATGCTCAACTAGTGCCACCCAGGCACCCCTATAAGCTTTCTTAAGGTTCTAAAATTATACCTTATTTTTTTTCTCCACAAAAGTGGAGAAAACACTTTATGAGAAAGTGTTTTTCTCATAAAACGGGATAGTGGGTAGATATAAAAGATTTCTGAATCCAAAAAAAAAAAAAAAAAGACCACTGTGGCATGTCGGTGACTCCAGTCGGTTAAGTCTCCAGCTTCTGATTTCAGCTCAGGTCATGACTTCCCAGTATGTGAGTTCCAACCCTTCATTGGGCTCCACACTGACCATGTGCTGACAGTACAGAGCCTGCCTGGGATTCTTTCTCTCTTCCTCTCTCTCTGCCCCTCCTGCATGCTCTATCTCAAAATAAACTTTAAAAAAAAAAAAAGGCTACTTAAACATAAAAGTTTACTAAAATACAGGTATCCCGTTTTTCAAAAGTTTGCATTACGCCACTTCACTTTTACAAGAGACTACATTAGTACCTCGTTTTGCTAACTGAAAAGGATTTTTGCTTTTCCAAATAAAGGCAAAAAGCAAAACAGCATTCAGCATTCATTTTGCAGCAAGCCATTACAGAGGCGGCACACACCTAAGCAGCAAGAGTGGCACCGCTAAGCTTCTCCCCAGGAGCTACACGCGGCATCTCAGCATTGAGCTGCGATAGCTGTGAACTGCGTCTGTGAGCATCTATGTGTTACCTCCATTTATTTTGCATATCCGTTAGCAAGATGTGTCCCAAGGTATCAGAAAAGCCTAAGAGAAATTATTCTTTGGGTCTGCAAATGCTCAAAATTTTTCTATATAAGTTAATAGTAATTGCTTCTTCATTTTAGGCCATTTGACTTAGAAAAGGTTTCAAAGGAATGTTCTACTTTTGGATAGCAGGGGAAACCATTTTTAACAATAGTTTCCAAAACAACTTACAAATTGACATAATTTATCTTCATGGTTAGTTCTTACATTTCTATTATTCTTGATAGAAACTGTCAAGAAATGACACATCTTACATAAAAAAATCAGATTATAACCTGATTGCTTTGCCGGTAAAAATCTCTTAGGAATGAGGATTGATTTACTATATGGATACTATCTTATATTAATTGAGCACCCATTATGTACCAACCATTATGGCTGGCACTTTACATACTTCATCCCATTTAGTCCACTGAAATGTCAGGTTTATTGATTCAATTTTTGAGAAAGGGAAAATGAGGATTCCAAAAGTGAAATAAACCTGCCAGAACCAGGCCTAAACTCAAGTCTGCCTATTGACACATTTTACCTACAAAATGACTTCCATGTTTTATCTATCAGCCAACACTTACTTTTCAGGCAGCACAACTGAAACATCATAATCTGTTGGAGTGAGACATCGAACTTCTGAGTAAACCCGATCTCTAAATCCCGGGAAAAGGGAATTTCCTCCTGTCAAAACAATGTTCTTAAAAAAATGCGGCTGCATTTCTTTAAGGGGGGGGGGGAAGAAGAAGAAAAAAAGGCATCAGAAAATCTGTTTACTTATCTTTCTGGAAAGACGAATATAAGGGTTTAAGTAAAAGCCATCAGTTATAGTAACTGGTTTGGAAACTATATACTTTTTTAATAACCATAAGAATTATTTATAATATTTCATAATGAGGTTAAAATTTACAGAAATTGACACATCAAACAGAATGAAATATGACCTCACAGATCTTTAAAAGAAAGGCTAAGGTGAAGGAGTTGAACTACTAACTACTTGTTACATATACATATAAGCTACACATAAATGGGTAACATTCTAGAAGCAGACAGTTGATAATTATACTTCTTCCCTAAAATGGAGGAGGTCTTTCCGTAAGTTGAGATTGTAAGCTAGTGTAAGGCTAACATGGAGGGCCTTCAAGACATTTTAACTTGGAAGCCCAAATTTCCATGTTATCTCATTGAGACAGACATAATTATTTACATTTGATAGTGAAAAATACCCATAATCCATAATAATAAAGCATCTTTTGTTCTACACTCATTAAAGTTACATACTGGCAAACATTAAGTGCCACATTGTTAGCTGGTATTAAAAGTCTACTAAGCATCATGGGGAAATCTATGAGGAGTCAATTAATAAATACCAGCCACCATACCCAAAGCTTCTGTTCACAAAACAGGGGCAGAGTTCCCTTATATTGACACTGAGCCTCATGACATTAAAGCAGTATGGTATAAAATGCTGTATACCAATAACTGCAACCTTGTATAAAATGTGAAATTAATGAGACAACACAGAAACAGTTGTGAAATAATTATACTAAGGTGATAGCATTATGTGATTTTCTTCTCTCTCTCTTTTTTTTTTTAAATGGGAGGAAAGGACATTGCAAGTGCTAGATTTGTTCCAATCTAGGAAGACACTTGGAAGATATAAAAGTACTCTCTAAAACTCTAGAAAATTATGTAGGTAAAGCTTGCTTCAGGAGAACTCACACATCACTGAAAAGCACCATACTTCAGCTTCATTAAAGTTAACTTCCTGTAGGGATGCCTGGGTGGCTCAGTAGGTTAAGCATCTGACTCTTGATTTCAGCTCAGGTTATTATCTCACAGCTCGTGAGTTCGAGTCCCACGTTGTGCTCTGCACTGACAGCGTGGAGCTTTCTTGGGATTCTCTCACTACCTCTCTCTGCCTCTGCCCCCGCTCTCTCTCTAATAAATAAATAAACACTAAAAAAAAGTTAACTTCCTGTATATTATTCCAAATAAAACTAGAAGAATCCAATCCCATCAATAGCTAGAAACTATAGCTTTGTTAAATTATAAATTTTGATTCTCTGTAAATAAATATGAGTTAAATTAAAACTTTTCTAAAATGGACATGGCAACTTAATAGTCATGGAGAGATTAATTTCTTCAAGGTTTTTTTTTTTAATGTTTACTTTTGAGAGAGAGAGACAGAGTGCAAGTGGGGGAGGGACAGAGAGCAAAGGAGATGCAGAATCTAAAGCAGGCTCTAGGCTCTGAGCTGTCAGCATGGAACCTGATGCAGGGCTCAGACCCACGGACCGGACCGTGAGATCATGACCTGAGCCAAAGTCGGTCGCTTAACCAACTGAGCCACTGAGGCACCCCTAATTTCTTCAAGTTTAAATAGACCATAATAACATTCCCTG
The DNA here is from genome assembly GCF_007474595.2 of Lynx canadensis. Classification (NCBI taxonomy): domain Eukaryota; kingdom Metazoa; phylum Chordata; class Mammalia; order Carnivora; family Felidae; genus Lynx; species Lynx canadensis. The sequence continues at coordinate 120,292,629 of NC_044309.1, read as the reverse complement.
TATCAAATTTCTAATCTAGGACCAATAAAGTAAGAATTATTCAAGTGCACTATGGAATTTGGAAATCTATGCAAATAAAACAGACTTTCCATTTGCCCAAAATTACTTAGAAAGTTCAGATGATTTCTCTATGGCTCACAGAGCTTACGATTTTTTTAGAAATATCATTACGTCTCAATACTTTAATTATTCATGTACCTTCAGGTAAGTTCTGAATTGAATAGACAATAGCTTCTGGAATACCCATTTCTTGAATGCCTATATCAGAAGGATTAAAGAGTATTTCTGGAACAGCAAATCTCTCATTGGCCAGACGAAGAATTTGTTCCCCAGATTTATATTTTCCACTTAACACCATCTCTTCCCTTGGCTTAAAGAAAAATAAGATAAAAAAGTTTAAGCTACATTTTCTAGTTCATATGACTAATAACATTTAGTAACATGCTATTTTAACATATTAATCATATTCTCGGAAGTTTCAGGATTCTCAAAAGTTAGAAAAATGTGGCCTTCTCTGTTGCCTAATCTACACGAAGAAATAACTGCTGACTCTACTGTAGCTGTTCCCCAAAAGATGATCTGGCTAAATTATTCCACACATTTTAAAACAGAAAGAAAGAAAAGGAGAAAAGAGGAGAGGGGACCTTATATCCTACCTATAATAATAGACCAATTTCAGTTTCTAGAGAACACAGAAGATACTCTAAAAAACATTTACTAAGTCTAGAGGTGCCTGGGTGGCTCAGTCAGTTGAGTGTTGGACTCTTGATTTTGGCTCAGGTCATGATCTCATGGTTAATGGGATCAAGCTCCGCATCAGTCTCTGCACTGATGGCATGGAGCCTGCTTGAGATTCTCTCTCTCCCTCTTTCTCTGCCGCTCCCTCACTTATGCTGTTTCTGTCAAAATAAATAAACATTTGAAAAAACATTTTCTGGAGCGTCTGGGTGGCTCAGTCGGTTGGGAGTCCGACTTCAGCTCAGGCCGTGATCTCACGGTTCATGGGTTCGAGCCCCATGTCAGGCTCTGTGCTGACAGCTCGGAGCCTAGAACCTGCTTCAGATTCTGTGTCTCCCTCTTTCTCTGCTCCTCCCCCACTTGTTCTTTCTCTCTCTCTCAAAAATAAATAAACACTTAAAAAAAATTTTTTTTTTTTTAACGTTTATTTTTGAGACAGAGAGAGACAGAGCATGAACGGGGGAGGGTCAGAGAGAGGGAGACACAGAATCTGAAACAGGCTCCAGGCTCTGAGCTGTCAGCACAGAGCCCGACGCGGGGCTCGAACTCACGGACCGCGAGATCGTGACCTGAGCCGAAGTCGGCCGCTTAACCGACTGAGCCACCCAGGCGCCCCTAAAAAAATTTTTTAAACCATTTACTGTCTTATGTTTCTATCACTACCTACCTTGACTCTCTTATTTTATTTATTTATTTATTTATTTATTTATTTATTTATTTATTTATTTATTTATTTATTTTTAAGTAAGCTCTATGCTCAACATGACATTTGAACTCAGGACCCTGAGATCGAGTTGTATGTTCTACCAACTGAGCCAGCAAGGAGCCTCTACTCTCCTATTTCACATGTTTATTGGACCTTGTGGCTCTGTTCAGTAGGATTTCTCCTTTCCCTTGTATAAAAAAAATTAAATATTTAAATTTATTTATTCAATCTTCAAAAATAAATTTTGAAATCCATGGACTTTATCAATGAAATTTTCTTGTTATTTACTGCTGAGATGTGTTCCTGAAGAGACTAGAAAAAAATAATCTTTTTTTTTTTTAAAATAATCTTCTACCACATTCTATACCATTAAAATAATGGTCCTTTCCAATTTTACTAAGAATCATCAGCTTGGGCACCTGGGTGGCACAGTTGGTTAAGCATATGATTTTGGCTCAGGTCATGATCTCACAGTTCATGAGTTTGAGCCCTGTTGACAGCTCGGAGCCCGGAGCCTGCTTCAGATTCTGTGTCTCCTCTCTCTCTGCCCCTCTCCTTCTCTTTCTCTCCCTCTCTCTCAAAAAATAAACATTAAAAAAAAATTTTTTTTTTAGTATCATCAGTTCTTCTAGATTCAGTTATAGACATTCATTTGCAATTATATATGCAATTTTCCTCCTGGAACAGAGTATAACCCAATCCTTTATATAAGTATAAAATACCTCAAATATATAAAAAATATTAATAATTACTAAAGACTAGGGGACCTGGGTGGCTCAGTTGGTTAAGCATCTGACTTTGGCTCGGGTCATGACCTCCTGGTTCATGAGTTTGAGCCCCGCAACAGGCGCTGTGCTGACAGCTCAGAGCCTGGAGCCTGCTTTGGATTCTGTATCTCCCTCACTCTCTGTCCTTCCCCTACTCGTGCTCTGTCTCTTTCTTTCTCAAAACTAAATAAACGTTAAAAAAATTACTAAAGACTAATGTATTTAAAGAACATTATACATCCTTTAATATAATCAGTACATACAATATATTCCTTCCACTACATTGCCTCTCTTAACCTGGATATAATTCTAAATTCTATCATTGGAAGTTCCAAGCTCAAAACATCATTCTTAAATAAGAATATCCAAAATTACGTAATTTTCATAATACTCTAGGTAGAACAAGGAAAACTGCAAACCACTTTTAACCCAATAAACTACTATTACAGTAGCAAAAGAAAAAAGTGTTATTCCTTCATAGTATTCTTCCTTCTCAGGCAGAAACAAAAAATATTTCCTATAAATTTATTAACTTATAAATTCACTTAAAAGTGATACTGGCTTGGGTTTAAAGGATATAACTCATTTTTTCAACACTCAAAATAATCTGGAACGGATGTAAACTTGGGAGAAATTCAAGTGACAAAACATTAGAGATTATATAGTCCATTACCAAGATTTTACTAAAGAGGATCATGTGACTATCCCCGGATCAAATATCTAAACTAGGGGAAAGAGCCAGAACTAGATAGCCTTGTTGACTGTTGGCTCTAAAGCCATTAATCATTAATACGTAATCTGGAACTACAAGTAGTTTCTGTTTTAAGAGTACAACTCCAAAAAGATTTTTTAGGACATAGACAAATGAAGGAATTTAGAAGAGTTGCTATTTTAGTCAATGTAGGCCATGATTACCACACAGTCTCATAAATTTTGTTCCGATATTGTAAAAGAAATGATCAGTTTAAATTATAATGGCTCTGCACAAGGTGTTACCATAATCATTATGAACCTGATTTTCTCAACTTAAGTCCATTTTACTTTATTAGGCATCCTCTTTCTGATAAGAAAATTGCAATTTGTATCAGTTGTAATCAGTAAAAATATCACAGAGCCTATTACTGTTATTGTTACTATCATTAAGTACTAGAAAATGGAGGTTGTACCTTTTTCCAAGCACTCAAAAATACTTTTTTTCTTTATTTTTTCTTTATTTTATATTTTTAAAAATTTTTTTTTACATTGATTCATTTTTGAAAGACAGAGACACAGCACAAACAGGGGTGGGGCAGAGAGAGAGGGGGACACAAAATCTGAAACAGGATCCAGGCTCTGAGCTGTCAGCACAGAGCCCGACGCAGGGCTCAAACTCACAAACCCCGAGATCATGACCTGGGCCGAAGTCGGATGCTCAACTGACTGAGCCACCCAGCACCCCTCTTTTTTTTTTTTTTTTTTTATTGTAGAGAGAGGAAGCATGAGAGCAGGAGCAGGCAGAGGGGCAGAGAAACAGGGAATCCCAAGCAGGCTCAATGCCCAGTGTGGAGCCAGGTGTGGGGCTCGATCACACAACACTGGGATCATGACCTGAGCTTAAGTCAGGAGTCAGACATTAAACAGACTGAGCCACCCCAGCACCCCTAAATATATTCTTGAATAGTTTTAACAATATTCTGAGTATAAGAGCTCTCAAATAATTATAATTTTTTCATTTCATGTAGTTATTATTTTTCTAATTTCATAAACATATATAAAAGCAAATAAATAAAAAATTAAAAAATATAAACATATATCAGCTCTCATCAAAGTTGTTACATATCAGGCAACAATGAAGTTAACCAAGTACTAAACTCAATACACTTTAGAATTAATTCTAATACATACGAAATAAAACTGTTTCTAAATCTTAAAATTATTGGAGTGCCTAGTGGTTAAATAAAAAAAATAAAAAATAAATCTTAAAATTATTAAGAGATACATATACATAATTTTTTTGTTTGTATTTTGTTATTTTTAGGTCTTTTTTTCCAAATATGCACATGATTTAACATGTACAGGTCGCCTCTGAACATCAGTTTGAACTGCATGGGTTCACTTATATGCAGATTTTTTTTTACAGTACATTACTGTAAATGTATTTTCTCTTCTTTATGATTTTCTTAATAACTTTTTCTTTTTTCTAGCTTACTTTATTATAAGAATGTAGTATATAATGCATACAGCATACAAAATATGTGTTAATCAACTTTATGTTATCAGTAAGGCTTCTAGTCATCAGTAGGCAAGTAGTAGTTAAGTTTTTTGGGGGAAAGGGGACGGGTCAAGGTATATGCAGATTTCAACTGCATGGGGGCAGGGGGGTGTCAGCTGTTCAAGGGTCAACTATATTGTGAATAAATTACAAATTTTAACATTGACAAAGTAAAGATTAAACCGTTATTTTTGAAGTAAAAATTCAATGTAACATTCTATCATCTAGCAAAAGTTGAGGCCAACTGACTCTGTCTACTCAATTGATATTAAAGTCCACAGGTTAAAAAGGAGTCTATAGCCTATGACCAGATATTGTTCACAAAACCAAAGGCCAATAAAAGAGCTGCAGGGATGCCTGGGTGGCTCAGTCAGTTAAGCATCTGACTCTTGATTTTCGCTCAGGTCATGATCTCATGGTTCCTGAGTTCAAGCCCCACATCGGACTCCTTGCTGACAGTGCAGAGCCTGCTTGGGATTCTCTTTCTCTCTCTCTCTCTCTCTCTCTCTCTCTCTCCTTCTCCCTCTGCCCCTCCCCTGTGCTCACTCTCTCTCTCTCTCAAAATAAATAAACTTAAAAAGAAAAAAAAGAGCTGCAAACAATATTATGTACCTTCTGCCTTTTTTCTCCAAAGACAATGAGTAAAACAATGGTCAATTCAAGGAATAACATCTCTATTGGCTAACTATATAAGATGCAGGTTTGAGTAAACAGGGCTTAAAATCTGGCAAGGAGAAAATCGGTGGCATTTAGCAGATAATGTCTAGTAAACTGATAGGGTGTCATTTGCAGGGCAGGAGAGAATACATTTTAAAAAATTTATAGACTTAGTTGATGGTACAATTATCTGGAAGAGATTTTTGTAAGATGAAGTTATCAAACTTACACTAAGCATTTCCAGGGACAGGAACTAAGAACATGGATATAGATTATTTTTCAAGTGCCCTGGGTGATTCCAACAATCAGTCAGGTTTGGAGAAATTGGGAATCACTGAGTCTTTACTCAGGGTCCATCCCTGCAGAAATATAGATGACTTTACTACCATTAACTCTACAAAGTGCTTTAAATTATCCGTAAGGTGCTTTATATAACTGGAGTATTTTAATGAGTAATAATATATGAAGATGGTGTTGTCTATATATTTGCAGTTTTCATTGTCTCGTAAATAAAGTACAACTTGGGCTTCCAGTTCACGAACAAGCAACTTGATCTCATAATTTGTTCCAACACCCACTTCTAAAAGCCAACCTACGACCTTCCACAAGGATCTGTTTCTAAGAACATTACAGGATGACTTCAATTTTATGAGGCTTTGGGTAGTCTTCTCAGAATTCTGACTTGTATTTCACTTCAATAGTATGGTAAAAAAAAATATATATATATATATATATATTTAATTTTAGGCATATAAAAAAGTATAAATAATTTAAAGAAGTATAAAACCCATGTATTCATGAATTAGTTTGATACTTTATACATTATCACTCCCCCCTTTTTTTTTAAGTTTATTTATTTATAGAGAGACAGAACGAGCAGGGGAGGGGAAGAGAGGAGACCCTAAGCAGGTTATGCACTGTCAGCGCAGAGCCCAATGTGGGGCTCAAACTCACGAACTGCAGGTCATGACCTGAGCCAAAACCAAGAGTCAGAGGCTTAACCATTGAGCCACCCAGGAGCCGCCCTCCCCCACCCCCTGTCTTTTAAATTTTTTTTTTATCACTCCCCTTTTTAATTTGGTGTTATCATTCCAGTTTTATACTTTTAATTCACACTTATGTATTCTTTTTTTTTAATGTTTATTCATTTTTGAGAGAGACAGAAAGAGCATGAGTAGGGGAGGGGCAGAGAGAGAGGGAGACACAGAATCCAAAGCAAACTCCAGGCTCTGAGTTGTCAGCACAGAGCCAGATGCGGGGCTAGAAACCCACCAGTCGTGAGATCATGACCTGGGCCAAAGTCGAACACTCAACTGACTGAACCATCCAGGCACCCCAATACTTATATATTCTTAAACAACATAAATTATTATTCCACACAGCCTGAAACTATATATATCCTCCTAAAACTTGCTTAAAGACATCATGTTTTAGACAGAAACATGTTTGTGAGATTTATCCATGATTATCATGTAGCGCTACTTCATTTTCACTATTGCTTATTTTATGAACATGTCAAAATTTATTTATTCTCCTCCATTAGCGGATATTTGGGCTTTTCCCTATCTTTCTCTCTTTTAAAGTATACTGCAGTGAATGATACCATAAATGTTTCCTTGGAGAAATATGCTTACATATCTGACCAAAGATTTTTAACTTCCCAACAGTCCTCCATCAAGCCAGCTAAAAGGGCAAACTTCACATTTACCCAAACATAGAACTGATAGTTTACCTGAACAGATCAAAGATAAGGAGAAATTATTTTGACATCCAAGATAAACTGCTGCTCAACACTTTGAAAGTGCACTGGATTTTGCCCTTTTCAACTACAATTTGAACACATCAGACCAAACAAGTAAAATTCAGTCATGTCTGCTATGTCAATAATTTTCACAACTGGAAAACAACCAAGCTCTAACTGGATTTAAACTAATTCTTAAGAAAATAGAAAAGGGTTAACCATAATATAGGTAATGATCCTATCTATCTCCAGATTTGTCCCTTGTGCTATCATTCAGCTGATAGTCCTTTTTCTAAATAACTTTAATGAGATATTTATTAATCACTTCTACACTTGTGCCTGGAGAAAAGGCCACCAGGAAAGCAGTTATCAACAACTCTGTAAGACTCTACCAAACCCAACTAGATTTTTTCAAATCTGCCTGAAGTGGTCACTTCAAGAAATGTCATTGAGGATTTTTTAAATTACCTTACAAAAGCCCTTTTTAATTGTACTGAAGTCAGGCAAAACATAGTCTATCATTACTGTATTTTCTTCTCCTTTCAACCTGGAAAACGAAATAGAGATACGTGAAATAATTAACTATGTATAAAATTACCCAAGAATCAACTTTCTGATTCTTAGATTACTATTATACATACTTTGCAATATCCATATCTCTATAAAAATCCTGAGACACATAGCATACATCTTCTTTCACTTGATTAATCACATGCGTTTCATCCATAACATGTAGCTGCCTAAATGGAAATAAAAACAGTAAAATTTGAAATGGAAAAATGTAAGTCTAATTTATAATTACCACTTAAAATATTTTTTCTGGGACGCCTGGGTGGCTCAGTTGGTTAAGCGTCCAACTTCAGCTCAGGTCTCAAACTCTCGGTTTGTGAGTTTGAGCCATGCATCAGACTTTGTGCAACAGCTTGGAGCCTGGAGACGGTTTTGGATTCTGTGTCTCCCTCTCTCTCTGAGCCTCCTCTGCTTATGCTCTCTCTCTCTCAAAAATAAATAGAGATTAAAAAAAATTTTTTTAATAAAAAAAATAAAATTTTTTCTGGAATTAAATCTTTGGGTAATTGATTTTTTTAATATTAAATTTCTGAATGTGTAAGATATTTTCAACTTTACGGAATAATTATACTTCAATTGTATATAATCTCCACATTACCCCTCTGAGGGCACATATCAGTTCAGTTTGCACAAAGAAATTGAAAATGAAGGCTTTAAGTATGGTAAGGCTTATCCAATTAGAGAGCAAACCTTTTCCTCTAACCATTCTGAATAGAATCTTGCTAAAATGACTTAATTCTTTACACTTTCTTTTCTGATTATAGCAGTATTGTGGGTTAGCACACAGTACCTGGCACATAGTAGATTCCTAATAAATATCTGATGAGTGAATCCAAGAAAACACAGGCTTAATGAAGAAAACAAAGATGCTTTAAAAACCAAAACTGAAGACAACACAAACAAATGGAAAGATATTCCATGCTCATGGCTTAGAACAATAAATGTTATTAAAATGCCCACACTACCCAAAGCAATCTACAAATTCAATGTAATCTCTATCAAAATACCAAAGTATCTTTCAGAGAACCAGGACAAATAATCCTAAAATTTGTATGGAACAACAAAAGATACCAAAAAGCCAAAGCAATCTTGAAAAACAACAAAGCTGGGGTGGTATCATAATCCCAGACTTCAAGATATGCAACAAGATAAACTACAAAGTTATAGTAATAAGAACAGCATGGTACTGGCAGAAAAACAGCCACATAGATCAATGGAAGAACATCGAGCCCAGAAATAAACCCATGTTTATATGGTCAATTAATCTACAACAAAGGAAGCAAGGATATATAATGGGGGAAAGATAGTCTCTTCATTTGGTGTTGGGAACACTGGAGAGATACATGCAAAAGAATGAACCTGGGCGACTTTCTTACTCTATACACAAAAACAAACTCAAGATAGATTATTAAAGACCTAAATGTGGGATCTGAAACCATAAAACTCCTTAAAGAAAACAAGCAGTAATATTTTGGACACTGGCTTCAGCAACATTTTTCTAGATATGTCTCCTCAGGCCAAGGAAACAAGCGAAACAAAAACTATTGGGAGTATACCAATATAAAAATCTTTCACACAGTGAAAGGAACCATTAACAAAATGAAAAGACAACCTACTGAATGGGAGAAGATATTTATAAATGATATATCTGAAATGATATATCTGATAAGGGATTAATATCCAAAATATATAAAGATATTTTATAGCTCAACACCAAAACAAACAAAGAAACAAACAAACAAATAATCTGAATAAAAATGGGAAGAGGACCTGGATAGACATTTTACCAAAGACAACATGCAGAGGCCACGAGACACATGAAAAGACACTCAACATCACTCTCATCAGGGAGATGCAAATCAAAACCACAGCGAGATATCACCTCACACCTGTCAAAATGGCTAGTATCAAAAAGACAAAAAATAACAGGTGTTGGCAACAATATAGAAAAAGAAAAACTCTCAAGCATTATTGGTGGGAATGTAAATTTGTACAGCCACTGTGGAAAATAGCATAGAGTCCTCAAAAAATTAAGAATAGAGGGGTACCTGGTTGGCTCAGTTGGTTAAGCGTCTGGCTTGGGTTCAGGTCATGATCTCAGTTTGTGAGTTCGAGCCCCACATTAGGCTCTCTGCTGTCAGCCCAGAGCCCAATTTGGATCCTCTGTCTCCCTCTCTCTGTCCCTCCCTAACTCTCTCTCGCTCTCAAAAATAAACCTTTTTTTTTTACAGTTAAAAACAGAAATATCATATGATCCACTAATTTACCCAAAGAAAACAAAAAGCCTAATTTGAAAAAATATATGCACCCCTTTTTTTGAAGCATTATTTATAATAGACAAAATATGGTAGCAACTTTAGTGCCAATTGATAAATGGATAAAGAAAATGTGATGTACACCCACACCCACACCCACACACTGAAATACTAAGCTGTCATAAAAAAGAATGAAATCTTGCCATTTGTGACAACATGGATAAACTTAGATGATTTTATGCTAAATGAAATAAGTCAGATAAAGACAAATCATACATGATTTCACTCCTTTGTGGAATCTAAAGAACAAAACAAACAAAGCAAAAACTGACCTGTTAATACAGAGAACTGGTAGTTGCCAAAGGGGAGAAGGTGGGGGGATGGGCAAAACAGGTGAAGAGGTGTAGGAGGTACAGGCTTCCAGTTATGGAATAAGTCACGGACATGAAAGGTACAGCATAGAGAATATAGTCAACGGTAGTGGTGACAGATGGTAGTTACACTTATAGTAAGACAACATAGAGTTGTCAAATTACTATGTTGTACACCTGAAATCAATGTAACGTGTGAACTATGCCTCAATTAAAAAAATGCAAAAGAAAGAACAAAAATGTGAAGTTATTTCCTTTGAATATTTTTCTCTACACATATATACTACATTTACTTTTTTAGACTAAACATCATCTCACATTTTCTTATGCTATCATTCTTTAAAAATATGGTTATTTATGGTCCCATGATATTTATTAGAGTGATCTATGAATATGTACTTATTAGCATTCCTAGTGTTGGAAGTTTAGCTCAGAGAAGAAAGATACTTGTGTGTGTATAAACATGGACTTTGGTTTTGTTGTTGTTTTTTTTAAATTTTTTTTTTTTCAATGTTTATTTATTTTTGGGACAGAGAGAGACAGAGCATGAACGGGGGAGGGGCAGAGAGAGAGGGAGACACAGAATCGGAAACAGGCTCCAGGCTCCGAGCCATCAGCCCGGAGCCTGACGCGGGGCTCGAACTCACGGACCGCGAGATCGTGACCTGGCTGAAGTCGGACGCTTAACCGACTGCGCCACCCAGGCGCCCCATGTTGTTGTTTTTTTTAAAATAGGCTCTATGGCCAACTTGGGGCTTGAACTCATGACCCCAAGATCAAAAGTTGCATGCTCTACTGACTGAGCCAGCCAGGCACCCCAGACACTTTGGTTGAATCACAACTTAGCAACCAAGCTACTTGACCTCTCTGGGACTCAATCTCTTCAACTCTAGAGGGGTCATGATAATAAGATCACCAACAACACATCTGTGAGAAGTAAATGATTCTAATTATACGTAAGTATTTAGCATAATCCTTATACTTAATAAGTAAAAAACATTATTATTGCTTCCTTTTGCTTTTTGTTACCTTCATATACACCATGTTTTACCTTAAGACTCACTATTGCACCAATGAAAAGAAAAGATGGTAATTAAACTATGACAATTCAAAGGTATCAACAGCTGGAAGATCTGTCCCAACTAGAGATGTGGAAAAAGTATACCTCAAAATCAAAGCACTACAGGTATTTTTATCTATATCTCGGATTATCTCATTATTTATTCACACTCTAGAACACAGAATTTGAAATACTGTTAGTATCTTGGTATATTGCCAAACTGTTTACCAGAAAAGATATTTCAAGTTATGCTCTGATCAGCAGCTCTACTAGGAAGTACCATGAAAAACAGGAACACTAGGGGTGCCTGGGTGGCTCAGTCGGTTAAGCATCTGACTTCAGCTCAGGTTGTGATCTTACAGTTCACGAGTTCGAGCCCTGCATCGGGCTTGTACTGACAGCTCAGAGCCTGGAGTCTGCTTCAGATTCTGTGTCTCCCTCTCTCTCTGACCCTCCCCTGCTCACACTCTGCCCCTCTCTCTCAAAAATAAACATTAAAAAAATTTTTTTCGAAAAGAAACAGAGGAACTCTTATTGTTAACCCATATATCCCAACCTCCTAAATAAATGCTCAATAAATATTTTAACTGAATCTGTAGTTATTACAGATGTTTAACATTTTTTTATGCCTGAGAATTATCCATTTATATATTGTGACTGTATGTAACTCTAATGATTAACTGTGCTACTGAACATTTGTTTTCTGAGAATCATCTAGTAACCATTTCATACCAAGGTAATGCTTTTTTTTTATGGATCAATAAGAACCCTTAATACATTAAAGATAACAATTTGGTGTCACATTTATTCCAAATTTCTCAGGTTTATGTTTGTATTTGTTTTCTTTACAAATGCTTGAAATTAGTGGTTTTCCAGACTAGAAGGGGACAAAGAGGGATGAGAATGCTGGTAATATTCTCCTTGAACTGTGTTCTGGTTACCTGGGTATATTGTTTTTAAAAATTCATTGGATTATACATTCCAGGCTTGTAAACTTTACTCTTTTAATTAAATATTTTCTTATTGTGGTTTTATTTTTATATTTAAGTCTTGAATGCATTTGAACTTTAGAATACGACGCAAAGGAAAATTTTTCTCCAAACAGCCAACTTTCCCTGTATCTTTTCTTAATCAATCTCCTCTTCAATGGTTTCTGATGCTTTCTTTTTTTTCTTTCTTTTTTTTTTTTTTTAATTTTTTTTAACGTTTATTTATTTCTGAGACAGTGAGAGACAGAGCATGAACGGGGGAGGGTCAGAGACAGGGAGACACAGAATCCGAAACAGGTTCCAGGCTCTGAGCTGTCAGCACAGAGCCCGACACGGGGCTCGAACTCACGGACCGTGAGATCATGACCTGAGCCGAAGTCAGCCTCTCAACCGACTGAGCCACCCAGGCGCCCCCCTAGTGCTTTCTTTAGTATACCTTACTTTTTTTTTTTTTTTAACACTTTTGATTCAGAATTAACTGTTTGGTCTCACTGGTCCCTCATTTAATTCTCATTCAAGTATCACTTTAATTATTACAATTTTAAAATGCTTTATCATCTACTAGAGAAAGTCTCCTTTCACCATTATTGTTTCTCATAACTGTTTATTTTTTACTTTTTTTTACATGTATTTATTTTTGAGAGACAGAGTGCAAGTAGGGAAGGGGCAGAGAGAAGGAGACACAGAATCCGAAGCAGGCTCCAGGCTCTGAACTGTCAGCACAGAGCCCTATGTGGGGCTTGAACCCACAAACCGTGAGATCATGACCTGAGCTGAAGTCCGACGCTCAACCAACTGAGCCACTGAGGCTCATAACTGTTTCTAAGTATTTTTGCCACCTTGTTCTTTTCAAGCTGAACTTCAACAGCCTTCCTTTTTAAAATATATGAATTTTTTCCACTCAGCATGGAGAAATGATTAAGTGCACAGGCTCTGGACTCAGACTGTCTGGGTTTTGATTAACATCTTCATCTGCCTGAACTTTCTCTGCCTTTCCAATTTGCTGCTTCTAATCTGATGGGGATAGAGGAACTAAATATCCAAACCTTTTGAAACTGAGCCCAATCTGTTTGGTTCTACAGTGAATAATATTCACATAATCTTAACACTGTAAATGCTACTTATGAGCCTTCCACTTTTAGAATTAATATATAAGCAAGGCAAGAAGAGTTAACTATAGTAAAAAGTAATATGTAAATGTTATCTCAATAATTAAGAAGTGGTATAGTATTATGTTTAATGAAAAAAGTGACTCTATGAAGGTTACATACTATAGGATTCTGTTTCTTGAAACAACAAAACCACAGAAGTGGAAAACAAATTAGAGATTGCCAGGGGAGAGGGACACGGTGGGAAAGCAAATATAAAGGATTAGCAGCACACAGGAGTTCCTTCGGAGCGATGGAATAGTTCTGTATCTTGACTGTGGTGGTGTTTACATGAATCTATACATGGGATAAAGTTGCATGGAAATACACACACATGAATGCATGTAAAAAATGTTGAACACCTAACATTACCTGTAGTCTGGGTAACAATATTATACCAGTGTCAATGTCATCATTTTTATATTGTAATAGTTATATAAGATGTTACTAAGGGTACACAGAGCTCAATGTACTATTCTACAACTTCCTGGGTCTGTAATTATTTAAAAATAAAAAATTTTACAAATGTACTAGAGGGGCGCCTGGGTGGCTCAGTCAGTTGAGCCTCCGACTTCAGCTCAGGTCATGGTCTCGCAGGTTGAGTGGGTTTGGGCCACGAGATGGGCTCTGTGCTGGCAGCTTGGAGACTGGAGCCTGCTTCAGATTCTGTGTCTCCCTCTCTCCCTACCCCTCCCTGTTTGTGCTCTGTCTCTCAAAGATAAATAAACATTTAAAAAAATTTTAAAAACAAAAACAAATGTACTAGAGCCGTGAGGGATGGCTAAGGGGAGTGGGTTTCTTTTGGGGGTAATAAAAACATTCTAAAAATGTTCTAATACACTACAACCCATTGAAAATGTACCCTTTAAATGGGTGAACTGTATGGGATGTGAATTATCTCTCAGTAAAATTGTTTAAAAAACTGGGGCGCCTGGGTGGCTCAGTCGGTTAAGCGTCTGACTTTGGCCCAAGTCATGATCTCACAGTTCGTGTGTGAGTTCGAGCCCCACGTCAGGCTCTGTGCTGACAGCTTGGAGCCTGGAGCCTGCTTCGGATTCTGTATCTCCCCCTCTCTCTCTCTCTGCCCCTCCCCAGCTGATGCTCGCACTCTGTCTCTGTCAAAAATAAACTTAAAAAAAATTTTTTTTTAATAAAAAAAATTGTTTAAAAAACTAATGGTATATTGACAGAATAAAGAAGGAAAATGTGAGAGGAAAGGTAGAAGGAAATGCAGATTCACTTATTTTCTCATATGACATAGAGGGGAACTGAGAGAAAGTGACAGTTTCATACAAGCCAAAGTTAATGTAGCAAGAAATTGAGATTTAAGAATCCTACTTACAAAACAAAACAAAAAAATCCCACTTACATTTTTAAACAAAATAAAATTTAAAATAATAGCATAAATAAAATTTAGGAGCAGGAGAAGAGTTGGATGTGGCTAAGTACACTAATTCCTCATCTTTTAATGATGGGCAGTCAACTAATACTGGTTAATCCACAAACAGAAATATCAATATATTATTAAGGCTCATAGAGACTAAAAATATAAAAAACACAGTTTAAAGATGATACTTTGTGTGGAATGGAATGGACGAGAGACAGGGGAGGTAGAGATTTATTTTCCTTTGAAACTCTTATTCCCTTAAATGCATTTTTAATTTGTTTTATAATGTATAACATTTACAGTTTTTATAACATTTATAATTTTAAAATATTATAAACATATTAAACTCCCTAGAGTTTGGAGATACCCAAACTTTGGTGGACATTAGCATTTTATATGCTAGAAAGCTTTTCTTTCTTTTCTTTCTTCCTTCCTTCCTTCCTTTTTTTTTTTTTTAGTGAGCTCTACATCCAATGTGGAGCTTGAACTCCCAACCTAGAGATCAAGAGTTGTATGCTTCATCGACTGAGCCAGCCAGGCACCCTACTAGAAAACTTTTCAAGTTGAACATCATTTGTATTTATATTATATGATACAGTTTTTAAAGCAATAGTATACAACTGTTACCTGAAGTTACAACTAATGGTTAAAGAATTACTTTATTATGTTTTTAAAAATAATTTTAAATTACTTTAAAAAGTTCATCACCAGCAGCCAACCCACCCAAGGACTCAAGCTAAGTATTACCTGTAAGATATAATCTCCTTTAGATGATTGGTTAGGAGTTTTCCTCCCACATTTATCCTAAAAAGGGAGAATGCAAATTTGGTTCAGTTTATCACACCTTTCATTCAGTTTTATCCTATGAAAGACATGAAAATTAAGTACAACTCACCGAATAATTGCTTCTTTTTTCTTTTTACTTCTACAGTAAGGAACTATATGTGTAAAGGAATATCCACTATCTACAATGATACAGCATAATTCGGAAGGATTATCTCGAAAATACCTATGTGCACTGAGAGCACCAGCTATTAAAAAAAAGATAAAAAAAACTGCATTAAATAAAAGTATAATTAATTTAAAGCAATAAAGAAAGGTAACAAATTAAGGCAAGCACAAAAACAAAAACTTTCTTTTATTTCTATATGCTAGCTTAAAACAATATCCACATGGGGCACCTGGGTGGCTCAGTCGGTTAAGCATCTGCCTTCAGCTCAGGTCATGATATCACGGTTCATAAGCTCAAGCCCTGCCTCAGGCACTGTGATGCCAGCTCAGAGCCTGAAGTCTGCTTTGGATTCTGTGTCTCCATCTCTCTATGCTCCTCCCCACCTCCCTTGTGTGTGTGTGTGTGTGTGTGTGTGTGTGCGCGCTCTCTCTCTCTCAAAAGTAAATAAACATTAAAAAAAATTTTAAAGATTGTGCTCTTAACCATTGTAGCATAGTATCGCTCATATAGACTCAACACCTGCAAGTTAAATATTTCAATACTTTCATTGTACAGTCCTGTAATGTAATTCTAGCTTTTAATAAACTTACTTCTAGATGGTATTTTCAGATTGTTTTTCCTCATATTGTCAGGCTAAGTAAGCTATTAACATTATTTCAATGAATGATAATAATAACAAACACATCAGTGACAGAAAAGATAACTACCACAGAGACAATAATCTTTTAGAAATTAAAAATATGTGGCTAGTGGAATCCCTAGCTGGCTTACTCAGTAGAGCATGGAATGCCTAACCTAGGGGTTGTGAGTCTGAACCCCACATTGGGCATAGAGATTACTTAAAAATATATATACATGTTGGGGAGCCTGCCTGGCTCAGTCAGTTAAGCCTCTGACTCTTGATTTTGGCTTAGGTCATAATCTCAAGGTTTGTGGGATCGAGCTCCACATCGGGGCTGTCAGTACTAAGCCTGTTTGGGATTCTCTCTCCCTCTCTCTCTGCCCCTCCCCTGCTCACATGCGCCCACACTCTTTCTCTCTCAAAATAAATAAATAAACTTTAAAAAAAATGTTGCGGGGCTCCTGGGTGGCTCAGTCGGGTGAGCATCCAACTTCAGCTCAGGTCATGATCTCACAGTCTGTGAGTTCAAGCCCCATGTTGGGTTCTGTACTGACAGCTCAGAACCTGGAGCCTGCTTTGAATTCTGTCTCCCTCTCTCTCTGCCCCTCCCCCGCTCATGCTCTGTCTCTCTCTCTCTCTGTCAAAAATAAATAAACATTAAAAAAAATTTGTTTTTAAATATGTTGCTAGTAACTTCACTGGGGAGAAAATATTGTACTAGTAAAAAGATGAAGTAAAATAAGTCTGACTAGATAATCTCTAAGAGTCCATCTAATTTTTAAATCCCATATTTTATTTCCTCCAAATCTAAAAGAATGTCACCCAGTATTCTTGGATTTTGAATGTTCCTCTTTATTCATTCCATATTTCTGTAACTTAATTGCCATCAAAATTTTAACTCACCATTTACTCTTAAGACTGCTTGGAACTGATATTCTTCAAATAGGATTTCATTCATTGATTCTTGAATTGAAGTGAAGTTAAAATATGGTTCTGTGATAATAATATTGGTATCTAAAAAATCAACCTATGAGAGAAAAAAATCCCAGAAGTTTTATAACTTTGTAGTTATAAATACTTGTTTTACATATATAAACAAATGTATTAAATCCTCAAAATAATCATAGAAAACAAGTCTTATTACTATCTCCATTTAATCAGAGGGCAATCTGAGGTACAGAAGAGTTGAATAAGTTACCAAGCTTCATGGAACTAGTTAGGGACATAGCTAGGGTTTGAACCCAGAAAATTTGGTCACAAAATTCATGCACTTTATTATTTAATTTTAACTCTCTTAATGGTAGCATTAATAAAATGGAACTGTCAAATTGCTTGAAGATCATTATGTAAAAGTAATGAACAGTATAATTACAAGCATTAGGGATGTTATTTTGTTTTCAAAGTTAAAAGACCAGAAGCTTTAGGATATTTAATGTTTAGATAATTCTCTACCACACCCTTCAGAAGCATTAAAAACTGAATATTCACTCACTATTCCTAAAGTTACACTATAGATATTAAAAGCACAAAATTCTCACATAATATTCACAATTCAGATATGTGGACAAAAATATTTTACTGTGAAAATAAAAATGAGATAGTGAATTGATCTAATAGTAGACATGTGAAGTGAAATTTTAATCTTGAGTTTCACAGACCATCTCTTAACCTCCAATTCCACTTCAAAATGGAAATTCTATTCACTTGCACTTATTTTATTTTTAAAAAATCAAAGCTAATAACAGTATATGAAGTCACTTAAATATATACTAGAAATATGTTTAAAAGTTAAAGCTAGGCACCTCAATTCTCTTCAACTCCAATCCTTGACTTACTGTCTAGAATTAGTCCTTGACCTTTCCTCTCTATTCATACTGCCTTATCTTTCACCTGAAATCGTACCACTGCCTTCCCAATGCCCTTTCTGCCTCCATTCTTTTCTCCTTCTGATCTGTCTTCCGTACTGCTAGCATAATTATCACCAGATATTTTCCTAATTCAGAAATCTGATCATCCTCCCCAAATGTATTACTCACCACAGAAGTCTTCTCTTCCATGGCTTGACAATGCATATGAAATAATGTCCATACATTTGCAATCTTACCCCCTTCACCCCATCTTATAGTGTGTGCTGGTAAATGTTCAATAACCAGATTTCCGGAAAAAAAGAAAGCGCCCTGATTTGTAGAGCTTACCACAGTTATAAATATGGCCACAAAGACCGATTTCAAGCTATCCTGAAGTCACCAAACACTGAACACAGTTAGGAAGAGATGCACGTAATCGGTTCTCATGAGCCAGTATGAGGAACTTCAGCACAGGACTATTCAGTAAAAACTCTGACTCTATTCACCTTCATACCATGCACTCTCCCCCTGTAGCATAATAATGCTCCCCCTGTAGCATAAATAATCTCAAGCATGTATTACTTTTCAGATACATGTATATTGTCACAGTATGCATAATCTTAAAAGTTAAAAATATGATTGTTATATACAATGAACATGTACAATAAGATTTATTTATGTCATATTAATGAGTGAACTAGCTTCATATCCTATCTTTTTTTTTTTTTTAATTTTTTTTTCAATGTTTATTTATTTTTGGGACAGAGAGAGACAGAGCATGAACGGGGGAGGGGCAGAGAGAGAGGGAGACACAGAATGGGAAACAGGCTCCAGGCTACGAGCCATCAGCCCGGAGCCTGACGCGGGGCTCGAACTCACGGACCGCGAGATCGTGACCTGGCTGAAGTCGGACGCTTAACCGACTGCGCCACCCAGGCGCCCCTTCATATCCTATCTTATTGGTTCTTTTATTAACATTAGTTAATACATCTTTGATGCTGTAACTTTTCATTTGAATAAGACATGGAAATAGAAATTTGAATACATACTCCAATTTGTTACCTGATACATTTCTTTTCCAAAAAGGTAATCCCAAACTTGTCTTTGAACATCCCAATTCACCAAGTAGCCCTAAAAAAATTCTTGTATAAATTATCACAAATATTTGAACATTTAAAAGTGACATTAATATATTATAAACCATTAATTTCTCTTTATGGTTACCTCCAAACCAATTATAATGGCATGTTTTTCTCCTTTTAAATATTCTAAAATTTACAAATTAACAATAAGCAAACATCAAAGATTCAAAAGACATATCAATATATGGAGATGCCACTCCATTCTTACTTTTATTTTAATGTGTTCATCTCA
Source organism: Lynx canadensis (assembly GCF_007474595.2). NCBI lineage: Eukaryota > Metazoa > Chordata > Mammalia > Carnivora > Felidae > Lynx > Lynx canadensis. Next base: position 120,273,194 of record NC_044309.1, on the reverse strand, counting down.
TTTAACTTTAACATAAACAAGTAAAATTCAGTACCCACAATCAGCAACTAAGCCATGGTCATTTATTGCTAACAAGACAAGTTAATTTCAATTTTTGGATAATAAGACCTTATATAAATTTTGAATAACTTTTCTCTGAGATCTAAAAATATTTCCATACATACTAAATCTTAATTTTACATTTAAAAATTGTTTTTAAATTTAGGTTTAGATTGCTAGAGATGACATATAATTGAATTACCTTCTGAAAAGGAAGAATATAAAAGAGTCCAGAAGGGTCCTTTATTTCATCTATCTGGTTGGCGGTAAAAGTTTTAAGACGTGCCGTTTTTGACCTGAACTGACAGTTAGGAATTACCCTATTAACAAAGAAACAAATAATATAATTATTCCCTAAATACTTCCTAAAAATGCAATTACTTAACCACCCCACTGCAGGCAAAAAATATCCACAGTGTTTCTCATTCTGTCTTCAAATAATTTAAAAAAAAATTTTTTTAAGTTCTAATACATACCACATTCTACACTGGACCCTTTATCTTTCTCGAGTACTCTTTAAGAAACTCTTCTAGAAAGAAAAGAAAAGAAAAGAAAAGAAAAGAAAAGAAAAGAAAAGAGAAAAGAAAAGAAAAGAAAAGAAAAGAAAAGAAAAGAAAAGAAAAGAAAGAAAGAAAATTCTTCTAACTGGGTGCTGATCCTGCCACCACATAGATGACAGTCAGGGCTCAAGTAAAGTCATTCTGGCTTTAATGTGGAAATCTTAATACCACTCTGGTAAAAGATTTACAGATTCAAATTTCTAGCTATTAAAATTAAGTCACTAGGAAGTCAAAGATTTTCAATTAGCAAGATGTTATAAGGTACAGAAGTAGGAAGTAGTTTTAAACATGGTTGCTGCCCACCATAAGCTTACAATCTTGTTAGGAAGACAAACTAGAGTCCTATCAACCATACACAGGTGTACACATGTATGTGTGTGTGGAGAAAGAGGGGAACAGAGAGAGAGAGGGAGTTGGGACAATTCTATGTCCCAATAGTATTGGGACAATACTATGCTGTCACTTTTCTATATGTTTAAATATTCTTTGAGGACATGATTTTTTATCTTTTTTTTTTCAACATTTATTTATTTTGGGGACAGAGAATGAACGGGGGAGGGGCAGAGAGAGAGGGAGACACAGAATCGGAAACAGGCTCCAGGCTCTGAGCCATCAGCCCAGAGCCTGACGCGGGGCTCGAACTCACGGACCGCGAGATCGTGACCTGGCTGAAGTCGGGCGCTTAACCGACTGCGCCACCCAGGCGCCCCGAGGGCATGATTTTTTAAAACTGCATTGTAGTCAATCTTATGGTTGTATTATAATTGTAGTCAATTTTCTATTCTTAATTATTTAGCTTGCTTTCTTTTTTTTAACTACATACACAATGTCTAAAATATAGAGCATGCTGTATTTACTCTTATCAAACGCTTCCTATTTATTCCTTAGGTAACTGATAACAGAATTGCTGTGTCAAAGGATAAAAACAATCATACACATTGCAAAACATTTTCCAGACGACTGTTATCAATTTACATTCCTATGCGGTCTGATTGTCCTCTTTAAAAAAGAAAGGAAAGGAGAAAGGGGGGAAATCCTCTGTAAACATGATATATTCTACATATATAACATAAATATTTTGATTGCCATTGTAGTAATTCTGTTAAATCGACTCTATCGATCAGGTCAGCCATTGAGCACTACGAAGGACTTAGGCACAAAGCCTTCAATGTTTCCAATTATTAAGGCCATTGTTTTTTAACTTGTTGGGGGTCACAGAACCCATCGAGAATCCGATAAAAGCCATAATTGCGTCCTCAAGAATATGCATACACACAAATGTCCACGATTCCTGAGGGTTCATGCATGAATTTTGTGTATGCACCCCTCCTTCAGGAACCACTTCTCTAGAAGCCTATTTTCCTGAGCTATTTCCTGTTATGAAAGGAAACACATGTCCCACTTCCGGGGCCGCGTAGCCTAAATTAACGCCAAAATCCCAGTTCAAAGCATCCCAGTCTCCCAACTCCAAACAGAGCATCCCTCTGGCTCAGGTTAGGGCCACGTAGGGGCATTTGCAATTTACTGTGATCCCAAAATGAAGCGTAGCATGTGAAACAATTAAGGGCCTGTCTTGTCCTAAGGAGCGAGAGAACACTTACGACACATTTTCATGGCTGTAACCGATTTTGGCATTATAGGCTCCGTTATCCAGCACTAAGGTTGTCATCTTAACGTGAACCAAACTGCACTCGCTTTCCTCTTCTGACACTTCCGTTCACTCTTTTTCCGGTACTCTATGGTTTGCATGGGCAGAGCGTAAGCGCGCTTCCGGTCTCCCTTAGCAACTGAGGACGCCGGAAGTGAGAGACTGCACAGTCTCTCGGCGGGTCCTTGAGTCCTGCAGGGCTTCTAAGACTATCCCTTTTACGTCGGGGCGAGATCCAACAAGAATGGAAACGGCTAAGTGCTTTTTCGCCCATTGCATGTTTGTCCTCTACTTCGCAGATTGACTCGTCCCTACAAGTTTCTTCTAATCCCTGTAGCAAACCTGTAGCTTTGTGCCTCTCTCTCTCCCTGTGTGTGTGTTAACAATAGTATTGTTCAGTGACCTTTCCTAAAGTGCAAAACCATAAGCAATATGGAATTGGATATGAAGTCTCTTCAGCTTCATTTCCCGCCACTGCCCATTCGACTGTGGGGTCCAACCACCCTTACATTACAAATATTTGTTCCCTCGACTGTCTTGCTTTTCTATTCAATCAGACTCTTTCCCTGCGTACCTGTTCTTCATAACACTACTCTCTCATTCTTATCTAAAAAGGTTTCTTAACATCTAACAACTACTCCGTTCTCCGTCTTAAAATTGGGTGCTCCTCCTCTGTGTTCCCCTAATGCCTGGGGCTAACTCCTACGTATAATAATGGTTAAGAGGATGAAATTTTAATCCGGATTCCACCACAAAATGTGTAACCTTGGGCAATGAAGATGATAATGGTTAACACTTATAAAAAGCTTAATATCTGTGGGTAAACTTTCTTAGAGGTTTATAGACATGTATATACATATACGTGTGTGTGTATGTATATATATACTAACTTAATTTTTAAATTTATGAAGTATTATTGAAATCAAAGAGATAGTGATTAATAGTGCAATCTCTGCATTCAAACTCCTGGGCCAAATCCTGGCTCTTAGTAGATACTGTGGACAGGCTAGTTACTCTATGCCTTAGTTTCCTCATCTATAAAATAGAGTAAGCTAAATAACACTCCCTTGAAGAATTGTTTTATGAATAGTAAAAGATAAAATTCAAGTACCTGGTAGTAGTAATGTTCATCATCATTTCATCATATAATCGTCTTTTTTTCTTAAAATTTTATTTTTAAGTAATCTTTACACCTAACCTGAGGCTCTAACTCACAATCCTGACATCAAGAGTCACATGTTCCATAACTGAGCCAGCCACGCACCCCGTATAATCATTCTCATAACGTGCGTAGATGGAAAACTTCTTGAAGTCAGGCACTTTATTCCATTGGTGTCTATATCCTTTGTATCAAAGTCATTGAATGCCCAAATTTAATTATGTCCAATTTTAGTCATTCTATTTGCTCTATTTTATTATTAAATTGATAAAATCCCTTACTATAAACATGTAAACAATATTTTATAAATCTTACATCATAGAGCTGCCCATCATTTCTTTTTTTTTTTAATTTTTAAAAAATTGTTTCAGGAGTAGATTTAGTGATTCATCACGTATATATAACACCCAGTGTTCATCCCAACAAGTGCCCTCCTTAGTACCCATCACTCATTTAGCAACCCCCCCCTCACCTCCACCTCCTCTCCAGCAACTCTTAGTTTGTTCTCTATGGTTAAGAGTCTATTTCTTGGTTTGCATCTCTCCCCCAGCCGTGTTGTGTTCATTTGTTCTGTTTCTTAAATTCCACATATGAGTGAAATCATATGGTATTCATCTTTCTCTGACTTATTTTGCTTAGCATAACACATTCTAGTTCCATCCACGTTGTTGCAAATGGCAAGATTTAATTCTTTTTAATTGCAGAGTAATATTCCACTGTATATATGCACCACATCTTCTTTATCCATTCATCAGTCAATGGAAATTTGGGCTCTTTCCATAATTTGGCTATTGATAATGCTGCTATAAACATTGGGATGCATGTGCCCCTTTGAATCAGCATTTTTGTATCCCTTGGATAAATACCTAGTAGTGCAATTTCTGGATTGTAGGGTAGTTCTACTTTTAATTTTTTGAGGACCCTCCATATTGTTCTCTAGAGCGGTTGCACCAGTTTGCATTTCCACCAACAGTGCTAAAGTGTCCCCTTTCTCCCCATCCTCGCCAACATCTGTTGTTTCCTGAGTTGTTAATTCAGCCATTCTGACAGATGTGAGGTGGTATCTCATTGTGGTTTTGATTTGTATTTCTTTGATTATGAGTGATGTTGAGCATCTTTTCATGTGTCTGTTAGCCTTCTGGATGTCTTCCTTGGAAAAGTGTCTATTCATGTGTTTTGCCCATTTCTTCCCCGGATTATTTGGGTTTTTTTGGGTGTTGAATTTGATAAGTTATTTATAAATTTTGGATACTAGCCCTTTATCAGATGTGTCATTTGCAAATATCTTCTCCCATTCCATTGGCTGCCTTTTAGTTTTGTTGGTTGTTTATGAGCTGCCATCATTTATATTCATCTCTCATCTTTTAAAATATGCTCTTTCCTTCTGAAAAAAAAATAAAATATGCTCTTTCCTTCTGGTTATCAGACCTTTCTCATTTAAGGTTCTCTTTTTGCTTTCCTCAACATTTACATACTCCTTGATCAAGATCATTTTTGTTCTTGGTTTCAGATATCATTAAATACTGATAAATCCTAAAGCAAAATTTCCACCTCCAACTGTAACCTGAATGTTTCTACCCAGATATCCTAAAATAACTTCAAAGGCAACAAATCCAAAACTTAATCTTATCTCCAAAACTGTTTGTTCCACCTAAATATTTACCTATCTATATTAGTGGTGTGTCCCAAGACCCACTTGATGCCCCAAGTTAGATACCTCAATTACCTTCAACTCTAACTTTTGACCTACTCTCTGGAATCTGACCTTGACCTTTCCTCTCTATTGATACTGCCTTATCTTTCAACTGAAATAATGCCACTGCCTTCCCAATGCCCTTTCTGCCTCCATTTTCTTTTCCTTCTGATCTGTCTTCTGTACTGCTGTCATAATTTTCACCAAATATTTTTCTAAATCAGAAATATGACCATTCTCCTCAAATGTATTACTCACCACAGAAGTCTTCTCTTCCATGGCTTGACATTGTCTATGAAATAACGTCCATACATTTGCAATCTCATTCCCTTCACCCCATCTTACAGTGTGTGCTGGTAAATGTTTAACAACCAGATCTCCAGTAAAAAAAAAAGTCCTGATTTGTAGTGCTTACCACAGTTATAAATATAGTCACAAAGGGCAATTTCAAGCTATCCTGAAGTCACCAAACACTGAACACAGAGTTGGGAAGAGATGCATGCATTTGGTTCTCATGAACTAGTAGGAGCCAACTTCAGAATAAAACTGTTCAGTAAAAACTCTGATTCTATTTATCTTCACACCATGCACTCTCCCCTACAAGATTTTAGCACGAATAATCTCAAGCATGTACTACTTCTATTAAATACAATGTGACTGAGAAAATTTGAAGATGTAACTGGCTTTACTGAAGAAACAATAATTGGCTTTACTGAAAGATTCATGAACTAGGCAGTATCCAATCTAGCAACTAGAGGGGAACTCCAAGGAGAGGTGTTGTACAAAATGGAAGGTTTTTATAGGAAGGAAGGTGGGGCTGGGAATGCAAGCTGGTCCAGCCACTCTGGAAAACAGTATGGAGGTTTCTCAAAAAGCTAAAAATAGAACTACCCTATAGGACCCAGCAATTGCACTACTAGGCATTTATCCACAGGATACAGCGGTGCTGTTTCTAAGGGACACATGCACCCCCATGTTTATAGCAGCACTATCAACAATAGTCAAAGTATGGAAAGAGCCTAAATGTCCATCAATGGATGAATGGATAAAGAAGATGTGGTATACACATATATATATATACAATGGAGTATTACTCGGCAGTCAAAAAGAATGAAATCTTGCCATTTGCAACTACGTGGATGGAACTGGAGGGTATTATGCTAAGTGAAATTAGAGAAAGACAAAAATCATGACTTCACTCATGAGGACTTTAAGAGACAAAACAGATGAACATAGAGGAAGGCAAATAAAAATAATATAAAAACAGGGAAGGGGATAAAACAGAAGAGACTCATAAATATGGAGAACAAACTGAGGGTTACTGGAGGGTTTGCTGGAGGGGGGAGGGGCTAAATGGGTAAGGGGCACTAAGGAGTCTACTCCTGAAATCATTGTTGCACTGTATGCTAATTTGGATGTAAATTTAAAAAAATAAAAAATAAAACAAGTTAATAAAAAAAAAAAGGAAGGAGGGTGGGGCAAGAAGATATTGTCAAAGGACAAGAAAGGATTGTTTCAGGCAAGGTCATGTTCCCTAAAGGTGAAGGGCATGGGGTCTTATTAGGTGGATTACGTCATCTTCCTTTGTGGGGGGGTGGAGGATGGAGGGTCCATGTGACAGATTACCTCTTTGGTGCTGATCAGAAAATTCCTGACTGATCAGTTAAGACTATATTTCCCGAGGGAGTTTTAAACTTTAATTAGGTTAGTTATTAAGCATTGGTTTTATGACATGGCCTAGCACAAATGATTTCATTTTGGGCATATGTCTTTTTTCTTTTCTTTTTTTAAATGTTTATTTGTTTATTTTGAGAGAGAGAGAGAGAGAAGACATGCAGGGGAGGGGCAGAGAGAGAGAGAGAGAGAGAGAGAGAGAGAATCCCAAGTAGGCTCCATCACAGAGCCCAAAGTGGAGCTCAGTCTCACGATGGTGAGATCGTGACTGAGCTGAAATCAAGAGTCAGACGGATGCTCAACCAACTGAGCCACCCAGGTGCCCCTCTATGGTTTCCTTTTTAACACTTTTCATGTACATTTTGGCAATGTATAATTGTTACCTGAAACTGTGTCCACCTCTTGGTGGGCAGTGAGCCAAAAGACACAACCAATACAAAAAATAAGAAAAGGAAAGGTTTTACTTGCAAGAAGTGTAGGAGACCACCAAGGATCTTTCCCAAAGCAGTGTCTCCTGAACAACAAAACTGGGGGAGTTATAACTTAAGAGTGCATAGATATTCATGAAGGGGCTTGTGCAATGGGGAATACAGCATAGAACTGGAGCAAAAGTTATTTTAAGGTGACCAGGTCAAAGTTGGAAGGGCGGCAAGGGTTAACATCATCAATTCTCTGGCTCTAGTTGGCTTGGTATCTGGGTGCTTAAAGGAGATTAGATCTTGTAGATAACTCAAGTGTGTGAGTCAGGTCAGGCTTCACTTGTGAATATGATTAGACTATCTCCTGGCCTTATGGTGTCTGTTATATTCTTTCAGAAGATGGCTTGGAGGCTAGAATGACTTATGTGAAGGAAGTTATGTCTGTCTTTTTCGAGACACTCCTAACTCTTTCTGCTTACATAATCTTAAAAGACTTAAGGGGCATCTGGGTGGCTCAGTCAGTTAAGCGTCCGACTTCGGCTCAGGTCATGATCTCACGGTTCATGATTTTGAGTCCCGTATGGGGCTCTGTGCTGACAGCTCTTAGCCTGGAGTTTGCTTCGGATTCTGTGTCTCCCTCTCTCTCTGCCCCTCCCCGGCTCGTGCTCTGTCTCTCTCTTTCTCAAAAATAAATAAACATTAAAAAAATAAAATAAAATAAATAAAAGAGTTAAAAATATGACTTTGCTATAGGTACATAATAAACAGGTGCAGCAGATTTATTTAAGTCATGTTAGTGAGTGAACTAGCTCTATATCCTATTTTGTTGGCTTTTGAGTTAATACGAGTTAATAAATCTTTGGTGCACCTTGATTATATAGTTGTCTGACGGTCATGTTTTTAACTTTCTAGAAATTATACTTTAATAATTAAAAAGCAATTAAGAGAAATGTAAACTAATATAAAACACTGAATTTGTAGTGGTTTTGTGACGTTATATGTTCTCTCAATCCAGGGAGAGAAAAATTGAAGATGCATTTTCTCAGTAAAAAGATATTATTGAAAAGAAAACCACAGGCTCAAGGTAGAGTCAGTTGCCCACAGCAAACCAAGACCTAATTGCAGTTTCAACCTCTCTAGGTGTGGAATTTTAAGCCAATTAGCCTGGAATTTTCTGGTCTGCACCAATGAGGTAATCTGTTACTCAGGAGGTCCTTCCACCTGCCACTCCCCTCCCCCAAGATAAAGTAATCCACCTAATAGGACTCTCTGCCTTTCCCTCTAAGGAAAGGTGACCTTGACTGAAACAATCTTTTCTTTCTTTCTCCCTTTCTTTCTCTCTTTTCTTGCTAATAGCTTTCTGCCTCACCTTCCTTCCTATAAATACTTCCCATTTTGTATAACTCCTCTCCTGGGATCTTCCTTCTACTTGCTATGTGGGATGATCCTCCATTCATGAATTGCTTAATAAAGCCAATTAAATTCTCAGATCTGCTCAGTTGAACTTCTTAAAAAATATTATAACTAGAGTTATTAAGCTGTGAGATTCTTTGACACTTATTACTTTCAGGTTTTTTGTTTATTTAGTTATTTATAAGTAGGATTCATACCCAGTGCAGAGACCATCATGGGGCCTGAACTCACGACCCTGAGATCGAGAACTGAGCTGAGATCAAAAGTTGGACGCTTAGCCAACTGAGCCACCCAGGTGCCCCTCGTATTACTTTGAAAAGGAATCCAGGTTTTGTCTAGCCACAACAGTAAGCCACTTGCCATTTATAAGCCATGAATTTTGACACTCCCACCTGCTTGAAACATCCTCTTCTAGGTAGTGAATTAATAATAATAGCTTCCATTCTATTGTGTCGGGCACTCATCTTAAGTACTCAACCTTCATTAGCTTGGTTTAATCTTCAGAACAACTATCATAGAGCCTGAGAGTTTCCGTACTTCTACAATCACATAGCTAAAAATCTGCAAGGCTAGGTTTTATATATAAATCTTGGACTTCAAGGTCTGTTCTGGTAACACATTGGGCTGATTTAGTCTCATTTTTGAAATAACATCTCCACTGTAAATCCGTCAATGACTCAAGGTTGAAGGAATCATTTCTTCCTTTGTGTTCTCACACACTTTGCTTCTGTTTTCAACAACGCTAATGATAACAATGACATTATTAAGAGCTTGTCATGTGCGGAGCACTTTGCTGAAAACTTTATATGCATAATCTCATTTAGACCTCATAAAGTTCTGAGTTAGAAAGTTTTAATATTATTTCCAATAGATGAGATAACTGAGGCTGACAGATTAAATGATTTCCGCAAGTCTACATAGCTACAAAACGGCTGAGATACCACTTGGCCCATAGACTAATGACATAGCTCAAGGTCTTAGCACTAAGACCTTGCTAGGCTGTTAACTCTTTCATGACAGAGCAGGTTTTTTCGTGTCCCCCCCCCCCCAATAGTTTTTTTGGAGGGGTTTGTTTAGGTAATCCTAGATACTTGAATAGTGCTTAGGTTATAGTGCATGATAGTCAACCCACTATCTCCTTTCCTCTTTTTTTTTTTTTTTTAAATTTTTTTTTCAACATTTATTTATTTTTGGGACAGAGAGAGAGACAGAGAGAGAGACAGAGAGAGAGACAGAGCATGAACGGGGGAGGGGCAGAGAGAGGGAGACACAGAATCGGAAACAGGCTCCAGGCTCCGAGCCATCAGCCCAGAGCCTGACGCGGGGCTCGAACTCACGGACCGCGAGATCATGACCTGGCTGAAGTCGGACGCTTAACCGACTGCGCCACCCAGGCGCCCCTCCTTTCCTCTTTAAAAAAGGCCAGGTTGTTAGACTAGGTGAGAACTATCCCCACTCCTCCATACATAACCACATTCTTCCTGATACATTCCTGAGAGGTAGTCTAATTTCTTTCCCTCCTTTAGACATCACTGGGTGATCATTTTCACCTCAGAAAATGTTGGTTTAAGGCTGAGGGGGAGGAAGGATGGAGTTCAGAGCTGTAATAGTTCCCCCTATTTCAGGAATTTCCTTCTTTTTATAGAAATTTTCAAGTGAAATTTTACATTCTGATTTCCTTAGGTACAACAACCTAAAGAGATGAGTAAGGAATACATTATTAACCTATTTTATAGATGATTAAACCAAAGCGAAAAGTAAGGAAATTATTTTCTCCACCCTAATGCGGCTAGAATAAAATATAGCTAGGACTTGAATTTAGGACTTCTAATTCCTAGGTTCTGGAATCTTTTAAGATAAGTTGTCAACTTTTACTTCCCTTAGAATTGGAATCACCAGAGGAAACATTAAATTATAGCATTGAGGGGTGGGGGGAAGGAGGGAGCAGTATATCTTAGCAAAGGGGAAGAAACTGAGGCAAGAATATGAAGAAAGCTGAGTAGAGCAGGTAGAGAGCAATGCATGCAGGGCAGTTTGTGGAGTAAATTATGAAAAATGAAAGACGAGTAGGATGTGGAAGGAACACTTGGTGATGGAGACCGGAACAAGACCAGAGAGTGGAGAGGGAGGGCTGTAAAGCGCAAGAAGGTTCCGGGACTGGGAGTCGAAACACTCAGTGGCGTCAAGGGAGCGGAGGACGCACGCCCAGCCCCGGGCAAGGGTGGCGGGGCAGCACCCCTCCTGCGCCTGCCAGAGCCCGCCTAGCTCCGCCCCGCGCGGAGTCCGCGCCGCCCCGCCCTCCCCCAGGTCGCTTAGGTGATGCTGCAGCCAAGATGGCGCCGGCGGCAGCCACGGAGGCTTGAGCGCGATGCTCCCGGTCTTCCGCAGCAGCGGCGGCGGCTGTGGCCTCGGCCGGGGCGTCCGGTCTCTCCCGGGCGTGAGCGCTCAGGCGACTCTCCTCCGGCCGGGTTAGCCCGGGTAACGAAGAGGCAGCCACGAAGAGAGGAGGCAGTGAGAACCGCAGAAAGAGAGCGGCGCCTCCTGCCCCGGCACCATGGCTGGGCTCATCAAGAAACAGATCCTGAAGCACCTCTCCAGGTCAGCAAGAGCTTCGGGTGTCGGGTGGGGGCCAGTCCGCCTCCGCCCTAGCCGGCACCGGAGGTTGCTTGCAGCCTCGGGGGCGGCGGGGACTGGCAGCCGTGTGGGAGGCGACTCTTGAGCTCCCGGATCCAGCCGAGGCTGGGTTCGCCGCCCCGATCTCCCGTCGCCTGCGGCGTCCGGCGCCGGCCTCGCGAGTCGGCCCCTTGGACGGCTTCTCCCCAACCCCGCTCGCAGAGGAGCGTGGAGGGCGGCCGGGGGAGGCATCGGGCTGAGATCGTTCCCCCACGCGGCGTCTGGGGGCGTCCCGGGGACCCCGCTTGGGTGGTCCTGTGCGGAGGCTGGGGTTGATTTTTGTGGCAGCGTGAACCCGAGCTCGGTGCTCGGCTCCCTTCGGGGCAGAGCGGTTCCGTTAACCGAGGGCGTCTGGAGCAGTGTGGACTCTTTGGGCTGAGGCTTGTCGTGTCCGTGAAACGTTAACCTTGTTATTTTCTGAATTCACCCCCACCTCGCCGGCCCGCTCTGATGCATTAGAGGGTGTGCCTGTTTGCACAGTTAGGATTTGTTTTAGGTAAATAGCCAGAGTTTTCAGCTTTGGCAAGTTCTTTCTGGAATCGTTTTAGCTCCACATCATTCTTGCAAAAACAGTTTTTTGCTTTTTAAAATTTGAGGTCTGTGAATTCAGGGATTCAACATCTGCGGTGATAAACACAATACTTGTCATTCTTTCCATTTCATAACGCGGTTTTAGTCAGAAACATGACTCAGTAAAGCTGGCAGTTTGTTACTTCTGGCTTCTCCATATTTGTCTCAAGACACAGGCTAAATGTGGGATCTTGTTTCCAACTTGTTAACAGCGAATTCAAAGCACTTGGTTATGGCCCTTTTCTCTGTTATTAGTAAGTTAATGATATTAGGAGAGAACTTGGGTATACTGGTATGTTTATATGGTAAAGACAATTCTTGATTCTCCAGATCATTGAGTACCACAGGTTGTATTTGGGGGAATAAAATCAATATTTCTGTGAATCAGCAAATGTTTCCTTTGCTTAAAACATTGAATAGAATGTAACATCGTTTTTTAAAATATAGCAAATTATAGCAGCATTTATGAATATACATTTCTGAATATTAGCATTAATTGGAAAGTTTTTATGTTGTACCTTATGGTCCAGTACTGAATTACCTTGTTTTGGAAAAGTTTTATCTTTACCTTTTAATTATTATTTAGGTAACGTCTGACTTATCAGATGTCCTTCAGCCTTTGTCATACTCTGTTTCACGAGAAAATTCAGAACTACAGAAAATGATTTGTCCTCTTCCTCTTCCAAGGATGATGGTACATAGCTAGTTTCATTCCAGGTGCATGGGAGAAAAGTTAATTCAGTCAGTGAGTGGCTTAGGGCGTTAGTTTAATTCTCTTGTAGAGCTCTAGTTGAGAAAGACTCTTAAAAATTAATAGCAATGGTGATGGCTTACTTCACAAAAGAGACCACGAATACACATTCAGAATTAGGTTCTTAGTACTTTTTAATCTGTATGATCTCTAATAGCTGTGCGGTAATTAGTAATGATATTTTCAGAGGTGAGGGTTTTTTTTTTTTTCACCTTTGCCTTTTCTTTCTTTTTTCTTTGTCTTTCGACTTCGAGTTGACACACAATGTGAAAAAGTTTCAGGTGTATAGCATAGTAATTTGACAACTCTATCGGTTATGCTATGCTTACCACAAGCGTAGCCACCATCTGTCACCATCCAGCGTTATCACAGTACCATTGACCGAATTCCTTATGTTGTGCCTTTCATCTCTGTGATTTATTCATTACATACTGGAAGCTTGTACCTCCCACTTCCCTTCACCTATTTTGCCCATCCCCCAGCCTTTACTTTGGCAACCATCAGTTTGTTCTTTGTATTTATGGATCTCGTTCTGCTTTTTGTTTGTTTTCTTCTTTAGATTACACATATAAGTGAAATCATATGTTACTTGTTTTTCTCTGGGTGACTTATTCCACTTAGCATAAAACCTTCTCGGTCCATGTTGTTGCAAATGGCAGGATCTCATTCTTTTTTATGGCTGAGTACAGAGATGAGTTTTTGAAACACTTGATTTTTTAGTTATTTCATATTTCAAAACTTAACTGAGATAAATGAAGAGTGTCAAATTCATATTCTTGGTTAATGTATTAATCTTACTGCTATTACTGTTAACTCTTAAGAAAAATAAAGTTTCTTATGAATTTAAAGGACAATAGGTGAAACGAGATGGATATTATAATAAATTACAGTTATTCAAGTAGTGATGAACTTTTGAAATTACTTGGGTCAAGCTTAATTTTGCAACTTATTCAGTAATAAAGATGTCTCTATATTGATATAATAATCGGTGGACAGTTTAATAATGTTGAACAGGAAATAGAACAACACATTACCTTCCAATAATAGACATTGCTTATGGCCAGTGGATGCCCCTCATGACATCTTCTCAAAGGAGGCCTTATGTGACCACCCTTCCCATTCTTCTCTGCCCATATATATGCTTGGTCTTTGTCTTCTCCACTTGAATGTAAAACTACATGGTGGCAGGGAGTTTAAGTCTAGCATAACATAGGCACTCAACAACTTTTTTTTTTTAAATAAATGGCACCAAAGCATTGACTTTCCCTCACATTTTCTTAACTAAGACTATATGCCACCAATATTATCACAGGTATTGAGTATGACCACTTTCCTTGTGGTTTGAGGAAGCAGTGGGTAATTGAATCATTGAATAAATATGCCTTTGTTGTCCTGGAAAGGAAGGACTAGGAAAATGACCCTTTCTATATGGGGTCTTCTAATAAGGAAAAAGACTATATAGAAACCAACAGGAAAAAGAGAATACTTACTCTGAGCCTTGAGATTGAAGTATGGTGAAATTTTAACAGTAAAACCAGTGTTGGTGTGCTCAGGTCATGATCTCACAGTTTGTGAGTTCAAGCCCTGCATTGGGCTCTCTGCTGTCATCTGGGAGCCTGCTCTGGATCCTCTGTCTTCCTCTCTCTCTCTGCCCCTCCCCCACTTGTGCACACAGGTTCTTTCTCTCAAAAAATAAACTTAAAAAGTAAAATAATGTTTAAAAAAAAAAAGTGTTACCCAGATATAGGAACTTGAGACTCTGGTATATGAGAAAAGTATAGAAGAGAAATTATTAAAAAAAAATTTTTTTTAACATTTATTTATTTTTGAGAGAGAGACACAAAGCGTGAGTGGGTGAGGGGCCAAGAGAGAGGGAGACACAGAATCTGGAAGCAGGTTCCAGGCTCTGAGCTGTCAGCACAGAGCCCATTGTGGGGCTCGAACTCACTGCCAGATCATGACCTGAGCCGAAGTTGGATGCTCAACCGACTGAGCCACCCAGGCGCCCCTAGAAGAGAAATTCTTAAGAGATTAATAAATGCTTTAAGAAAATGCTAAACTATTTGAGAAGTGTTAAGTCTGTATACTTGTCCCTGCCTAATTGTTTAGTTTGTAAACCAACCATGTGTTGCATTGTTAATGAAATTGGTTATGTACTTGGAACTGATCTGAAACTGAACAGAGAGAGAGAGAGCGCGCACAAGGGCAAGGCTGAGAGGGCAAGGAGTATGTGGGGAGGGGGGGTTGAACTAGTTACATTTTAAGAGAAGTGAAACAGGAAAAGTCTTTGAAGAGAAATTACAGTGATCTTTCATACTATAACAAGCACAGAATATATTTTGGAGTCTTTTCCAGGAGAGGATTTTTCCCCCAAGGGAACGGAGAGTTCTAAAGAAAAGTTATAACAAATATAAGAAAGGAAATAAGAACAAAAGCTACCTTTCAAGGCCTCATTATCTGTTAATGTGGCATTTGTACTTGTATGCTAGAGCAAAGGAGAAGAGGAGGAACATAGAAGCTGAAAGATGGAAAATAGTATATTTAAGCCAGGACCTGAAAAGGAGTAGGGAAGATTCAGATACAATGCTCCTTCTCCTGGGGTGCCTGGGTGGCTCAGTCAGTTAAGCTTCTTTTTTTTTTAAAAAGAAAAATTTTTTTTCATTACTTATTTTTGAGAGAGAGCGAGAGAGAGAGAGAGAGCGAGAGAGCATGAGTAGAGCAGGGGCAGAGAGAGGAAGACACAGAATATGAAATAGTCTCCAGGCTCTGAGCTACCAGCACAGAACCTGATGTGGGGCTTGAACTCACGAACCTAGATCATGACCTGAGCTGAAGTCAGATACTCAACCGACTGAGCCACCCAGGCGCCCCTCCCCCCCCCACCTTTTTTTGGGGTCAGTTAAGCTTCTGACTCTTGGTTTAGACTCAGGTCATGATCTTGGAATTTGTGGGTTTGAGCCCTGGCTGGGCTCTGCACTGATAGAGCTTGGGATTCTCTCCCTCACTCTGCCCCTCCCCTGCTTGAGCTCTCTTTTTCTCTCAAAATAAACAAACTTAAAATGCTCCCTTTTCCCTTCTCCCCCCCCCCCCCCCCTGCTTTCCCTTTGGCTTATACCAACTTGTGCTGGACACAAGGTTTACTGGACGTGAGAGCTCGGAAGACGGACTTTGACCACACATGGGTGGAGTCTTTGTATAAAGTTTAAAGCTGTGGTTTTCAATTAGAGGTGATTTTGCCCCTTAAGGGACATTTGGCAATGTCTGGAGACATTTCCTATTGTCACAACTTTTTTTGGGGGGGTGTAGAGGCCAGGGATGCTATTAAACATCCTGTAGTGCATAGCACAGTCCCCACAACAAATAATTATTTGGCCCAAATGTCAATAGTTTTGAGGTTGAGAAACTGGTTTGAAGTATACAAATGTGTCAGATGATTGAACTAAGGTACTGTGCTACTTAAGGTCATTTTGTCTGCAAACAGCAAAAACCTCCAACTTAGGTAATAAGGGAAATGTAACAGAAAGCTTCTGGCATGGGTCACAAAGTGTGGGAAAGGCAGGACCTTAACTAGCTCCTAAAACCTCATTGGACAAGATAATTCTTTGTTGTGAATTGCTGCCCTGTTTTTGTAGGATGTTTAACAGCATCTCTGGTCTCTACCAGATGCCAGTAGCACTCACAGCCTTGACAATGAAAAATTCTCCAGGCATTGCCAATTGTCTCCTGAGAGTAAAATCTCTCTCAGTTGAAAACTACTGCTTCCACCTCTCACAACTCCTAATCTGTGATCTTTCGTGTCAAGTTTTAGATTCTTGGGGGAGAGAATTTGTTTGGCCCACTTCTACTTGCCCGTGGATCAGTAACAAAGATAAAGGGTCATAAAGCAAAGATACAGTCATAGGGAGACCTATTTTGAGTCAGGTTTGCAGTTCCATTTGGTGTCTTTAATAGGCACTGAACTAAATTAGATTTCAGAGGGTCTTATTTGCTTATTTGAACTTCATCCCAGGAGGTGACTGCTAATAAAGAATTCCGGACAAAAGAGGGACATGATCATTAAAAATGCTTGGTTATCAGTTTGGTTTTTGCAATCCAGGGTTCAGGAGCAGTCAACTGGGGTGGAAATATAGAGTCTGTAGAGGGTCTCAGCTTAAACTATGTGGGGGAGAAAAGGGGGAAGCAGTAGCTGATAGTCTGGAAAGAACCATCAAAGGATTGGAAATTTTATCTGGTGGGAGAGCAGTTGAGGAAAACAAATGTGAGAACTGGAAGGATTGGGGGTTTTGTCTGAAAGTGTCATATTAAAGTTCAAAATTTTAGAGGAGGATTAGACCTAGTTTAGGGCAAGGTATTCATTAAGGCCATGGAACTGAATTGCTGAAGAGAAGTTAAGGTGCATATAATTGGAGATGATTACTGCTAGGTCTGGAATCATTCCTGAATTAAACATTCTTAAGAGGAAACACAACATTATTTAGACTATCATATTATTTTTCGAATGATAATTTTGTATACTTATTGATGGGGTAATTACATCGTTCACTTTTATGGCAAAACTCAATAAATAATTTTGAGAGTTTATGTTTATCATATCCTTGAATGCTAGGCGTTGGAGATACAAAGATGGGTATGACACGGTCTCACCTCTTAGGAATCTTCAGCAATTCCTATCTGGGTATAGGATCACTAAATATAGCTGATTTCTAGAATTTTACTGCCATATGAAATTTGCGAGGTTTGATTTACTTGGATTGGTCAACTGAGAAAAAAATAGAGTTAATTATTACCTTTTAGGATTAGAAATAAATTTACTTTGTAAGTTTGGTGATTTTTTTTTTATTTCTGATTAAAAAAAAATTTTTTTAATCTTTATTTATTTTTGGAGAGAGACAGAGACAGAGTGTGAGTGGGGGGAGGAACAGAGGGAGGGAGACACAGAATCTGAAGCAGGCTCTAGGCTCCCAGCTGTCAGCACAGAGCCCAATGCAGGGCTCAAACTCACAAACTGTGAGATCATGACCTGAGCTGAAGTCAGACGCTTGACCGACTGAGCCACCCAGGTGCCCCAGTTTGGTGACTTTTTTAAAAGTAATTTTTAGTTACTTAAGTTGACAGTATTTAAAAAAAAATAACCTCCAATACTGTTGATTTTGACACTAGATATGTAACAGTTGTTTATTTAACAAATATTTACTAAGTGCTACTTTGTACCAGGTACTAGTCCATACTGCTGTGGCAAGAATCCCTGCCCTCAGTAGAGTTTACATTTTAATCAGAGGAGGCTGATAATAAAAAAGTGAAGGACATTGTATCAGTTTGTGGCAAGTGCTATTTTAAAAAATAACACAGTGGGGGGTGGGGGGGTGCCTGGGTGGTTCAGTCTAATAAAAAAAAAATAACAGAGGGTGCCTTGGGTGGTTTAGTCAGTTAAGCTTCCAACGTCAGATCAGGTCATAATCTCACAGTTCCATGTGTTCGAGTGCTGCATCAGCTGCTCTGCTGTCAGTGTGGAGCCCACTTCAGATCCTCTGTCCCCCCTCTTTCTGTCCCTCCCCCACTCATATTCTGTCTCTTTGTCAAAATAAATAAATAAATAACTTAAAATTTTTTTTTAGATAACACAGGGAAAGTGGATAGGAAGTGCAGGGAGGTAGGGATGGAGTTTGCAATTTTATTTATTTTTAATGTTTATTTTTGAGAGAGAGTGTGTGTGCACGTGAGAGGGGCAGAGAGAGAGAGGCAGACACAGAATCTGAAGCAGGCTGCTGCCAACACAGAGCCCGACGCAGGGCTCGAACTCACGAACTGTGTGTGAGATCATGACCTGAGCCAAAGTCAGACGCTTAACCTGACTGAGCCACCTAGGTGCCTGGAGTTTGCAGTTTTAAATCTGGTGATCAAGAAGTCCTAATTGAGAAGGTGGTATTTGAGAAAACATATGAAAGAGGTGGTGGAAGCAAATGCAAAGATCCAAATGTGGAAGATTGCTTGTCACTTTTGAAATATAGGCCACCAACATGAGTGAAGTAGAGTGAGGAGTGAAGGAAGATGAGGTCAAAGAGGAAATAGGGCCAGACCTTGTGGGGCCTTGTAATGACTTTGGCTTTTACCCTGAGTGAGGTTGGAAGCCGCTGGAAGGCTTTGAGCCAAGGATCACTCTGCAGCTATGTGGGAAATAAATAATAGGAGGACAAGGGCAGAAGCAGGAGTCCAATTAATAGTGTTAACAAGGGGCGCCTGGGTGGCTCAGTCGGTTAAGTATCCGACTTCAGCTCAGGTCATAATCTCAAGGTTCGTGGGTTTGAGCCCCTCATCGGGCTCTGTGCTGACAGCTCAAAGCCTGGAACCTGCCTCAGATTCTGTTTCCCTCTCTCTGCCCCTCCCCCACTCGTGCTTTGTCTCTCTTTCTCAAAAATAAACATTAAAAATAAATAAATGTGTTAACTATCCAGGTGAGAAAGGGTTTGGCTTGGACCTAGGTCAATGCAGTGGACTTATTGAGATATAGTAAGGTTCTAGATGTATTTCAAAGGTAGAGCCACAGGATTTTCTGACAGATAAGATGTGGCTTGAGAGAGAAAGAGTGGTCATGACATAAACAACTGACAAGATGGAGTTGCTGTTAACTAAGTAGAAGACTGCAGGAAGGGCAGACTTATGGTAGAGGGCTGAAGAGTTTGGTTTTGGATGTATCAATTTGAATGCCTGTTAGATATCTGAATGGAGATCCCTTTTATTTGCAAACTGATTTAAGACTACACATTTTATTTTAGTCTGCTCTTCTGTAAAATGGAAGTTTATGCAGAATGACCTTCAAAGACCCAAGGAGCCCTAAGACCAAGAAAAACACCTCAAGTTCAGCTTGATGGGAAATAGTTTTATTAAGGGGACTTATGGACAGAAGCATGTCTTGGGTGGCTGCAAGGCGGGTAGATCTCCACACCCCACTTCCTGTAAAACCTGCTTTTATAGCTCTAGAGGCTGGGGAGTACATACTAGGAGACCACCAGGGAGGAAACTGAGAGAATGGGTATGTGATATAGTCAAACTTCCAGAGCAGATAAAAAAAATGTTGTGTATCTGAAGGATGTACTTAAGGGTGCTGTCAAACAAAAGGAAAGAATGAGGGTGGGGCCTATTATCAAGAAGGCTTCAGATCACAGAGCAGTCATCATGGTATCAGTATGGTTTATATGGCTAGTGGCACCAATGCCAAGTGTTTTGTGTGTGGTTGTGCTTTGATTCATACCGTGCATAATTACAGCGAAGTGCATTGTGAAATGAATTTTAAGGGGTAGACTTTATTATGTTGTATTTTTTGTTAAGCACACTATGTAGAGGTACTGAGCAGGTGCCCATTTCTTTCACACTAATTTCCAACTAAAACCAGATATTCTTCGAAAGTTAGTTTCAAGAGATTGATTTGCAAACATTAGTTGAAAGGGGACGTGGATGCCTGGTCCATTGGATGTTGTAATATTACCATTCTAGAATCAGAATGGGTTTGTTCCATTCCCTGAGACAAATTATTAAAATGCTGAGATTTGTGATTTGCCCAAGGTTTGACAGGGTAGTGTTGACTGGTTAAGTCACTGATCCAGTAGCCTTTGAATTTGATTATTCTATGCTGCCTCCTCAGGCTGATGTTCCTAGCTAACAGTTTGCTTTTCTTTTACTCAATTTTCAGCATTTATTTACTTATTTTTAAATAAATAATTTTTTTAATGTTTATTCCTTTTTGAGAGAGAGACAGACAAAGCTTGAGCGGGGGAGGGGGACACAGAGAGGGAGACACAGAATTTGAAACAGGCTCCAGGCTCAGAGCTATCAGCGCAGAGCCCAAAGCAGGGCTCAAACTCATGAACTGTGAGATCATGACCTGAGCTGAAGTCCGACACTCACCCGACTGAGCCACCCAGACGCCTCTCAGCATTTATTTATTGTAAAATTTCAATCTTAGTATTTTGTGGTGTTTCACCATCCTGTTGCAGTATCCTTTAGGAGATTCTTTTATTATTTGGGAATTTTTTGACTCTGTAGTCCTTTGAAGCTTGGGAAACATAGTCTTTTGACTTAGCAATTCTGTGACATTGGGAAAGCACAATTTCTCCATTTCTTTATACTTGCATAATTTTTTTGCAATATTTCTTTTTGCAATATTACACTTTGCCTTAGTACTGCAGTTTCCAATCTAAACATTTCCTTAGTAAGTTGATCTCTTATGAGTTCTGTATGTACTATAGTCTGCATATTATATTGCATATATTAGGATGAATAATTTGATATTTCTGTTAAATATTGGTATTTAACCAGTTGATATTAGTGACTGAGCTCAGATGAACGTAAGTAACAGGTGGAAGACTTCATGAGTATTTCCATGAGTGAAATATGAGCAGTTATCACATCAAGACCAAGTTATTAAAACAAAATTGAGAGCTGCAGCAAATATGATTCAGGATATAATAATTATTGTTTATTTTTTCCAGACATTAGATTTACTGTTAGTCTGTCTGTTGATTTATTTTGAGATTTCTCCAAGCCAAAATGAATGTTATATATAAATTTTGAATCTCTAGATTAGTCTATTCTTTAAGACTTAATTTTAGCTATATGTTTATGTACTCTTTTCTACCCAAAAATACCATTAAGAGAGAGCTCTCTGGCTTCTTTTTGCCACTGCTAGCATAGCATCAAGTGTTGTTTTCCTCTACTGTCATGTCTTTGTAAACCTTTTGTTTTTGTAATTTTATTGTTAGGAATTAATATTTAGAGAAATACCAGAAAATTACCAGAAAATTCAGAAATACCAGAAAAATTCAGTCATTTTTAAATTTGGTAAAACTGTACTGTTAGATGTTAAATTCAGTTTCTGTTCCTAAGTTTTCTTCTGCTATGATGCAACTTCATATATAAGCTACACTATAAAAAAGGGGCATCATAAAATATGATTTATATTATTTTTAAGATTATAGGTATAATTATTCCCACTGATAAGTCATTTATTTATTCTTTCTACCAATACTTAAAGAGGATCTATTAGATATATAATTAAAATTAAGAATCTAGAAATGCCTTCTGAAAACAGTATGGTAGATGAGCAAATAGAAATCAAGGTAAAAAGTGAGTCTTTTTTTTTTTTTTTTAATTTTTTTTTTTTTCAACGTTTATTTTTGGGACAGAGAGAGACAGAGCATGAACGGGGGAGGGGCAGAGAGAGAGAGGGAGACACAGAATCAGAAACAGGCTCCAGGCTCTGAGCCATCAGCCCAGAGCCCGACGCGGGGCTCGAACTCACGGACCGTAAGATCGTGACCTGGCTGAAGTCGGACGCTTAACCGACTGCGCCACCCAGGCGCCCCTAAAAAGTGAGTCTTAAGAGAGAGGCACAAAGTACTATATGCAACTTTAACAGAAATATAGACATTGAGACAGACAGAGGTGGTCTAAGTCCAGAGAAACTTATAAAGAAATAAAGAAATAAAAGCACACAAACAACAGCATATCATATGTGATATAAAATGGATAGTTATTAAATCTGTTTGCTTGGACAGTGGCATGTATACCAAGGGAATATTTAAAGCAATCATTTAGAGAAGTTAAGGATACTTTAGACCTTAGAAACTTGACTGCAATTTTTTCCCACTATTTTTCAATACCACACTTTTTCTCCCTTTTTTGTTTTTCACCCATCTTTTGTTGTCTTATTTACTGCAGCCAGATTGTCTACATTCCTTCCTGACAGGTCACCCTCTTGTGCTTCATTTTACATGTACATCTTACACAGGCAGCTTTAACTAGGCTAGTCTTCCCTGGTCTTTTTCATTTTTTAACTCCTTTAGGTCTTAAAATATATTGTTTTATTACAATAAAAGTTTTATGCCTTTAGTTCTACAGATTGTCATCTCTGTTTATTTTTAATTATTATTACTTTTTTCAAAGTAGACTCCATGCCTAGCAAAGGGCTGACCTCAGGAGTAGCATGCAGGTGCCCCCTAGATTGTCCTCTCTTTAAGCACAGAATCGCCCTGATAGACTGAATTCTGAAGGCAGTGATTATACTTGTCTTATTCGCTGTTGTACCTTTAGCATCTGCCACAGTACTGTTGTATGTAGTAGTTGTTCAGAAACATTTTCAGCTGACTGGAGAAGAGATTTATATTACTTTGGCCTTCATAGAATACACAGGATATATAGGTTGCCCCAAATACACTTTTGGCAGATGACTCACACCCCAAAAATTTAAAGTAAAAACTTTTTTCTGATAAATACGGTAGTTCTCTGATTTGCTTTTTAGTATATATAGATATAATTTATTGCCAGATGTCTCTTTGGTTTGTGGGTTACTTTTCATAGCTAACTTTACTCTTTGGTATTCTCCATTGAATGGATTGAGGATTACAATTTTAAGTGGGTTTTTTGGCAGTTAAACTAATTTGGATAAATTTGTAAATCGCTTGTCTTTTAGAGTGCTTGTCCTAATTGGTTTCATTTGATGTTTAATTATACAGTTCAGTCTTGTATAACTTTTGTACAATAGAGCTATCTCATTTTTGTTAATATTTTTAATATAAAAAAATTTAAAAATATTTATTAGAGTAGCAGTAATACCAGTGGTAGAGAGAATGAAGGAAATCATAAATGGTTAATTTATCTTAGAATTTAAGCAGTAGTATTATTCCAGTGTGAAATACAACTGTATTTTTTAAAAGTGCATCACAGCTAAATATTTTTATCATATCATTCCTTTCCTCTTCCTTCCCTTAAACTTGCTCCCTCCTATGTCCCCTGTGTACCCATTCCCTACAGCGATCCCTGCTGGCTGTGGTGGAGATTGGTGTGCTGTGAATTTCCTAATCAAGGAATCTAAGAAACCCTGGCAACTGACTACTTGCTTTCACCAGGAATAGGGACCTTTTGTCTGAATTTCCTGCCCTCAGGTAATACCTCTATTCCCCATCATTTTGGGTTTCTTTTTTCTTTTTATAAATGCAAGCGCTTATTATGCCCCACATAAAGATACTTTGAGAGTATTTTCTAATTCTTACTGTATTAGTCATAGTGATCCCCCCCCCCACCCCGTGTAACTGCAGGCTCATGCAATTCCTCTCTTAGAATGTCTTTTCTAATACATGAGGTTTAGCAATGCACTTAGAGTTATAACCAAATCTTTCTGTTGTTAAAAGAAAGTTTTATAACTTAGAGTTAGCTATTTGGAAATAGTAATTAGCATTTGATGTAGTCTTTCATGGGTGAGATTTCATAGTCTAATGTAATTAATGAGGTATGAAGGTTCTTTTGATAAAGAGAATGTTTTCATCACTTTTCTTATTGAAGAACTTAAGAGTTTATTTTGTGTATTTAATGTTAATTGTAATCTTTATCAAACAGGTTTAAGTAAGTCTCAGGAATAGCAGTGAAAATAGAATTCATTTCTGAGGAATGTAAGGGCTTGTCACCCCATTTATTCCTTCTCTTCTCACCTACCCGTTCTAAAAATTTATTATCAGGGGAAGTATGTTGTAAAACCAGATACATGGAAATGGCACTGAATTTCTTTCAAGTTGGACTCAATGAAAAACCTAGAAACATATCATTGAACACTTTTAGTGCCTGGGAAATTTATCCACAGAAATAATTTGAACCTATTCTAAAAGTCTAGTAAGAAATTAGTAATTAGAGATTAACCATGATTGAGGCTCCTGGCTGGCTCAGTCAGTGGAACACGTGATTCTTGATCTCAGGGTTGTGAGTTTGAGCCCCACGGTAGGTGTAGAGATTACTTAAAAATAAACAAAAAATCCTTGGGGCTCCTGGGTGGCTCAGTCGGTTGTGTCCAACTTCGGCTCAAGCCATGCTCTCCTGGTCGCAAGTTTGAGCCCTACATCAGGCTTTGTACTGACAGCTCAGAGCCTGGAGCCTGCTTCAGATTCTGTGTCTCTCTCTCTGCTCCTCCCCCACTCGTTCTCTCTTCTCTCTCTCTTAAAAGTAAATAAACATTAAAAAAATCCTTAAAAAAAAGATTAACCATAAGCAGAATTACCTAGTTACCTAGGAGTAATGTGACATTTGATAAATTTACTGGCCATATGTTGGCAATTGTATGGATATGATCAATTAAATATTGTTTTCTAATATTCTTGTTTACCTTGATTCTATGCTATCATATAGGTATCTGGATCTAAACCAAAATTGCCAAGGGAAAGATGTCAAGCTTTAACCTTAGATAGACTGTTACGGAAACCTTTGTGATTATCTCTAGGATATTGATAGTTAAGGATATTGTTTATAAAGGCATTCAAAGATCGTTCTGATTTTGTATATAGTTCTAGTAAATCCCCTAAGACCTTTGTTACTGAAGTATAGTCATAGCTGTAGTCCTTTGCTTTTTTTAATAATGATTTTTTTTAAGTTTATTTATTTTGAGAGAGAGAGCCTACGAGAGCAGAGGAAGGGCAGAGGTAGCAAGAGAATCCCAAGAAGGCTCTACGCTGTCAGTGCAGAGCCCAACATTGGACTTGAACTCATGAATCTTTTTTTTTTTTTAATGTTTATTTATTTTTGAGAGAGAGAGCACAAGCCAGGGAGGGGCAGAGAAAGAGGGAGACACAGAATCTGAAGCAGTCTCCAGGCTCTGAGCTGTCAGCATAGAGCCCAATGCAGGACTTAAGCTCACGAACCGTGAGATGATAACCAGAGCCAAAGTCGGATGCTTAACTGACTGAGCGACTCAGGCGTCCTCCAACTCATAAATCTTGAGATCGTGACTTGAGCTGAAGTCAAGAGTCAGACGCTTAACTAACTGAGCCACTCACACACCCCCTTTGCGTTTCTTAGATTACACTTTAACATACCTTTTTTGGCCTGATTTGTGCTTAGCTTATTGAAGATGAGGTGTTATGATTTACACCACATTGTTTATTCAAGTCACCTACCAAACTTAATTCCTTTTTTCTCTTTATATTCTTATTTTAATCATTTATGATGCCTTTTTATTTAAATAACTCATAGATTTATCTTCTTTATCCTGAATCTAGTACATAGTAGACTAATTGGCACAAAGTAGATACCAGTAAGACTCGAATGTCTCTTTTGTTATGACCCAGATTTAACTCAGCATTTCTTGCATTACTCTTGTAAATAAGAGTAATACTTCTGGTCTAATACTTCTTTATTCCATACTTGGCAATGTTACTAGACATACCTTTCCAAAACACTAATTTTATTATTTAATTTCTTGTTAAATTTTTAAAAAATATTTATTTGAATTCTAGTTGGTTAATATATAGTGCAATATTGGTTTCAGGAGTCGAATTCACTGATTCATCACTTATATATAACACCCAGTGCTCATCACAACATGTGCCCTCCTTAATACCCATCACCCATCTAGCCCATCCCCCACCTGCTTGTCTCCATCAACCCTCAGTTTATTCTCAATTCTTAAGAGTCTCTTATGGTTTGTTTCCCTCTCTTTTTTTCTTTTATTCCCCCTTCCCATATGTTCATCTGCTTTGTTTCTTAAATTCCACATATGAGTGAAATCATATGGTATTTGTCTTTCTCTGATTGACTTATTTTGCTTTGCATAGTAGTACACTCTAGCTCCATTCCTATCCTTGGAAATGGCAAGATTTCATTCTTTTTTTTTTTTTTTAATGTTTATTTATTTATTTGAAGGGGGGAGGGGCAGAGAGGTGGCTGGGAGAGAGACAATCCCAAGCAATTTCTGTATTATCAGTGCAGAGCCTGACTTGGATCATAATCGTACAAACTGGGAGGTCATGACCTGAGCCAAAATCAAGAGTCAGACCCTCTACCGACTGAACCACCAATGTGCCCCAAGATTTCATTCTTTTTGATGACTAATGTTCTATTATACACACGCACACACACACACCATGTCTTCTTTATCCATTCAGCAGTTGATGGACATTTGGGCTCTTGCCATTATCTGGCTGTTGTTATTAATGCTGCTGTAAACATTAAGGGGCACGTACCCCTTCAAATCTGTATTTTTGTACCTTTTTGGTAAATACCTAGTAGTGTAATTGCTGTGTCATAGTGTAGTTCTATTTTAGCTTTTTGAGGAATGTTCATACTGTTTTCCAGAGTGGCTACACCAGTTTGCATTCCTACCAACAGTGCAAGAGGGTTCCCCTTTTTCCACATCTTTACCAATACCTGTTGTTTCTTGTACTGTTAATGTTAACAATTCTGGCAGGTGTGAGGTGGTATCTCATTGTGATTTTGATTTGTATTTCCCTGATAATGAGTGATGTTGAGCATCTTTTCAATGTTTTCTTTAGAAAGTGTCTATTCATGTCTTCTGCCCATTTGTCCCTGGATTATTTGGGTTTTTTTGGGTTTTGAGTTTGAAGTTTTTATAGATTTTGGATACTAACCTTTATCAGCTATGTCATTTGCAAATATGTTCTTCCATTCTGCAGGCTGCCTTTTAGTTTTGTTGATTGTTTCCTTTACTGTGCAGAAACTTTTTATCTTGATGAAGTCCCAATAGTTTATTTTTGCTTTTGTTTCCTTTGCCTCTGGCCACTTGTCTAGTAAGAAGTTTCTGTGGCCAATGTCAAAGAGGTTGCTGCCTGTGTTCTATAGGATTTATTGGTTTCCTGGCTCACATTTAGGTCTTCAATCCATTTTGAATTTATTTTATTAAAAAAAATTTTTTAATGTTTATTTTTGAGAGAGAGAGAGAACATGAGTGGGGAGGGGCAGAGAGAGAGGGAGACACAGAATCTGAATCAGGCTCCAGGCTCTGAGCTGTCTGCACAGAGCCTGACATGGCATTCAAACTCAGGAACTGTGAGATCATGACCTGAGCGGAAGTTGGATGCTTAACCAACTGAGCCACCCAGGTGCCCCTTGAATTTATTTTTGTGTATGATGTAAGAAAGTGGTCCAGTTTCATTTGTCTGAGTGTCACTGTCCAGTTTTCCCAATAATATTTGTTGAAGAGACTGGTTTTCATTGGATATTCTTTCCTGCTTTGTTGAAGAATAGTTGACCATATAGTTAATCGTGGGTCCATTTCTGGGTTTTCTGTTCTGTTCCATTGATCTGTGTGTCTGTTTCTGTGGCAGTACCATATTGTCTTGATTACTACAGCTTTGTAATATAGCTTGAAATCTGGAATCATGAAGCCTCCAGTTTTGTTTTTCTTTTTCAGGATCATTTTGGCTATTCAGGGTCTTTTTTGGTTCTACACAAATTTTAGGATTGTTTGTTCTGGCTCTGTGAAAACTGCTGGTGGTATTTTGATAGGGACTGCATTAAATGTGTAGATTGTTTGGGGTAGTATAGACATTTTAATAATGTTTGTTCTTCCAATTCATAAGCATGGAATGTTTTTCCATTTCTTAGTGTCCTCTTTAATTTCTTTCCTGAGTGTTCTGTAGTTTTTAGGTATCAGGTCTTTCACCTTTTTGGTTAGGTTTATTGCAGGGTATCTTATTGTTTTTGGTGCAATTGCAAATGTGATCAATTCCTTGATTTCTTTTTCTGCTGCTTTGTTATTGGTGTACAGAAATGTAACTGATTTCTGTACATTGATTTTATATCCTGTGACTTTGCTGAATTCATGTATTCTAGCAATTTTTTTGAGTTTTCCATATAGAGTATCATTTCATCTGCAAATGGTGAAAGTTTGACTTCTTCCTTGCCATTGTGGATGCCTTTTATTTCTTTTAGTTGTCTGATTGCTGAGGCTAAGACTTCCAGTACTATAATAAATAGTAATGGTGAGAGTGGACATCCTCGTCTTGTTTTTGACCATAGAGGAAAGGCTCTCAGTTTTTCCCCATTGAGGATATTAGCTGTGGCTCTTTCATATGTGGCCTTTATGATGTTGAGGTATGTTCCATCTATCCCTACTTTGTTGATGGTTTTTGTCAAGAATGGATGCTGTATTTTGTCAGAATCTTTTTATCCATCTGTTGACAGGATCAATGGTTCTTATCCTTTCTTTTATTAATGTGGTGTATCAGTTGATTGATTTGCAGATATTGAGCCAGCTCTGCAGCCCAGGAATAAATTCCACTTGATTTTGGTGAATACTTTTAATGTACTTTTGAATTTGATTTGCTAGTATCTTGTTGAGAATTTTTGCATCCATGTTTATCAGGGATATTGGCCTGTAATTCTCTGTTTTAGTTGGTTCTTTGTCTGATTTTGGAATCAAGGTAATGCTGATCTCGTAGAATGAGTTTGGACATTTTCCTTCCATTTCTATCTTTTGAGACAGTTTGAGAAGAATAGGTATTAACTCTTCTTTAAATGTCTGGCAAAATTCCCCTGGGAAGCCATCGGTCCCAGGGTTTTTGTTTGTTGGGAGATTTTTGAATATTGACTCAGTTTCTTTGCTGGTTATCTGTTCAAAGTTTTTATTTCTTCCTGTTTCAGTTTGGTAGTGTTTAAGTGTCTAGGAATTTGTCCATTTCTTCCAGATTGTCCAGTTTGTTGGCATATAACTTTTCATAGTGTTCTCTTATAATAACTATATTTCTGTGGTGTTGGTTGTTATCTCCCCTTTCATTCATGGTTTTAATTATTTGGGTCCTTTCTCTTTTCTTTTTTGATAAGTCTGGCTAGGGGTTTACCAATTTTATTAACTCTTTTGAAGAACCAGCTCTTAGTTTTGTTGATCTCTTATACTGTTTTTGTTTGTTTGTTTGTTTTTATATCATTTATTTCTGCTCTAATCTTTATTATTCCCCTTCTTCTGCTAGCTTTATGCTTTATTTGCTTTCCTTTTCTAGCTCCTTTAGGTGTAAGGTCAGTTTGTGTATTTGAGACTTTTCTTGCCTATATTGCAATATACTTTCCCCTTAGGGGGAAGCAGCCTTTGCTGCATCCCAAAGGTTTTGGACCATCTTGTTTTCATTTTCATATGCTTCCATCTATTTTATATTTCTTTTTTAATTTCCTGGTTAATCCGCTCATTCTTTAGTAGTATGTTCTTTAATCTCCATGTATTTATGGTCTTTCCAAATTTTTTCTTGTGCTTGAGTTCAAGTTTCATAGTGTTGTGGTCTGAAAATATGCACGGTATGAGGTCAGTCTTTTTGTACGTGTTGAGACCTGATTTGTGACACAGTACGTGATATATTCTGGGTAATGGTCCATGTGCATTTGAGAAGAATGTATATTTTGCTTCAGGATGAAATGTTCTGAATATATCTGTTAAGTCCATCTAGTCCAATGTGTCATTCAGAGCCATTGCTTCCTTCTTGATTTTCTGCTTAGATGATCTATAAGTGGGGTATTAAAGTCCCTTACTATTATTGTATTATTAACAATGAGTTAGTTTATGTTTGTTATTAATTGATTTATATATTTGGGTACTTCCAAGTTGGGGCATAAATATTTACAATCATTAGATCTTCTTGATGGATAGACCCCTTATTTATGATGTAATGCCCTTCTTCATCTCTTGTTATAATCATTGGTTTAAAATCTCATTTTTCTGACATAAGATGGCTATTCCAGATTTCTTTTGATGTCCATTATCATGATAGATGGTTCTTCATCCCTCACTTTCCATCTGCAGGTGTCTTTGGATCCAAAATGAGTTTTGTAGGGGCACCTGGGTGGCTCAGTCGGTTAAGCATCTGACTTCACCTCAGGCCATGATCTCTCAGTTTGAGCCCCGCGTTGGGCTCTATGCTGACAGCTCAGAGCCTGGAGCCTGCTTCAGATTCTGTCTCCTTCTCTCTTTGCCCCTCCCCCACTTGCACTCTGTCTTTCTCTCTCTCAAAAATAAATAAACGTTAAAAAAATAAATGAGTTTTGTAGGCAGCGTATAGATGGATCTTGTTTTTTTTTTTTTTTTTTTTTTTTTTTTAAATCCATTCTGACACCCTGTGTTTTTTGATTGGAGCATTTGGCCCATTTACATTCAGAGTGATAATTTAAAGATATGAATTTAGTGCTATTGTGTTACCTGTAAAGTTGGTTCTGGTGATGTTCTCTGTTCCTTTCTAATCTTTGTTCCTTTTGGTCTTTTTTCCCCCCAACTCAAAGTGTCCCCCTTAAAGTCTCCTTTAATATTTCTTGCAGGGCTGGTTTAGTGGTAATGAACTCTTTTAGGTTTTTTTTGTTGTTTGTCTGGTAAACTCTTTATCTCTCTTTCTATTCTGATTTCTATGCCTTGTTGGATAAGGTATTCTTGGCTGCATATTATTCCCATTCAGCAGTTGAATATATCCTGCCTTTCTCTTCTGGCCTGCCGAGTTTCTGTGGACAGATCTGCTGACCTGATCTGTCTTCGTTTGTAGGTGAAGGACTTATTTTTCCCTTGCTGCTGTCAGGATTTCTTCCTTCTCTGTATTTTATGAATTTGACTATGATATGCCTTGGCCTTGGCTGGCTTTTATTGAATTTAATGGGAGTTCTCTGTGCTTCTTGGATTTTGATGTCTTTGTCTTTCCCCAGATTATGGATGTTTTCAGCTATAATTTGTTCAAATAAACCTTCTGCCCCTTTTTCTCTCTCTCTTCATTTTCTGGGACTCTTATGATGCAAATATTAATTATGTTTTATAAGTTGCTGAGTTCTCTAAATTCACCTTTGTAATCTATTACCTTTGTTTCTCTTGTATTTCCAGCTTTATTATTTTCCATAGTTTTATCTTTATCACTGATTTATTCCTCTGCTTCATCCGTCTTTGTTCTTGTGGCATCTATTCGAGTTTGCATCTCAGTTATAACATTTTTAATTGACTAGATTTTAGTTTTTTTATGTTTGCAGTAAGGGATTCTCTAGTGTCTCCTATGCTTTTTTCCAAGCCCAGCTAGAATCCTTATAATTATTGTTTTATTCTAGTTCAGACATCTTACTTACATTTCTACTGATTAAATCTCTGGCTGCCATTTCTTCCTGTTCTTTCTTTTGTGGTGAATTCCTCCATCTTGTTATTTTGGAGGTCAAAAAAATAAAATAAAAAATAAAATAAATTTAAAAATTAAAAAAGAATAAAGGAAGTAGATCCTGGATGTGTTTTGGTCTTCTTGTTAAGAGAAGCTTGATAGGAAAAAAAACCCAAAAGATAATAAAATTTAAAGTAATTAAAATTAAAATTACTCTTTCTGTATACAAAACAAAAAACAAAAATAAAACAAACTCAAAGGAAGTTAGATCCAGTTTCCCCAAGAGCTGAAGCTTTGCAGCACTCTATGATCAGTAGGCTTGGTGCCTCTGAGAGGCTTGTGCTGGTCATCTGAGGGAAGGGGCCTGCTGCTCTGATTCTCTGGTGCACTTGCCCAAGTGGAGATGGTGTCTGCAGGGTGCAGGTGGGCAGAGCTTGGTGTAAGTGGTTCTGGTCTTCATTCGGTGGTGCTGTTTTTGTCTCACTGAGGCCCACCACTGCTGGTTGACGAGGGGTAAATATTGCTTCGCCCCACTCTACCATCTTTAGATAAGGAAGCCCATGCCTGGCACTCCCTAGGAAACCTTCACAGATGAACAAATTATTGCCCCCCTGTGTCCCCGGCTTCCATCAGATTTCTGCCCTCACCTTTTGTCTGAGCTGTCCACCTGTCAGCATTCCTGTGTTTTATCTCCTGTGAGGCTGGGTTTCAAAACTACACTTCAGTGAATCCAGTGGAACAGACCCACGCTGATCCTTTGGGGGAGGGTTTTGCGGCCATGTATCCTGTGCTGGCTTATCCCAGAAAACAGTTGTGCCACAGCACAGTGTTTGGATTTTATGGTAACTTGTAAAACACAGCCAGTGCCAGGGTTTGCTGCTCTCAACCTGTGTCTTTGTTCCCATGCCAGTGAATGGGGTAGCTTGATGGTGCCAGCAGGGTCCTTTGAGTGCAGAGAGGCTGTATCACCTCTACCAAATGCACTCTAAGCAGGGGAACCGCTGCTTCTCCTGCACTCAGGAGATCCTGAGACTGCCTAGCCAGCTTCTAGGGCTCCACCCTCTTTCCCCCAAGCAGTGTTAGGCGTGACCCTGGCAACAGCACTAACTTCTCAAACTTCATACTCTGCGCTCGACTGTTTATAAAAATTGGTAGTATTTAAACCCTCCCCTTTTTCCCAGTCAATGGTTTTGGGGAACAGTTTTCGTGTGCAGGTCCCTGTGCATGTTTTCACTTTTTTATTTTTATTTTTTTTGCTTTTTCTCTCTTATTCTCTTTCACTCCTCTGCGATCTGTGCTGTCTCCTCTGCTGCGGCTGTGGCACTTTTCTCCCCCAGATCAACTCTCTGCAACGCCTACCTTCCATGGGTCATTTTTTCTGCTTGTAGACTTGCAACTTTGTTCTCTAAGACCTCTGATTGATTTCTTGGGTATTCAGAATGATTTGATATTTATCTAGCTGTGTTCAAGGTAGGAGGCAAGCTTAGGGTCACCCTACTCCTCCACAATCTTAGCTTTCTCCTCAAAGTCTTTCATTTTTTTAATTGAAATATAATTGACACACAATATTCCATTAATTTTAGGTGTACATCATAGTGAAATTTTATACGGTTCGTTTTAAAACGATCCCACAATAAGTCATCATCTGTCACCATACAAAATTGTTACAATATTGTTGGCTATAGTACTTATGGTGTGCGTTACATCCCCATGGTTTACTTATGTTGTAACTGGAAATATGTACCTCTTAAAATCCTTCACCTATTTTGCCCAGCCCCCAACCCCTCTCCAGTCTGGTAGCTTGCTTCCTACATCTGTGAGTCTCTTTCTTTTTTGTTTGTTCATTTGCTTTGCTTTTTAGATTCTACATATAAGTCAAGTCCTATGGTATTTGTCTTTGACTTCTTGTAACATAAAACCCTCTAGGTCTATCCACGTTTTAAATGTCAAGATTTCATTCTTTTTTATGGCTGAGTAATATTCCATTGTGTATATATACACCACATCTTGTTTATCCATTCATCTATTGATGGACAGATTGCTTCCTTCCCTTGGCTAATGCTACAGTGAACATAGATGTGCATATATCTCTTTGAATTGGTGGTTGTTGGTTTTCTTGGATAAATACCTAGAAATTTAATTGATGGATTGTGTGGTAGCTCTAATTTTAATTTTTTGAGGTGCCTCCATATTGTTTTACATAGTGGCTGCACCACTTTACATTCCTACCAACAGTGTATGAAGGTTCCCTTTTCTTCACATCCTTGCCAAAACCTGTTATTTTTTGTCCTTTTGATAATAGCCATTCTGACTGGTATGAAGTGATATCTCCTTGTGCTTTTGCTTTGTATTTCCCTGATGATTAGTGATGTTGAGCATCTTTTCATGTGTCTGTTGGTCATTTGTATGTCTTCCTTAGGAGAATATTCAGATCCTTTCCTCATTTTTAAGTAGGTTTTTTTTTAAATATATGTATTAAGTTGTGTAAGTTCATTGTATATTTTGGATATTAATCCCTTATCAGATGTATAATTTGTAAATGTCTTCTTCCATTCAGTTAGGTTGTTTTTTATTTTGTTTAGGGTTTCTTCTGCTGTGCAAAAGCTGGTAGCTTGATATGGTGCCATATATTCATTTTACCTTTTGTTGCCCTTGCCTGAGAAGACTGGTTCAAAAAAATATGAGTAAGACCAATGTTAAAAGGCTTATCATCTGTTTTCTTTTCCCCCCTAGGGATTTCATGGTTTCTGGCCTCACATTCAAATCCTTAATTCATTTTGAGTTTGTTTTTGTGGTCCAGTTTAATTTTTTTGCACATGGCTGTCCAATTTTCCCAATAACATTTATTGAAGAGACTATTTTTCCCCATTGTATATTCTTGCTTTCTTTGTTATAGATAGATTGAACATGTGTGTGTGGGTTTATTTCTGAGCTCTCTTTTCTGTTTCACTGATATATGTGTCTGCGTTTTTATGCCAGTACCATACTGTTTTGATTGCTGCAGCTTTGTAGTATTTGAAATCAGGAAGTGTGATAATCTCCAGCTTTGTTTTTTCTCAAGATTGTTTTGGCTGTTCAGGGTCTTTTCGTGGATCCATGCAAGTTTTGGGATTCTTTGTTTTAGTTCTATGAAAAATTCCATTGGTGTTTTGATGGGGATTGCGTTGAATCTATAGATTGCTTTGGGTAATATGGACATTCAAACACTATTAATTCTTCCATTCCATGAGCCCAGAATATCTTTCCATTTATTTTTGCTGTCTTCAATTTCTTTCATCAATGTTTTACAGAATGTAGGTCTTTCATTCCCTAATAAAATTTATTCCTAGATATTTTATTCTTTTTGGTGCAGTTGTAAATGGGATTGTTTTGTTAATTTCTTTCTGATAGTTCATTATTAGTGCAACCTATTTCTGTATGTTAATTTTCATTTATTAGTTTGTATTAGTATTTTTTTTTTGTGGAATCTGTAGGGTTTTCTATATATTGTATTATGTCATCTACAAATTGACAATTTTATTTCTTCCTTTCCAATTCTTCTTGACTAACTACTGTGGCTAGGACTTTGAATACTATGTTGAATAAAAGTGGTGAGAGTGGGCATCATTGTCTTAGAGGAAACTCCTTCAGCTTTTCACTTTTAAGTATGATGTTAGCTGTGGATTTGTCATAGGGCCTGTATTATGTTGAGGGGTAGATTTCTTCTGTAACCACTTTGTTGAGGGTTTTTATCATAAATAGATGTTGAATTTTGTCAAATGCTTTTTCTGCATCTGTTTAGATGATCATATGATTTTTATCCTTTGTTTTGTTAATGTAGTGTATTGGGTACAGATTGGTAAAATATTTTTAATGGCTCATGTTCAAGCTTTTTAAAAAATAAATTTGTTTATGACAGAATTTTTTTGTTCAAAGAAATTTTAAAATAGAACAGCTACATAAGGTAGGCAAAGTAGGGCTCCACTTGTTCTGTTAACAGAACAAGGATCAGGCTATGCTCATAAATTATCTTTTAGTAATTTAGTTGAATCAGTAACTAGGGCAATCAGCTATTATACCTTTTCCCTTTTTATTTGTTCTCACAGCTATGTTGAATCATGAGTAATCTCCTTAGGAGCACTATGAGAACAATACTGATGTATAGGATGAAACTCACATTCCTCAGCATCGGATACAAGAGTCCTTCTTGATCTGGCCTTCAGTCCATCTTTCAAAGGCATACTATTTCTTCACAAACTGCATGATGCCTTGTATTTCAACCATGCCTACTTATGTGATCCTATAACCGTGAACATGGCGGTTGGCTGTTCCTAAAATGTTCTCTTCTCTCCTGTTCACCTGGAAGAAACATTACTCTTAAAAAACACAGCTCGAGTTCTTTCTTCTCCATGAAGCCTTCCCAAAACAGTATTTTTAACAAATAATTATCACTTCTTTGGTACCTCCATCTTATTCTATTTTCATTTTTTTAAACAATTTTTTTTAACATGTATTTATTTTTTGAGAGACAGAGAGAGACAGAGCATGAGCAGGGGAGGGGCAGAGAGAGAGAGAGGGACTCACAGAATCCGAAGCAGGCTCCAGGCTCTGGGCTGTCAGCACAGAGCCTGATGCGGGGCTTGAACTCACCAGCCGTGAGATCATGACCTGAGCTGAAGTCGGACGCTTAACTGACTGAGCCACCCAGGTGCCCCTATTTTCATTTTTAGTGTAATATCTGTCACACAGTGTTTGGCACATAGTAAAACTGTAACGGACTGCCATGACTTGCTTATGTGCTTGTCTCTAATAACTGTGAGGTTTTTGAAAGTTGTAATTATGTCTTATTTGTCTAAGGTATCCAAGAGTCTAATCATTGCTCAGTTTTTGCCATGAAGGATGCATGTCTCGTTGTGTCAGATCTTCCAGTGTGTCAACAAAATTAGGAAACCCAGATTTTAATACAAGGTGTGCTAATTGTAAATGTTAGCCACACATTTAGGTTTTTTAAAACACTATGCAGACAGACAAAATGTACTTGTGGGTAAAACATAGCTCACAGGCTGCCAACTTTGCAACCTTTCCATTCGTTAAAAGTGTTCAATTCTTTAAATGTGAAAAAATTGGCTAGACAAGATTGGTTGATTTCCTTTATATGTGTATTATAAAAATAACCAAGCCAAACAAACTCTGTAAATTGAGAATACTTAAAAAAAAAAAGAGAGAGAGAATTTATTATGAGCATACCTTGATCCTTCTATTGACGCCAGAGGTTTCTTTAAAGAAAATAGCACTTATGACTGAAATATTTAATAGGCCTCAAATTGACATTGAAAACTTGAAGGTAAGAATTGCCATATACTCCTACAATGCCTAGGAAATGTTCATTAAATATTGTTGAATTGAAAATTGATCAGTATGATAATGAAATGATGATTGATCTTGAAATACCTTTTAAATTAAAATTATACAAATTTGATTATAGTCTTGGCTCTGCCTTGATGTGACCCTAGCAGTTGACTTAAACCCTTCTGGGCTTCACATTTTATACTGTAAAATGAAGATGTTGGATTAGAGGAACTTTTCAGGTGCTAAAATTCTAAAATTATTTGATATTCTTTGATAGTATGAAGGCTGCTTATGGATCTACTCAGTTTTTTTTTTTTTTAACTTAGCTTAAAACTGCCCATATCTTCAGATGATGAGTAGTATGCTTTTCAAAAAGCTGTGACTCAAATATCTTAAAAATTCTTTTTTTTTTTAATTTTTATTTTTTTAACGTTTATTTATTATTGAGAGAGAGAGAGCATGAGCATGGGAGGGGCAGAGAGGGAGACAGAATCTGAAGCAGGCTCCAGGCTTCCAAGCTGTCAGCACAGAGCCTCCCAAACCGTGAGATCATAACCTGAGCTGAAGTCAGACGCTTAACCGACTGAGCCACCCAGGAGCCCCTTAAAAATTCTTTAAAAAAAAAAATTGTTTATTTTGAGAGAGAGCATGCACATGTATAAGCCAGGAAGGGACAGAGAGAGAATCCCAAGCAGGCTCCACGATTGGTGTAGAACCTGACATGAGGCTCAGTCTTACCACTGTGAGGTCATGACCTAAGTTGAAACCAAGAGTTGGATGCTTAACCAACTGAGCCAACCAGGTGCCCCTTAAAAATTCTTATTTCCTTGTATTTCATTAAGTTAACTAGTCCATTTTCTTTTTTATTAGGAAGTATGTATACACCTGTACACATAGGTTTGTGTGTGTGTGTGTGTGTGTGTGTGTGTGTGTGTGTCAAGGTGTGTTCATTATAAATTACCTTCATTTTTCAGCATTCTCAATTTATAGTTTATCTTGATTATTTTTGTAATATGCAATAAAGGGGATCCTGTCTCCCTGCTTCTATGCCACTTGCACACACGAACACTCCCCACCGCCCCCAAATAAATAAACATTTAAAAAAAAAAGTGGGGAAGCTTGGTGGCTCAGTTGGTTGAGCATCCAACTTGGTTTCAGCTCAGGTCATGATCTCACAGTTCATGGGTTTGAGTCCTGTGTTGGGCTCTGCTTGCAGTGTGGATCCTACTTGGGAATCTTTGTCTTCCTCTTTGCCCCTCCCCTGCCACTGATTGTGTGCATGCATGCAATCTCTGTCTCTCTCAAAAATAAATAAACATTTAAAAAAGTATATATGACTTAAACAGATTTATTGAAATATAATTGATTTACATGCAATTAAACTGCACATATTTAAGGTATACAGCTTGATAAATTTTGACATATGCCCTTAAGTTTCCTCATGCCCCTTGGTAATTTTCTCCTTCCTCTCCTCCTGCCTCATCTTTTATTATTGTATAATCTATTTCATGTAGATTAATTTGCATTTTCTAGAATTTTGTATAAGTGAATCAGTTAGTATACCTTTTTTTGACCTCTTGCCCTTGGCATAATTATTTTACAATTAATCTGTTTTATGCATTCTCTCTTACTGCTGAATATATTCCATTTTGAATATGTCACAAGGTGTTTATTTACCTACTGATGATCATTTAGTTTGTTTCCAGTTTTCTACTATTACAAATGAAGCTACTGTAAACATTCATGTAGAAGTCTTTGTGAGGATACATGCTTTTTATTTCCCTTGGGTAAATGCCTAGGAGTAGAATGGTTGGGTTATAGATAGGTATATACATAAATTTTTAAGGAACTGGTAAACAGCTTTCCAAAGTGTACATGTTATGTTTTCACCAGCAAATATGTAAGATTAGAGTTCCAGTTGCTCCGCATCTTCAACAATACTCATTATTGTCTTTTTAATTTTCTCATTTTCGTGGTAAGTAATGGTGTGTTACTGTGGTTTTTAATTTGCAATTCCCAATTGACTGGCTATATTGTACATCTTTTCATCTGCTTATCTGCCATCTGTATGTCTTCTTTGGTTTGCAGGTCTGTTTAAATCTTTTGTCTATTTAATTAATGAGTTGTCTTACTTTTGAATTGCAAGAGTTCTTTATGTACTGTAGACACAAGTCCTTTTTCAAACACGTTTCATAAATATTTTCTCTCCCTCTGTGGTTTCTCCTTTAGTAACAGTGTTTTTGATAGGCGGGTTTTTAATTTTGATAAAACTTAAAGTATTGGTTTTCGCTTTTATGATTTGTGCATGTTTTTGTTATGTTAAAGAAATCTTTGCCAGGCCCAATATCACCAAGATTTTCTACTTTATTTTCTTATAGCAATTTTTTAGATTCAGTTTTTGGATTTTGGTCTGTGATCTAGTTATATTTAAATGTTTGTTTATGATGTGAGGTAAGTATCGAGGTGTTTTTTTTTTTTTTTTTCTTTTTCTTTTGGCAGTGGCTATACAGTTGTTCCCACGGTTTATTAAAAATGCTTTTTCTTATTGATTTGCTTTTGCACATTTGTTGAAAATCCCCTTACTATAAATTTGGTTCTATTTCAGGATGCTCTATTTTGCTCTGTTGTTCATTTGTCTATCTTTACACCAGTCTCAGACTATTTTGAATGCTGTAGGGTTTTGTTTTGTTTTGTTGTGGGTTTTTTTTGTTTGTTTAATAAGTAAGCTCTTTGCCCAATGTAGGACTTGAACTCATGACCCCTGAGAGTTGCATGCTGTACTGACTGAGCCAGTGATGTGCCCCAGTGTAGCTTTTTAAGAAGTCTTGAAATTGGTAGTACAAGGCCTCCAACTCTGTTCATCTTTTTTAAAGTTAGACATTCTACATCTTATATATTTACATAAATTTCAGAATCAGCCTGTTTCTACCAAAAAGTCTGCTGGGCATTTGCTTAGGGTCTACAATTCTATTTGAGGAAACTTGACATCTTTAAAATACTGAGTCCTCTGATCTACCTATGTATGTGTTATATTTCCCTTTATTTATGTCTTTTAAAATTACAATATATAGGTCTTATATACCTTTATCAGATTTATCCCTAAAAATTTCATGCTTGTCATATTAATGTAAGTGGTTCTTAAAAATTTTCAGTTTCCAATTGCTGCTAGCACATGGAAATGATGTATGTTTTTTTTTAGTGGAATTTACATACAACAAAATAGATAAACCTTCTATATGCAACTTAAATGACCTTTTAAAATAAGGTTTTTATTTTGGAATACTTTCAGGTTTATAGGAAAGTGGTAAAGATAATACAAAGAGTTTTCATATACCTCACATCCCGAGCCACTCAGACTCCCTTCTGTTGCAGTTATTTTTATTTTTGTGGAGGGATTACCATATAGTGCAGTGAAACACTGTGCATTTATCTCATTTTACTAGGATATATTGGTCAACTTCTCTGCTGAAAGTCTGTATTAAAAATATTTTTCTGTGAAAAAAAAATAAGCTTTGGATTTCTTGCTTGCATTCATTCTATAAAAAATCAGTGGCATGTTGGCAGGTTTGTAAATATTGATTCTGAGCAGCAGTTCTGAGGCAGCCATTTATTCCCCTGCACAATGTTCTCTGCTAAGTTACTAATAACAAAAATCTGCATATAAGAATTATATTACCCCTTTGATATAAGGTATGTATACATGACAGATTTTTCTATGGTTGAGAAAAACAAGATTTTAATAATTAGCTATTCATGGCCTATTAAAAAAATGAAAAGGGCAGGATTCAATAGCATTGGAGTCCATCTCTTTTATTATTAATATTTTATATTAGTATGGTACATTTGTCTCAATTAATGAGCCAATATTTATAAATTATTATTTTTATTAAAATTTTTTTTTAACATTTATTTATTTTTGAGAGACAGAGAGACACAGAGTATGAGCAGGGTCGGGGCAGAGAGAGAGGGAGACATAGAATTCAAAGCAGGCTGCAGGCTCCGAGCCGTCAGCACAGAGCCCGATGCGGGGCCGAACTCACAAACCGCAAGATCATGACCTGAGCCGAAGTTGGACACTTAACCGACTGAGCCACCCAGGCGCCCCTATAAATTCTTATTAAGTATAAGTTCATTTGAATTTCCTTAAGTTTTACCTAACGTCCTTTTTTCGTTCCTTTTTTACCTAACGTCTCATTGTGAATATCACATTATATTTAGTGATCATGTTTTTTAGACTCCTCCTGGGTGTTTCTCACACTTTCCTTCATTTTGATGGTCATGAGAGTTTTCAGTAAG
The DNA here is from genome assembly GCF_007474595.2 of Lynx canadensis. Taxonomy (NCBI): domain Eukaryota; kingdom Metazoa; phylum Chordata; class Mammalia; order Carnivora; family Felidae; genus Lynx; species Lynx canadensis. The sequence continues at coordinate 120,232,090 of NC_044309.1, read as the reverse complement.
ATTGGTTAGATATTTTGTTGAGTGTCTCTCAATCAATTATTGTGTAATGTTTTTTCTCATGATTAGAATGGGTTATGGGTTTTTGGCAAAAAGATCACAGAGGAAAAATGCCATTTTTATTATGTCATATCAAAAGTACCTACTATCAACATGTCATATTGTCCATGTTGGCCTTTGTCAGATTCTCCACCATAAAGTTACTCTTTTGCTCACTTTCATACTGTATACTTTGGAAAGAAAAGCAGCCATACACAAAAGGAGTGAAAGGTTATGTTCTACTTCCCTGAGATTGAAATAGAGAAAACATAAGTTATTTGGAAATTTTCTGTATGGGAGATTTACTCTTATCTCCCAGTTATTTACTCAATCATGTATTTATATCTATGTGGACTCATGTATATTTATTTTGTATTTTGAGTTATAATCTAATAATTTATTGACCAAATTGTTCCAGCTTTAGCCATTGGGAGTTCTTTCACTTGTTTCCTGTGTCCCTTCAATTAATTTTATTTTTTTCTACTGCTCTTATATCCTGTAACCTTGCTCAACTCATTTATTAGTTTTTGTAGCCTTTTAAAAAGATTCTGTATGGTTTTCTATGCAGATGATCATGTCGTCTGAAGAAAAAAGGCAGTTTTATTTTTCAAACAGAATGTCTTTTATTTTTTTCTTGCCTCATTTTGTTGGCTAGAACCTGAATAGAAGTGGTAGGAGCAAATATCTTTGCCTTGTCTGTGTTTTAGGGACAAAACATTTTAATCTTTCATCTTTAAGTATGATTTTAGCTGTAGGATTTTCATAGATGTCCTCTGTAGTTTGGAGGAAGTTCTCTTCTGTTCCTAGTTTGTTGAGAGTTATTTTTCCATGCATGCTATTGACTTTTGTCCAGTGCTTTTTTATGTCTCATTGAGATCATCATGTGATTTTACTTTTTAATATGGTAAATTATGCTGGTTGATTTTTGAATGTTAAACCAATCTTCATACTTAGTCATGATGTACTTCTTATATATTTCTGTTAAACTGTGAGTTATACTTGCCTTGTGAAATCTCTGTGGCAGGTTGTAATGACTTTTGAAAGAATGAAATAGAATAGAAAATATCAGACTGTATTAAACTATTGCTCTGTGAAATTTTCATTTTAATTGTGTGGGTGTTTCTGTAAGTACTGAAAGAAATAAAGTGTATTCCTTGACCTACCTTATATCAACATTTTTGAAAATAACTAGTTCACTCTTTGAGCCTGAAGATAATAAGGCATAGAGTAGGGCAAGAAAGCAAGTAACTCTAAGAGGAGAGTGCCAGAATAAAAGGTGTAACTGGGGTGAAAAAATGGGGTTAGATAATGGAGAAAATGAGGAAATATGGGTTTCCTTAGAAAAGCTTCATCTGTTTTTCTTAGTTTTGAGTAGAGTTATCTTTATGTCTGCATGATGAAGTCCATGGACTATGGAAGGATATAATTAGTTGCAGATTAATAACTTACTGTTCCTAGCCAAAGGACTTGATAGTCTATCAGATTTTGGGAAGTCTCTCCAGGAATATCTTCTCTTGTATGATCTTAGCATGTAGTCTTAAGGTACTTTGTTCTCTTCTAGAAATACTGTTTTGAATAAAATCAAGCAAAAGCTACTAAATTTGCTTAACATAGATACTGGTTTTTATAATAGGTCTTCATATACAATGAAAATTTAATCCTTGTAGGGAAGCACAGTTTTGAGATACCAGCTAGTGATTTCACTTACTAGTTTATTTCATAGGTCTGAGTTGGGCCCAATTTAGGAGAATGGAACAATGATGGGAGAAGAATCTTTAATGGTACCTTTACGTACTTTTTTTTAAATATATTTTTTTAACTATTTATTTTTGAGAGAGAGTGTGTGCACGAGAGTGGGGGGTGGGATGGGGTGGGCAGAGTGAGAGGGAGACACGATCCAAAGTGGGCTGTGTGCTGACAGCAGAGAGCCTGATGCGAGTTCAAACTCACAAACCATGACATCATGACCAGAGCCAAAGTTGGATGCTTTACCAACTGAGCCACCCAGGCGCCCTTATGGTGCCTTTACGTTCTAAAATATTGGATCTATGTTTTCTGTCGGTCATACTCCTTTGTTATTTATCACCTTGATACTAAAATAGTATTTTAGTTTCAAATTTCTGAAGGAAAGAATCTGATTAAACAGCCTAGATGCCTTTTCAACTTCTAGATCAATTAGCTGTACCCAGGGTATGTTAAAATGTCTTAGGTATGCACCTTTCTCCTGTATTTATAGCCTTTCTCTGGGAAGATAGAATCACTGGTAGCTGGACAGCCACCCTAAGCAGTGTTTGTTTATTAATAACAAGTTAATTATATTACATAACAGTATTGAAAATCAAATTATAATATTGAAGTTTATTTTCTGGATGGTTACAATTCTTTTTCTTTAAGGCAGTGGTTTTGATTATCTTTTCTTTGGCCCTAAAAGTCTCCTTTGAAAATATGATAAAATATCTTGGACCCCTTGAAGTCCTCCCAAGAACTTCAGATTACAAGTTTCATAATCAAACAATTTAACATGCATTGTTAAATTCCTTGTAAAATCTAGTTGTTCATGCTATAACATGAAATATCACAGAATGGAAATGATTATTTCTGCTCTCTTTGCCACATCTGCGAGAATGAAGACCATTCTAGCAATCAGACCGCAGACATTCCAGAAAATGTCAACATCACTCTGAAGGGATGCACTGTTATTGTAAAGGGCTCCAGAGGAACCCTGTGAAGGGACTTTTCAGTCACATCAATGTAGAACTCAGTCTTGGAAAGTAAAAGAAGAGTCTCTGAGTTGACAAATGGTGGGGAAATAGAGAAGAACTGGCTATTGTTTGCACCATCTATAGTCATGTACAGAACATGATCAAGGGCTTTACACTGGGCTTCCATTACAAGATGTCTGTGTTCACTTCCCCATTAGTGTTGTTATTCAGGAGAATGGTTCTCTTGTCGAAATCCAAAATTTCTTGGGTGAAAAATACTTGTACAGGTGAGGCCAGGTGTTGCTTGTGCTGTATCACAAGCCCAGAACAATGAGTTAATTCTTGAAGGAAATGACATTGACTTGTATCAAACTCAGCTGCTCTGATTCAGCAAGCGATGGTTACACAATAAGGATATCAGAAAATTTTTGGATAGTATCTATGTTTCTGAAAAAGGGACAATTCAGCAGCCTGATGAATAAGGTTTAAGTTGTCCAGCTACAGAAACAGCAAGTCTGGATGATTTTTCAGACTTTTTTGTGATATTTTAAATTTTTTTTAACGTTTATTCACTTTTGAGAGACAGAGAGTGAGTGGGGGAGGGGCAGTGAGAGAGGGAGACACAGAATCCAAAGCAGACTCCAGGCTCTGAGCTATCAGTGCAAAGCCCAATGCAGGGCTCAAACTCATGGACCATGAGATCATGACCTAAGCTGAAGTCGGATGCTTAACTGACTGAGCCACCCAGGTGCTCCTTATTTGTGATATTTTAAAGATGTAATAAATGTTGTTTTGATTTGGCTCACTGAGCAATGGCCGAATGAGTGATGGCCGAATGTTGGCTGCACCCAGGAATGCCCGCTGGGCCCTGCTGCTGCCGGTGCCCCGACTGCGGCCAGGTGCCAGCCCGCCCCAGAAAAAGTTTGCGAGACAGTGTAGCACAGCGTTTCAGGGATTATGAAAAATCACAACACACATCTGGCATCAGGCTTCACCCTTAACGACCTTGCCACAGCACCAGCGAATGTGGCCGCCTTCTGGGGTCTGCTGGGACTGGGTGGCTTCAACAGTCTCTGCCAGGTGTCCTTCCAGCAGTGGAACCGCTTTTCCCCATGTGGCCCGAGAACCTCCCGGACCCCACTCTGTTCCTGGGGATTCACCCTTCCCACGAGAGCACCGCCAGGTGGAACCGCTGGCAAGATGCAGATTTCCATGAAAACTTTTATGGGGAAGATTATCACTCTCGAGATTGAACCCTTGGATATAATAGAAAATGTAAAGGCCAAGATCCAAGATAAGGAAGGAATTCCTCTTGATCATCAGAGACTGATCTTGGCTGGCAAGCAACTGGAAGATAGATGTACTTTGACTACAACATTCAAAAGTAGTCCATTCTTCATCTTGTGTTGAGACTTGGTGTTGCTGAGAAAAGGAAGAGAAGTCTTTCACCACTCCCAAGAAGAAAAAACATAAACAAAGTTAAGCTGGTTGTCCTGAAGTACTATAAGGTGGATGAAAATGGCAAAATCAGTAGCCTTCATCAGGAGTGCCCTTCAGATGAATGTACTGGAATTCTTAATATCAGACACTTTGACAGACATTATTGTGGCAAATGTTGTCTGACCTATTGCTTTAACAAACCAGAAGACAAGTAATTGTATATGGATTAATAAAAGATATGAACTAAAAAATAAAAAGCTGTATTGATTTGGACCTTTCCTTAACCAATAATCATTTCCAACTATTTGGCAATTAAACCATTCAGAAGTTAAGAAAGGAAGGAAGGAAGGAAGAAAAGAGAGAAAGAAAGAAAGAAAGAAAGAACGAAAGAAAGAAAAGGAAAGAAAAGGTGGGGGAAGCACCTATGGGGCTCATTTAGTTAAGCATCTGACTTCGGCTCAGGTCAATGATCTCATGGTTCGTGGGTGTGTGACCCACTTTGGGCTCTGTGCTGACAGCTCCGAGCCTAGAGCTTGCTTTAGATTCTGTGTCTCCCTCTTTCTCTGCTCTTCCTGCTTGTGCCGTCTCTTTCTCTCTCCCTCCCTCCCTCCCTCTCTCTCTCCCTCCCTCTCCCTCTCTCTCTCTCCCCCCCTCCCTCCCTCCCTCCCTTTCTCTCTCTCTGTCTCAAAAATAAACATTAAAAAAATTTTTTTAATGATTATTTCTAGTTAAAACTGTAATTTGAGAAAATAATTGTCAAGTAGCACAGCCAATTACTAAGTCTAGAAGAATGGTAGAAATTGATGTGAATCTTTAATAACATGTACAATAACAGGAACCATAAACAATTTCAGGACAAAGTAAATAACTCAAGAAATGCAGATTTACTGATGAGGTTTGAAAAGAATGTCCCAGGGTTTTATTACATGATTGCAAAGAGGTAGGTCTAGAAGAAGGTAGGTGGGTCAGAAAAGAGTTTATAAACTATGATGAGATTCTTGTGAGCTGTAAGTGTTTGATTCTACCCCCCAAGTACTGTATTTAACTTGGAGATGGTACATTTCAGAAATCTGTTTCAGGTTGCTTTAGCTAATAAAACTTTATGATCTTTGTTTTTATGATGTAGCTGTAGAATGGATCTGATGAAAGTTCAAATAAATCACAACTAAAATTTATAGTAACATTTATGCTTTTTTATAGTAAATTTATGCTTTTTGATTTATGATCTGTTGCATACCTCATGTTTTATCAAGCCAAAAAAAGTTTTTTGAAAAATTTTCACTACTCGTTATATAAGGTTTCTGTGTTCATAATTTTATTTAACCTGTGTCTTTGTATTAATAATAACTAACACTCCCTGAGTTTTCCTATGTATTAGGAACATTTCCTAGCATTTTACATGTTCTAACTCAGTTAATCCTCAGAACAGCCCCATGAAAGCAGGTATTATTATTATTATCTCCATTCTACAGACAGGGAAACTAAAACAGAGAGAGGTTGTGCAGTAAATGGCATTTTTATTACAAAGCTGGAAATCTTGACTTTTTGGGCGTTATCGCCTGTTACCTTAAGCAAATTATAAATCTTTGATTATGGACTTAACTTTGTTTTGCCATAAATGTCTATTTAGCACAGAGCTTTGCATGTAATAAATGCATAATCTAAGTCAAACACATTCTTTCCATTTGGAAATTTTATTTCTCTAGTTAGCTATTTTTGTTGTTACTACTGAAAAAACTAGTAAATGTATTTTCATGTGTTATGTGTAATTAAAGAAAATTTTGGATGAAGTAGTAGAAGCCTGTTTTCATGTTTTAAGTATGTTTTTAAATTGTTACATTGTTAAAAATAAACCATAAAATTAACCAATAAAATATATACATTCATATTAAAATTTATTTCATGCTGGGGTTGAGGGTCCGACTCTTGATTTTGGCTCACATCATGATCTCACAGTTTGTGGGATCGAGCCTGGCATCAGGCTCTTCACTGACTGCGTGGAGCCTGTTTGGAATTCTCTTTCTCTGCCCCTGCTCCACTCACACACACACTCTGTCTCTCAAAATAAATAAACTCTTATTTATTTTGACAATTTATTTCATAGGATACTGATGTTAGAGTGGAGGACACATGTTTATTTTAAAATAAACCACTTTGCCTGGCATAATAGTGTAGATAGTAATGAAGCTGTGTTTCTGAATTTTGAAAATAAAAAAATCAGAATTGTGCCCTAAAATTTTTATGACTTTGTTCTGTGGTGTTATACGGCTTTGATATATTCAGGTCAATCAGCTTTCTCCTTTATCCTTGTTTTGAGTCTTTGTTAACATCTATGTTGGTTTTATATACATGTTATGTTTCATTTCTCCTACCCCTCCATTTTCAGTCAATAAATACTTATTCAGAAGTGTAATTCATTGACTTAAATTTCTACCATATTTTTAAAGTTCAGTTTTAAAATGTTTATATAACTGTTTAGAGCTTTAAATTGTTCTTTAGTGAGCAGTAGTGGTTTATTTCATATAACAGATTATTCTCTTTAGGATCAGGCCCTTCTCAGTTATACTATTCAGTAGAGTAATACAATTATCTGGGGATCTCAGATGGCAATTTAGTTCAAAGAGCTGTAGCAACACTTGGAAAATGCATAGGTAGAAAAATACCTCTTCCACGCCTTAATACTCTTTTGTGAGTTTTCATCCCTTTGTTTGCCTAGTATATACATGTAATGAAGGTCTTCTTTTCCTTTGTCAATTAAATTATGACAAATGTTGCTGAGAATCATTCTCCTGTTTCTGTTTTTGGAAGAAACGTATTAATAAATGATTGGGGAACAGTTGTACAAAACTGAAATATATGTAAATTAATGCCTAATATGAATAATTGAAGATAAATAATTTGATATATACACACTGCTTACCCAGTATAGGGAATCAGCTTTTTAATAGCTGTGAATGTAAGTTACCAATATGTCTTCTGATTTCTATTTAAAATAGTTTAATAGATGAGCAATATTAATATGTTTTCAAGATTAACTCTATACCTTGGCTATTTTGGAGTATTATTTGGATAAACATGAACTTTTGATATTGGTTCAGTTAAAACTATAATCAATGTGTTCATGATTTAATCTAAATAGAAAGAGGGAAGGAAAAAGAGAACTGTTATTTGGGTATCTGTTTTGTACCTGATGCTTTCCATATTATCTTTAGTCCTCACTAAAATTGTGTGAGGTGGTGTTATTTTCCTCATTTTATAGATGAGCAAACTGAGGCAGAGAGGTATCACAGTAAGTAGTTAAACAAGAATTCAGACTTACTTGTCTGACTTTAAGGCTCATGCTCTTTGCAGATGTTGTCCTTTTAGTACGTACTAAATTGAAAGTATAATTTCTTGTTAATGACATGTATTTTAATCTTTTCATCTTTCACTTTTACTCTTGTCAGGCCTATCTTTTGGGTTTCTGATGAACTTTTGTTTTTATAAAAATGGCATATACTTATTAGAACACTTAAACATATAGAAAAGTATAAAGATGAAGAAATCTAAAATCTTACCAACCAAAGGTACTCTTGATATTTGACATTTTCTAATGCATTTTTTACATAATTGAAATCATATTGTAATTTTGAACCTTGAATTTTCACCATAATGATATAGGCATTTTCTTTATATGGTTGGCAACACATATTACCTGATACGTATGTAGCATGATATATCATAAGTAAAGGGATTATTTCCCCTTGGGCATTTAAGTGCTTTCACTTTTTTCCTTTTGCAAATACCATTGAGATCAAGAACATTCTTGTACATAACCAGTCCGGATGTTCCTTGATTTCTCCACTAACCCTTCCCACATGCACACACACACCCACGCATCCCATCCTGCCCACCATTAAGGACATAGAGTCAAATTTGTGTTCATGAGTTACTCAGATAGTCTTTGTCTGTCCCTTTGTCCTTCTTTTCTTCCTATCTTCCCCTTGAATATGCTTACAGTATTTTTAAAGTACAATTAGGTTCATTTGTTTAAGTTTCCTTTCAATTTTAGATGCTTCCCCTTTTCTCATTCTTTCTCATTTTGTTTTTTATGTATGTAGAGTATTAACATGGTTTCCAAAGTCAAAACTATTCAAAGCCAACCCCTCCTCTTGTGTACCACATCTGCTTTCATCTACTCAGGATTCTGCTCTAGCAATTGTCTGTCCTTACTGCACCATCAGTAGTTTTCTTTTTTCTGCGTTATTGTCACCAGTGTATAAGCTTGCTGGGTTTTCTCTTACCTTAATAAAAAAACAAAACCTGGTTACAGCCTGGTTTCTTTCCTACCTCACTGGTTCTTCTTTTTTAATCTCCTTTATTGGTTTCTTTTACATTTCCTTGTCTTCTTAGTGGTCTCTGACCATAGTCTTTGAGCCATTTGATTTTCTGTCTTCATCTTGCAACCACAAATATCTATAACATTGGTGATTACCAAATTTGTATCTGCAGCTATAGAATGAGATTTCAATATCTGACTACCTAATTGGCATCTCTTCTTGGATTATCTAATAGTCATCTCTTAATTAAACTGTTCAAAGCCTAAATTCTGATCCTTAATCCCAAACTTATTTTTCCTTCTTTTTCTTTACCCTGAAAAATGGCAACTCTATCCTTCCATTTACTCAGAGTAAAAACCTTGGAGTCATCCTTGACTTCATTCTGTTCAATCAGCTCCTGTTGGCTTTACCTTTAGGATATATCTAGATTGTTCCCTTTCTGCCACTTCCTACTTTTCCTTCTTGATTCAAGACATATATTCTTGAAGAAGGCAACATCTTCTCTTACCTGGAGTATCGCAATAACCTCCTGTCTGGGCTGCCTGCTTCTGTCCATGTCCACCCTTTCATATATTCTCAGTGGAGTGACCCTTAAAAGTTGAAGTTTCCTATTCTAGTTAAAACCATCTCCAATAACCAATCACTTTCATTTTTACTCATAGTAAAAACCAGAGTCCTTAGAGTGGCTTTAAAGTTCCCACATGATTTGTCCCCTCTTATTTCTCTAACTTACTCCATCTGCTTTTAGTCTTGCCTTTTTGTTCATTTCCTGTAGCCACATTAACCTTCTTGCTATTTCTCAGACATGCCAAGCATGTTCCCACCTCAACTTTTTTACCTTGGCTTCTCCTTGGCCTAGAGCGTTCTTTTCATTAGATATTTATATAGCTACCTCCTTCACTTCCTTCAGATCTTTTTGCCCACATGTCATCTTTTAACTGAGGATTTTCCTGTCCATCCCTTTAAAAATTAAAAGGTCCTCTGCTTGCCCCTGCTATCTTATTACTATATTGCTTTGTTTTTTTCCTCCGTAGTCAGAATCTGGCTTACTATGTATTTAACTTATTTTTTCATTCTTTTCAGAACCCAGCCCCCTTAAGTTTCATGAAGGCAGAGATTTTTATCTGTTTTGTTCATTGTCATATATCCATTGTCTGTTAATTTATAGGTATCAATTAAAATTTATTGAATGAATGAATGAATGAATGTAATGGTTAAGGCCTTGTAGAATCAAGTCCCTTCATTGTCCTTTCAGATTTATCTTCTACTCTTCTGGCCCTCTTGTTACATTGTAGATGCTGATCTTTTTTCCGTTCTATTTTATACCATGCTCCCTCCTTCCTGAGAACCTTCCTTTGTATGTTTTATTTCCACTATTTGGAACACTCTTTCTTCCCTGACTCCCTTCTTTTCCTTGCCCAGTTAATTTCTACTCATTCTTAGATATCAGCTCAAAAGTCCCTGTTTTCAGAGAAGCTCTAGATTAAAGCCCTGTACTGTATTCTCTCTTAATTATGCTTTTTGGTGTTCTGTCTACCAGCTGAATTGAGAACTGCACAAAGGCAAGGACTTCTTGAGTGTACTGCTTGTCAGTATATGTGTATGAATAGTGAATTCTCAGTAAGTAGGCATTGAATGCTCCTTTCTAGCTCTAATAGTGTGCCCTGAGGTAGTGGCAGGCCATTCCTATATGATTAGGGGTGGGAACCTATCAGGAAACATCATAGTATTAAACCAAACATGATTGGTGGTAAGTATAATATAACCTAGCATCACTGGTCAAATATGGGTTAAATATGAATTCTGCATTTCTCAGTTGACCTTCTGTGAAAAAATATGAATCCAGATAAAATATGGCTCAAAAAATTCTGGTTTAGAGTCAATGGGAAGCATGTGTATATTGATAGGTATTCTTGTTGATGTATAGGGCATAACCTGTATATCTTATTCCTTTAATATTTAGTTTCAAAAAATGGTAGAAGACTGGCTGATAACTCTTGTTACCCGGTAGTTAATTTTGTCAGTAGTTTCATTTTTGTTTTGTTTTTTTTTTTTTAATTTTTTTTTTTTTAACGTTTATTTATTTTTGGGACAGAGAGAGACAGAGCTGAACGGGGGAGGGGCAGAGAGAGAGGGAGACACAGAATCGAAAACAGGCTCCAGGCTCTGAGCCATCAGCCCAGAGCCCGACGCGGGGCTCGAACTCACGGACCGCGAGATCGTGACCTGGCTGAAGTCGGACGCTTAACCGACTGCGCCACCCAGGCGCCCCAGTAGTTTCATTTTTGAAAAAAGCACTTCCTGCGCAGTTAGCAGTTTTTCATTTTCTAGGGCTGTTTGATTTATTTACTTTTTCATTTGAACAGTTTTTATTTAAAGTTGAATATAAGATTACTTTATTCCTTCATCTTCTCAATTGTTTATTCCTTATATTTGCCCTTTTCCTACTTGGCGAGATTTGGCTTTATGTTCAAGGATCCTTTTGTGGTGTTTTTCTAGTTTTAGTCTAGTGATGGCCATCTTGCCAGGATGAATGCCCACATGGACAATTGTGCCATTTGCCTTCCGTCACAGTACTTGTTCAGTGTAGATGACCTGGAGTACTTTGCCAATTTGCTGACATTTGTAGTGTCTGTGCACAACCTGTAGTTCCTCATCCTTTCAGATGGGCGTGAATTGAACATTGTACTTCCATCTCAGCTCTTTTATTATTACTCTTATCATTGTAATTAGTTGAGATATTGGGCAAATGTGTTAGTTTCTCATTATGTTTACTCATCTAAATAGTGGAAATAAAAATAGTATTGACCCTAATGGGTTATCGTGGGAATTAGATGAAGTAATAATGCTTGCAAACAAAGAACCTGGTACGCAGTAAACCCTTGGAAAATGTCCAGTATTATTTAAAATTTTATTGTTACTTGCAATCTTTTTTCTTAGGTTTAAGAATTTTCATTTTTCATCATCGAGAATCTGTGTTCTTTAATTAGAATTTAGGGTCCACTCTCCCATGTGACTTTTGGCACTTTCATTAAGCACTCTATACTTCATTTAGTTGAACTACAGAAAGGGTAAATGGTATTTGCACAGCCAATTTAGGATTATAAATAATTGGTATCTTTAAATGTCACATAGGAAACACTGAAATGGCTGCCAAGTAGAGTTGCATGATCCTCTTTGTCAGAGACCTTTTAGAGAAAGATTTATGTACTCTGATATATTCCTGAATGATCTGGGTTAGTTTTTAAAGCTGGGAATCTCTGGATGATTCTAAAAGGAGTACTGATAACTTTTGATATTGTTCTTGAAATGATAAATGGTGGCAACACTGATGCTACTTCTAAAGGGTCCCCTTAACCTTCTTTGTAGGTTGGTTCATAGAAGAGGAATATCTCTTTCTGCCAAGTGGTCTGTAGCAAAGTGAATATAATGTGATGTGGGATGGCTTTGAGCTATCCCCACTGCCTCACAGAGTACCTGGAAATAGTAGACACTCCTTAAATATTCATAAATTTGAAAGGCAGTAAGAACCAGAGTTTGATTGTATATGGGAATATGATATTCAAATGTATGCTGAAAACACTGCAGGCTTTATGTAAGAGAGCTATGGATAAGAGATCAAAACAATAATAACAAAAATGCATCAAAAAACATGGATTAAAGTAGAGCTTGTCACTGTAGTTTTGTGTTTCTTTGTGCTGCTATTACATTTTTAATGCTCTGTATATTTGCAAGAATGACTGTGGTACAATAACTGACACTAAAATAAATGCAATATATATTCTCTTTCAGATTTACTAAAAATTTATCTCCTGACAAGATAAATCTGAGTACCCTCAAAGGAGAAGGTGAATTGAAGAATTTGGAGCTGGATGAAGAGGTGCTCCAGAATATGTTGGATTTGCCAACATGGCTTGCTATCAACAAAGTTTTTTGTAATAAAGCATCTATTAGGGTGAGATTTTGATATCTGTGGAAAGCATTTTCTATTTTCAGTTTTTATTTCATTCCTATTTCTTAAGTATTTTGTTATAGATCTATAAAAAGGCATTTTTATTAATATAATTTAAAAAGACAAATAACTGTTTAAATAATTGCATGAATGTGTGTCTGGTGAACTTAATGGAGTCATATGCTAATATAATAGTAATTTATAGTTTAGTTTTAAAGTTTAATCCTAACATTTAAATAACATTACTGATAGTTTTTTTTTAATTTATTTTTAAATATTTTTTTATTTTTGAGAGAGAGACAGAGAGTGAGTGGGTAGGGGTAGAGAGAGAGGGAGACACAGAATCCGAAGCAGGCTCCAGGCTCTGAGCTGTCAGCACAGAGCCGGACATGAGGCTCGAACCCACAAACCGTGAGATCATGACCTGAGCCAAAGTTGGACGCTTAGCCAACTGAGCCACCCAGGTGCCCCCATTACTGGTAGTTTATTAATAAAATAATTGACTAAATTTGGCACATATTCAAAGATATTTTTTCATAATATTTGTTAATTGGGACAATTTAAATTTGTAGTAAGTAAACACAATTTCAAATAAAGACGTGAAGACACGCATCTTATTCTGTACATTATACTTTTATTTGAAATTTTCTTTTCCTCATTTGTTTCTTCCTTGAGGATTTTTAAGTTTATTATTTCTCTTCATTATTATTGTTATTTTTCCTTATTAAAATTTATTCCTACTTACCTTTGAATTTAATCGTATGTCATATCACTTCTTGCTCTTAAAGACCAGGTGTTTTGAGAGTCTACTCAGTAGAAATAGTGCATGAGTAATCTGTTTCATAAAATTAAAATTAGACTCGAAAGAAAAGAGTGTGGAAAGGTTCCTATATCCTTTGATGGTTGCCTTTAATTTTTGTTATATCCTCCATAAACCCAAATATCTATAAAGATGTGATTTTTCAGTGTAAGGCATGCTTGGACATTAGTTATTTGATATTACCTACATTTTACATAAATAGCCTCGTTTGTGTATTTTTCTTGAATATCTACAAAAATATTGGTCAGAATTTTATTTTCTTTTATTTTTAATTTTTAAAAAAGATTTTATTTTTAAGTAATCTCCACACACAACATGGAGCTTGAACTCATGACTCTGAGATCAAAAGTCACATGCTCTTCTGACTGAGCCAGCCAGGTGCCCCATGGTCAGAATTTTAGAATTGAAAAAACTGTTAAATGAACAGTTAAATGAACAAAACACCCATCATGCTTTGCTGGGAAATCTTAAATTATGACGTTAAGGGGTGCCTGGCTGGCTCAGTCTGTAAAGCATGTGATTTTTTAATCTCAGGGTCATGACTGCAAGTCCCACATTGGGTATGGAGCCTGAAAGAAAGAAGAAAAAGAAAGAAAGAGAGAGAGAGAGAGAGAGAGAGAAAGGAAGGAAGGAAGGAAGGAGGGAGGGAGGGAGGAAGGAAGGAAGAAAGAAGGGAGGGAGGGAGGAAGGAAGAAAGGGAGGGAGGGAGGAAGGAAGGAAGGGGAAGGAAGGGAAAGGAAGAGGAAGGAAGGAAGGAAAAGAAAGAAAAGACGGAGGGAGGGAGGAAGGAAGGAAGAAAGTTAACATATTTTTAAGGTCTGGAAAAAAAGAAACTTAAGAGGACCTAAAATTCTTATTTTAAAAGATAACCAAGAAAATAATGACTAGTAGTCTTTTCGTATACAAAACAGGTACATCTGATTTTAAGAGTCTGAATGAATTGCTCAGTTTATTATTTTGCAATTTGAGAAAAAAGTCATCTGATAAAATTTGGTATATCTATCACTAAATTAAGAGAGCATCTTGGGAGCCTGCGTGGCATAGTCAGTTAAGTGTCTGATTCTTGATTTTGGCTCAGGTCATGATCTCACGGACCTGATATTGAGCCCCACGTTCAGCTCTGTGCTGACAGGACAGAGCCTGCTTCTCTCTGCCCCACCCCGCTCACGCGTGGGCATGCTCTCTAAGTAAATAAACTTTTTTTTTTTAAAGAGAGAACATCTGTGTTGATTGCTATTTTTTAATGATTGATTTTAAAGAAAACAATTTTTGTTTTTTTAATTTTTCTTTGGTAGATCCCATGGACAAAATTGAAAACACATCCCATCTGTTTGGTAAGTTCTGACTTACCTCAGAAATAAACATTTATATATGATATGATTTAAGTACTTTGCTAATATTAATGCTTTATTTCATAGAAATATGATCTTCTGGCTTTTCCACTAATTAGCTTTCATTTTATTTGAATAGTACTTAGTTTTCTCAGCCCTTAAATGAGAAGTTTGAACTTAAAATGGGAGGGTCTTTAAATTTTCACATGTGTTATGTTGTAAGTTGGTATATTTTTGTTGTATCATTTAGCTCTTTATTGATATACTATGGCAGTATATATGGCAGTAAATAACATTTAATTCATGCTTTCTGTGTTTCTGATTTTAATCATCTAGCAAATTAAATAATATGCACATTAATATACTTTTCTTTTTTAAAGAAAATTTAAGAAAGATTGGTCATTTGGTTACTTATTGATTCATTTATTCCACAAATATTTATTGAGCACCTTCCCCATTTCCTGAGGGAGCTTAATATTTTTATAGAGTAGACTGACAATGAATAAGTAAACAAGATAATTTCAGATAATAAATGCTGTATTAAAATAGAGAATGAAGAATGACTAAGTTTTGTTAGTGATGACTACCAAAGACATTTGATCTTCAACAAAAACTGTTATCTTGAAAGAAATTTTTTCATTATGGGAATGTCTTTCCACATTTCTTTCATATTTCATATTTTTAATTGTTATATGTCTTAAATCTCAAGTCTTAGATTGGTAAGTCCCATTCATTAATACATAATCTCATTTAGAAATTAATAATGTTATACATTCTGGGACTAGAGATTGCACTCCTGTAAAATCTATTGATTTCACCAGCATATAGCTACTTGTAGTTTTTTTCTTTCATAATCGTATATGCCCACAGCCTTTTTGTTTTTTTTTTTTTTTTAAATCAGATAATAAGTTTCTTGAGAAACGACTGAGCACACTGTTTTCTGTTTTGGTATTTGTTTGAAAGACATTTAAAGTGACTCTGCTTACTTACTGTTTACTTTGTTCCTAAAGAAATGAAAGAGAAAATAGCATTACATAATATTTCAAAACATACATAAAATAAAATACTGTATCTAATTTTTTACATTTTTGATGTTATTTTTATTAGTCCCTGGATAAAGTAATAATGGAAATGAGTACATGTGAAGAACCACGAAATCCTAATGGCCCATCACCAATTGCAACTGCTTCAGGACAAAGGTAAGCTATTTCCATTAATCTGCATGACTGGCAAAGGGAGTCCTTTTCTTTGGTCAGCTCTGTTATCTGTAGTGATGGGACATAAAATTTCCTAATGTCAGACAATCTCTATTTCAGTCACCTTTCCCATCAAACAATTTGCAGTTTTGGTATTGTGCTGCCAAAATAGTAGAATTTATTTTTAGCCTCTTTTGTTTATTTTGCTTTCCTTGATATTAAATAGTAATGATCAACCAAAAGTTTCTATAAATCAGATAGTCTCTTAGTCTCTAAGTAGTTTTTTTGCCTATCATTTATTTATTCTGTGCATCAGTGGAACTTTTATGACTCTTAAGAGTTAAGCTGGTGCCTTAAAAAAATTATAGGCCATTTGGGTTATTCAAAAACTCATTAAATATAGAATGCTCATACTTTATACAAATTGGATTTTGATAAATAAAAATCAGATGCTAATAAAGTAGAAGCATGAGAGCCATTTCACAAAGTTTTGCTGAAAAGTTAGATCTTAATCTTTAAAAAATTTCCTATTTATTGTATTCATTAAATTTGGATCTCATACTGTATTTCATTTCTTTAAGGCAGGATGTCTCCACTAATTTTGGGATTGTGCACCTATTCATATAAAATGTTCACATAGATTTTAATTTGATTAGTGTCTCTTCAAGTTATACAACATGGCAGCTTTAAACATTTTATAGTGTTCCAGGTTCTGTGTAAAACCAGTGTTAAACTCTTCTTTGGAATGGATGCATACGGGGTACCTGGCTGGCTCAGTTAGTAGAAGATGCGACTCTTGATCTCAGGGTTATAAGTTTGAGCCCTACATTGGGTGTAGAGATTAATTAAAAATAAAATAAAATAAAAAATAGAATGAACGTACACATCAGATACACAGACACACATGCATACACATTTCCACCTTCCTCTTTCAGCATGTTTTTATAGTACTTTATAATTTTGGCTTATGGTTAATCTACTTCGACATTTTCCAGACTTGCCTGATGGTAGCAATCACTTTGGGTGCTTATTAATCTATAGTCTCTTAGGGTCCTTTTTTTTTTTTTTTTTTGAAATTATGATTCTTGAGGTCTTAGAATGGTTATCAAGACTGTGATTATATATTTTCAACAATTCTTTATACTTATACAATTTGGGGAAACACTGATTTATTTGATTTTGTCTCTAAGAGATTAAAATACAGGGAAATTAATATTTACAGGAGGGCCTTCTGTGTAGGACCAGTGAGTTGATAATAGTCCTATAGATTTAAAAAAAAATTTTTTTAATGGTTTTATTTATTTTTATTTTTGAAAGAGAGAGAGAGACAGAGCATGAGTAGGGGAGGAACAGAGAGAGAGGGAGACACAGAATTCAAAGCAGGCTCCAGGCTCTAAGCTGTCAGCACAGAGCCCGATGCGGGGCTCAAACCCATGAATTGTGGGATCATGACCTGAGCAGAAGTTGGATGCCCAACAGACTGAGCCACCCAGGTGCCCTGATAATAGTCCTATAGATTAATGATCTAGCAAATTTGTAAGTTCAGAAATTTGATTTTACTGTGTCATATAGAGGAGATGTACTTCTATGTGAAGATAAATCAAACTTAGAAGAGACTTACTTGAAAACTGGAGTTTCACCTTTTAAATTTACAATGGATGACATAACCAGAAACTTGTCTACCTTAGTCATCGATTCAGGCTTCACGCCTCTGATGGTAAATCCTCCAGTAAAGTCGTAACACTTTTTATTTTATTTATTTATTTTTTAATTTTATTTTTAAAATTTGTATCCAAATTAGCATATAGTGCAACAATGATTTCAGGAGTAGATTCCTTAGTGCCCCTTACCCATTTAGCCCATCCCCCCCTCCCACAACCCCTCCAGTAAACCCTCAGTTTGTTCTCCATATTTATGAGTCTCTTATGCTTTGTCCCCCTCCCTGTTTTTATATTATTTTTCTTTCCCTTCCCTTATGTTCTCTGTTTTGTCTCTTAAAGTCCTCATATGAGTGAAGTCATATGATTTTTGTCTTTCTCTAATTTCACTTAGCATAATACCCTCCAGTTCCATCCATGTGATTGCAAATGGCAAGATTTCATTCTTTTTGATTTCGAGTAATTCTCCACTGTATGTATATGTGTGTGTGCTCTCTTATTTATAGATTCCCAGTTGTCTGGATATCTGGCAACTTGAGAATAAGCAGCTTTGGATAATAATTACAATAACCTCATTTAAAGAGTAACCTTTACTCACACCTGTCAAAATGGCTAAAATCAGAAGCACAAGACACAGGTATTTGTGAGGATGTGGAGAAAAAGGAACACTCATGCAGTGTTGGTGGGAATGCAAACTGGTGCAGCCACTCAGGAAAATAGCATGAAGGTTCCTCAAAAAATTAGAACTAGAACTACCAGATAATCCAGTAATTCTATTGGGTATTTACCCAAAGAATAAAAAAACACTAATTTGAAAAGATAAATGCATCCCTATCTTATAGTCATATTATTTACAATAGCCAAGATATGGGAGCAGCCCAAATGTCCATCAATTGATGAATAAAGAAAAAGTGATATATGTATATGTACATTGGAATATTGTTCAACCATAAAAAAGAATGAAATCTTGCCATTTGCAACAGCATGGATGGATCTGGAGAGTATAATACTAAGCAAGATAAGTCAGAGAAAGATAAATACCATATGCGGTATTTAAGAGACCGCCTATGTCGTATTCACTCATATGTGAAATTTAAGAAAGAAAACAAATGAGCAAAGGCTAAAAAAGACAAACCAAGAAACACTTTTTTAATACTTTCTTTTAAGGTTTGTTTTGAGAGAGAGAGAGAGAGAGAGAGAGAGAGAGAGAAAATCCTAATAAGGCTCCACAGCATCAGTGTGGAGCCTGATGTGGGGCTCAAACCCATGTACCATGAGCTCATGACCTGAGCCGAAACCAAGAGTCGGACACTTAACCAAATGAGCCACGCAGGTGCTCCCAGACTCATAAGTATAGAGAACAAACTGATGGCTACCAGAGGGGTGGGGAGGAGGATGAGTAAAATAGGTGATGGAGATTAAAGAGTACATTTATCATGAGTACTGAGTAGTGTATAGAATTGTTGAGTCACTCTATTGTACACCTGAAACGAATATATTACTGTGTATTAACTATACTGGAATTAAAATAAAAAATTTGTATAGAGTAACGTGAAATCTTAAAGATTTTTATTATTTTGACAACATTTTTATAATTTACATGCAGTCAGGTGTGGGAAACCCTAGGTCCACGGCCCTTTGAGGTTGACAATCAGGCTAGATTATTGCTTTTACTGAAAATTTTTAAAAATAAAAATGAATAATATTATGGTCCTTTTATACACTTGTGTGAAAATATTAACAGATAACTTATCAATGATTTATATGGGCTTTAGTGCATTATATTTTCCTTTATTTTTCCAGTGAATATGGCTTTGCTGAAAAAGTCGTTGAGGGAATTACTGTTTCTGTAAACTCCATTGTTATCCGCATTGGAGCAAAAGCTTTCAATGCATCCTTTGAACTTTCCCAGTTACGAATCTATAGTGTAAATGCAAACTGGGAACATGGAGATTTAAGATTTACTCGCATTCAAGATCCACAGAGAGGAGAGGTAAGCATTTTTTTTTCATTCTTTGTTTAAAAAATCTTTTAGTCACTGATAAATAAAAGAGGGCATTTTAAAATAATGACTTCTTATAGTTACCCTAGATTCACATACTGCATTTACTCTTGCCTTTTAACTTTACTTTTCTATGTATTTCTCTCAGTTATTTAATTTAAAATGTGCATATTTTAGTGTTTTTATGTAATAAATCTTTCAACTTATGGAGTTAATGAACCTCATTTTAACTTCTCAGCTACTCAGAATTGAATTTTAAATATACAAAACTAAAATCCTATTTAAGTTTTTCTTGGTCACATGATTCACATGCTTTTTGTGCTTTATATCAAATTCAGAGTAAAATATTAACAGCTTTACAAATAATGAATATAATTAGGAAGATATGTTACTGAATTTGTTGCAGCTATACAATTTTTAAAAATAAAAGCATAGTGAATATATCTAGAGTGTCGTAAGAATATTAGTAAAGAGATAAATTTTATTTAGCTTTTTTGTTTTTACAGATCTGCACGTTTCTCATTCTGTTTCGCCTAAGTGAAGCTAATCTCTGTTCTCCTTAGGTTTTGACGTTTAAAGAAATAAATTGGCAGATGATTCGAATAGAGGCAGATGCTACTCAAAGTTCACATCTTGAAATTATGTGTGCTCCTGTTCGATTAATAACCAACCAATCAAAAATCAGAGTCACACTTAAAAGAAGAGTAAGTCAATAGGGTTACCTTTTTGGTTCATGTGATAACTAGTGGAATTGAGAGGAAATTTTAAATAAGTTTTTAAGTGAAATATAGGAATACTTAAAAGCAATTTAAAGGAAATATAGTGCCTTAAGCAGTATTTGAAAAAATCTAGTGCAATAACATTTTTCAGTCATCTACGTTTGATACTTAGATTTTTACTTTTAAAAAAAATTGTTTTTAACGTTTATTTTTGAGACAGAGACAGCATGAACGGTGGAGGGTCAGAGAGAGAGGGAGACACAGAATCTGAAACAGGCTCCAGGCTCTGAGCCGTCAGCACAGAGCCCGACGCGGGGCTCGAACTCACGGACCGTGAGATCATGACCTGAGCCGAAGTCGGACGCTTAACTGACTAAGCCACCCAGGCGCCCCTAGATTTTTACTTTTGATAAATTGAATAGATTCTCCGTTGCCAAATATTGTTGAACATTAACTGTCTTGTAATTTCATTTCTTCTGTTGAATCTTGCTGTGGGTAAACTGCAAAGCCTCCAAAGTCACCAAAACTACTAGCCTTAGAAAGTTATTAACATATGAATGGTAATTTAGGTAAGTAGGGAAGATAGTGACTTTCAAGATATCAGAAGTTGAGAGTTCTCTATAGATTGTGATGAAATTTAATGAAGGAGTCATGACTTTTTAAAACATGGCTCAGTTAAATTCTCAACAAAATGTTTTGTATCATTAGACACAAATAAATATACTAAATTAAGTTCAAAAAAAATTTCAGAGTACAGTGCTTACTACAGTATTCTGAAATGTGAAATGTGGGGGCACCTGGGTGTCTCAGTTGGTTGAGCGTCCAACTTCAGCTTGGATCATGATCTATCTCATGGCTCGTGAGTTCAAGCCCCACGTCGGACTCTGTGCTGACAGCTCAGAGCCTGGAGTCTGCTTCAGATTCTGTGTCTCCCTCTTTCGCTGTGCCCCTCCCTCATTCATGCTCTGTCTCTCTTTCTCTCAAAAATAAATAAAACATTAAAAAAAATTGAAATGTGAAATGTGGTTAACATAGCATTTCATGTTTAATTTTAATCCTTTCTGTACTGGAATTAGCACAGTTATTGGAGGTAATTATATGACTTATTAGCTATAAATGAAAAATTAAATTATATAAGTACTTGTACTTGCATAATATGCACCTGTTAAGGTATAGGAATTTGTCAGTCTTTTTTACCACTGTATCTCCAATACAAGGAGATATTTGTTCTATAGTACAGGAACCCAGTAAATATTTGGTCAATGAAGGAAGGATCCATATTTAACTTCATTCAAACATTTTAAGCATTTTTTAAAACATTGTGCATTTGTAAGTTTTATGTCTTGGCTTAATTTTATGAATCATTTTTTTTCTTACAGTTAAAGGACTGCAATGTTATTGCAACAAAGTTAGTTCTAATATTGGATGACTTATTATGGGTTTTAACTGATTCCCAGTTGAAGGCTATGGTACAATATGCAAAATCTCTTAGTGAAGCAATAGAAAAATCAACCGAACAAAGGAAGAGTATGGCTCCTGAACCTACACAGGTAAGCTCTTAAGAGGAAAAACACTTGACCTGTAAATGGTTTAAAAATCAAAATGGTTAGTTGTTTATATGAAGTAGATTGTAAGACTTTGAGTCTGAGAATCTTTTTTTTTTTTAAGTTTATTATTATTTATTTTGAAAGAGAGAGGGAGGAGGAAGGGAGGGATGGTGAGAGAGGGAGAGAGAGAATTTCAAGCAGGCTCTGTGCTGTCAGTGCAGAACCTGACAGGGGGCTTGAACTCATGAACCTTGAGATCACATCCTCAGCTGACATCAAGAGTCAGATGCATAACTGACTGAACCACCCATGTGCCCCATAGTCCAAGAATCTTTTATCTAGATATCTTATTGGGGCGCCTGGATGGCTCAGTTGGTTGAGCGTCCAACTTCAGCTCAGGTCATGATCTCACGGTCTGTGAGTTTGAGCCCCGCATCGGGCTCTGTGCTGACGGCTCAGAGCCTGGAGTCTGCTTCGGATTCTGTGTCTCCCTCTCTCTCTGACCCTCCCCCGCTCATGCTCTGTCTCTCTCTCTCTCTCTGTCAAAAATAAATAAAACATTAAAAAAAAATTTAGATATCTTACTGTATAATTTCTATACATGGTATCTCTATGAAAGCATATATGTGTTTCTATATATAGGGTGCTTATTTTGTTTGGAGCTCTGTATTAGGCACTAGAATTAATGATGACATAAAACTATTTGATATTATAAACACCTCTTTTCAGGAAGTTAAATACAACTTAATTACTAAAGTAAAGGCAGGGGCGCCTGGGTGGCTCAGTCGTTGAGCGACTGACTTCAGCTCAGGTAACGATCTTGCCATCCATGAGTTCGAGCCCTGCATCGGGCTCTGTGCAGACAGCTTAGTGCCTGGAGCCTGCTTCAGATTCTGTGTCTCCCTCTCTCTCTGACCCTCCCACACTCATGCTCTCTCTGTCAAAAATAAATAAACATTTAAAAAAAAAAATAAAGGGCAGACAGGAAAAACCTGGGTATAGTCAAGGGAGAAATGCGAGAACAGGGCAGCAAGTGTAAAACCCTGTGGAAATGCTGAAATTGAACACAAAACTGTAGTGTTGTATCTATTCTTAACAAAAACAAGGGATATTGTGAACCCTATTTCTTTGAAGCTATTTCTAAAGAAATAGCTTGTTGGATGATCTCACTTGGTACATGGAAATGGCATACACCTATGACTATCAAATTGGCATTATTTACTGTCTACCTGCTATGTCATAAGGAACAGGGCTAGACACTGTGAATGTAAAAATGAATATTGTCTGACCCTGTCCTCAAGGAACTCAGGATATAAGGTATAACAGGAAGTCAAGTATGAAATAAGTCATTGCAGTGCAACTTAAATGCTGGAGTGAAGGAACCATAGAGGCATAGAGAAGTTTTAGTCAACTGTTTGCATAGTTTGGAAAGGCTTCACAAAGAGGATAATGAAATTAAGTCTTAAAAATTAGAAGTTCACAGGTGAGGGAAAGGATCTTTTAGATGAGGGAGTAGAATCTGCCAAAGTGTCTTGAATGGTGTTTCCTGATAAAAATAAGGAGTTTGATATTACTAGAGCAGTGTTTTTGAGAGTTACGTACACATGCCTCTCTGATACACACCTGTCCAGGTTTTGAGGAAATTGGCTTCTACATATTCCACTTTGATGTATTGTGTTCTTTCTTAAACTTTATCTGCTGGAGAAACTTACCTGCTTTCTTAAACTTTATCTGCTGCTTATGTTAAAACGTTGGATTCCTTCTCCCTTTCCCAAACTACTCTTACCTTGTTTGACAAATGAAAGGCCACCTTCTTACTTCTTACTCATTCTTACTATGATGGATTTTCCAGTTTAAGGAAAAACTTAAAAAGTTTGGGATGACAGGACAGAGGTAATTTGAATTATTGTTACTCGTGTTGGAGTGAATGACTAATGAATAACAAAGTAACAAATCAGGTGATTTCCACTCCCACTTCTTTGCTTTCAACACATTTGAAGTAGGATCTATAAATGTTAGCTATTAGATTATTAAAAACAATTTTTTAAAGATCATTTCATGAATCCTGGCATGTAACTTGAAGGAGTTCAAAGAATCATGCCATATTGCTAAAGTAAAACTCATTTTCATTGCAATCTACCTATTTATATGAATAGTTTTCTTAGTCATAAAAAGAAAGAAATAAAGAATTGATGGTGACCCTTTTATCATTCTACCAGTAAGTAATATTTATCCAGTGAGATATCCTCATAATTCTCTGGGAGAACCTAATTTTAGGTTTAGTGAACAGAACACTGAACTGTAACACAGAGTAATTTTTTGGGCAGGTAGCCTGAGTTCAGGCAGAAGTATGTGGTGACTAGATGTAAAGGGCATTCATTATATGTTGAAGAATTTGGACTTTTTCCTGTAGGCATATGGAAGTCACTGGAAGTTTTTAAGTACAAAAGGACAATCAAATAATGCTTGGTGGTATTATAGTGGATGGACTGAAGAAGAGAAAGATTACCAGTCTAAAGAAGGGGTGAACTTGAACCTCTGGTAATGGTTTGAAAGAAGAAATCTACAAACCAAGTTGGGGAGAGGTATCTGAGTGTTTCATCAGTTGAGGATGAAGAGCAAAATTGAGGATTTTCAAATGATAATTTGTAGTTCCATTAGCCAGTAAAGGGAATGCAGAAGAAGGAAGCAGGTTTGATTAAGGGAGATAAGGCTAAAAAAAGGTAATAATGAGCTCCATTTTGAAATTGAAAGAACGTAAAGAAGTACAGGAAGTAATATTTTAAGTGTTACCATCATGAACACTAGTCTGTCAAAGTTTGCAATGGGGATTTATGTAGTGTAGGGTGTCAATAACAGAGATGGTAATTGAAATTAAAGGCTAATAGACAAAGTTTTGATGTTACTGTGGGTCTTACTTATACAACATGTGGATATATTTGTATAGATTATCACAGATTAGGAAACTAGAAAAAGGACGAAGTTCTGTAATCCAATCACCATAATAAAACCAGTGTTAGCATTTTGAAGTATTTCCTTAAAGGTTTTTTTGGCCTCAGCACCTGCATTTTTCTTAGTTTTAGCAAGTGTGTAGTAAGTGGATATATACAATTTTCTTCCATGTTGTTAGTCTTTAATTTTTATTTTTGGTTGCTCCCTAATATTTCATGGTAAAGTTACTTAACCATTCTCATTACCATAAAGTTTCTTTCTTGGGTAGTCATTGTCACATTAACTACTTTAGGTATCATATAGAATGCCCTGATTATTTGAGGACTAAGAGAGTGGATTAGAGAGTAAAGTAGTTGACAGTGTTCCTTTGCTCAGCCTGACAACTTGACAGCCGTCTTCTATCATAAATACTTGATTAGCTTCATCCTTTTCTTCTCTAAAAGGGAAGAATACACAGGAAACCAGGAAATGTTAAGATTATTCATTAGGCAAAAGAGTTTATAATGCCCACTCACCCCCCCGACCCCAAACAGCATGTAAAAACTGAATCTACCACAACATTAAGAGAAAGGTTTCTATGGAGATTAATGTTTATGTTTTGTGTATATCAGTATTTATGTTGATGAAGAACATAAAAAAACATGGTTAAATACAGGGTAATGTTTTCCTTCAAAATAGTACAATTGTAGACATAAATAGTAGTCTGTTAAGGCTGTGAAAGTAGAAGAACATAAGTGATTTTTCTTATGGAAATTAGTTTGACAGTTAATTAGTGAAAGAATTTTTCTTGAGCCCCCTAGAATTTAAGGCTTCACAATTATATTTCATCTTTCCTTTTCTTTAATTACTGTGGGTCCCAATCATTTTCTTTGAGAGATTCTCATTTAACTGAGTATGCTTTGAAATTCATTTACAGGTAGTTCTTAATAGATAATGTATAAATAAGTATACATACAAAATGTACTTTAATTTTTCATATATAACTAACTACACTTTTATTAGTGAATTGTTCTTAATTAGAAACTTTTTAATATTTCTTGATGAAAAATTTGGTCTTCATTTTGTTATTACCAAATTTTCATGTATAGTTTTGTAGCTTATAGGTAAGATGATCTTACAGTATACTTATATAGAATCATTTTAGGCTATTAGGTTCACATAAGTCTTTACACTTCAGCATTATTCTATACTTTTTCACTTTGGGGAGAAAAGAACTTGACTCACAGTCTCTTATAAATCTCTTCCACTTTCTGGCTTCTTCCAAGTTCAGAGGACATGCCACATCACTTTGGAGAGGTATCAGGGCACTTACAGTACTACACAATATCACAAGCATTTTTGCAAAGAAGTGATTTATTTCTACAGGATATATAATAGTGTATACAACTGATATATACAATGCTCACGTTTGTTTCTTTTTTAATATGTGAAGCTAATACTATTTTAATAAGCTGGCTTTTATAGTTAATATATTTTCTAAAATAAGGGCTATAAACATATAGATATAATCAAGTATTTTAAACATTGGTTTCATATTCAAATGTGTATAGTTTTCCAGTTTTTAGATTTAATTTTATTCCCATATAATTCAGAAAATATTTGGGGGGGAATTGAGTCATTGATAGAATAGAGATATATTAGCTTATTTTTCATGACTTTACTACTGAAGATACTTATTTAAGTTTTCTTGTTTGTGGAAATTCAAACATTTAATTTGTAGTGATAAGGCAGTTTTGAATCTTTTAGAGCTCGGCAGTAGCCCCATCTACCCAACAAGTGAAGACACCACAGACTTCAAATGCTCCTGATCTAAATGATGCAATTGTGAAACTATTCAATGACTTTGATGTTAAAGAAACGTCTCATCATTTAGTGATTTCTCATCTAGATCTACACATATGTGATGACATTCATGCTAAAGAAAAAGGTAATAAAAGCTGCTTATTTCAAACTACTTTGATTTTTTTTTTTTTAGGATTTCCTACGAAACTGGATTGTTTATCATTTTTAATATATAATATGTCTTGTACATGACTGGTCATAATTTTATCATTCATATGAGATGCAGAGATGAAAGTTGTACTTTTAAGCAATATATATTGGTATGAAATTTTTTGGCTTTAGTAGTTAGTATTTCAGCACAATTAATTATTAGCTACAGATGCTAACAGTAAAATTAAGTTTAAAAAAATCAAGGATTGAATAGATGACATCCTTAGAGGATGATGAAATCTTAGACTTGCCTTTGAATTAACTTTTTAATAATTTTGAAATTATGTATACATTCAATTTTAGTCCATACTCAATTCATAATTATTTGCACATATGTTTCCACATGGTGGTCTGTCTGCATTTTTCTGACCCCATTTGCATGTAAACACAACTATGTGGCTGTTTAACATTTCTTGCGTCTCTTCTCCAGTAATGCTCCCAAAATTTGGTTAGGAAGCCAAATTCCAGTTAGTTAAGTTTGTTTTCTTTACTTTTTGCTTTTGTTTCTCTTACTTTTCTTAATTTAGTAGACACAGGTAATGGAGAAATAGGAAGCTCTTCTTGGTCACTTTGAAAATCTGTGGTTCTGTAATCTAGGTACTTGCATTTCTTTCTCTCTGTTGGAGAGTGTCCCCGGCCCATAAGTGTTGGAAGGGTTTAGCGAGTGGTCCTACTTCTAGGACAGTGGTTCTCAAACTTTGGTGAGCTTGAGGATCTCTTTAAAACAGAGATATCTATATCTGACCTCTGTACCTCAGACCTGAATCACAGTCTACATCTGTGAAAATTGTTACTCTGTATTTTCAAAGCTGAGACTGACCTTGGATATTTAGCAGAAGTTACTCTGCCTTCATCAGATAAGGCAGCCAAGTACCAGTGACCAGATAAAAGGGTGGAATGGAAAAGATGAGGAAGATTTGGAGTTTAGAGAGGGATTTGTTGTCTTTTCTTTTGTCTACCTTTGTGTCATTTGTCTTTTTTTTTTTTTTTTTTTTTCCAACGTTTATTTACTTTTGGGACAGAGAGAGACAGAGCATGAACGGGGGAGGGGCAGAGAGAGAGGGAGACACAGAATCGGAAACAGGCTCCAGGCTCTGAGCCATCAGCCCAGAGCCTGACGCGGGGCTCGAACTCACGGACCGCGAGATCGTGACCTGGCTGAAGTCGGACGCTTAACCGACTGCGCCACCCAGGCACCCCTATGTCATTTGTCTTAAAGTTGGTATCTTCTTTACTGATTTGACAGGAAAATGAAAAAGTTAAAATAAACCAACATAACAAAATGAGGGGGTCAAGGTTAAGTAATCAGCAAAAGAATAGAGACAAGTGTCTTCCAAGTTTTTGTTTTGTTTTGTTTTGTTTTTTACATTTCTCACTCTTTATACTCCCTCATAGAATAAGCTGAATTATGTTTTTTAAGGGGAAAACTACTCCACCAAAGTATTTCCTTCATGGTACAGATTTGTTCTAAAATCCAGAAAGGTCTGAAATCATATTCATTCATACCTGGTTGTATCTTAATTTGTATTTTCTGTACATGCAGTTGATTTATCCATGCTGTGTTAAAATTTGATTTTTATGTTGGAGTTACACTGAGCTGTGATCTGCTTCTAATCTTAATATAGCTATGTGACTTTGAACAACTACCTAATCTAGTAGACTCAAGTTCTTCTTCAATAAAAGACAAGATGATATAGTATAGTGGTTAACATTTCTTGGGTTCAAAATAAGCTCTGTGTTTATTGCCTGGTAAGACCTTGGTCTATTTAATTAACCTGTTTGTGTCTCAATTTACTTGTCTAGAAAATAATAATAATAATAATAGTATTTATCTCAGGGTTGTGAGGAAGAGCAAATCAATAAGTATAACTAAAGTATTTAAAACAAAACAATATTTGGCATATGGTTAGAGCTATAAATATAAAAGTTCTACTCTTTTTGTACCCTCATCTTCTAGTTTTGTACAAGGCAAATGATAGGGGCTCAGTAATACTAATTAGATTGCATTGCATTTCCTGAATTCCTTAATGTATATTGTTCATGACAATAGAGAGACAATCATTGCTTAGACTGCAAGTACAATACATGAAGTGTTTCTGATATTTGCTAATGTTTCTTTCTCTGTCTCTCAATGCCAAATTTTTAATTTTCCCAGAGTCAAACAGACGTATTACTGGAGGGGCTATGCAACTGTCTTTTACACAGCTAACTATAGATTATTATCCTTATCACAAAGCAGGTATGTATAACAATTTCTTTAACAGACATAAATCTTGCCTTAAAGTTAGTCAATTTATCTCATTTCTTTTTGTATTTATTATTTTTTAATTCATTTTATTTTGTATTTATTTTAATTTATGTTTATTTTTTATTATTTTAATAGGTAACATACAGTGTCATATTAGTTTCAGGTGTGCAATATAGTGATTTAACAGCTGCATATATTACTTGGTACTTAGGACAAGTACACTCCTTAATCCCCATCACTTATTTCATGCAACCACCATCCACCCCCTCTCTCATCAGTTTGTTCTCTATAATTAAGAGTCTGTTTCTTAATTTAGCTCTTTTTTCCCCCCTTTGCTCCTTTGTTTTCTTTCTTAAATTTCACATGAGTGAAACCATTGGTATTTGTCTTTCTCTGACTGACTTATTTTGCTTAGCATTAATACTTTCTAGCTCCATCCATATCCTTGCAAATGACAATATTTCTTTCTCTTTTATGGCTGATAATATTCCATTATGGATTGATACTACATGTTTCTTTATTTATTCATCAATCGATGGATACTTGGGCTGCTACCGTATCTTGGCTTTATCCTTGTATTTTGCAAATTTCACTATGGTATGTCATGGTGTTGACCTGTTTTGTTGATTTTGAAGGGAGTTCTGTATGCCTCTTGGACTTGGATACCTTTCTTTCCCCAGATTAGGGAAGTTCTCAGCTATAATTTGTTCATATAAAGCTTCTGTCCCTTTCTCTCACTCTTCTTCTGGCACTCATATGGTATAGATTTTGTTTTGCTTCGTGGAAACACTTGGTTTTCTAAGTCTCCCCTTGTGTCTAGTAATTTCCCTCTTTTTTTCAGCTTCATTGTTTTCCTAATTTTATCTTCTACTTTGCCTATTCTCTCCTCTGCTTCTTCAGTCCTTGCTGTCACTGTCTAGTTTATTTTGCATCTCAGTTATAGTATTTCTTAATTCATCATGACTAGTTGTTAGGTCTTTGATCTCTGCAGCAGGGGTTTCTCTGGTGTCTTCTATGCTTTTTTAAAGCCCAGCTAGTTGTCTTATGACTTGTTCTAAATTCTTGTTCAGGTACGTTGTTTATATCTGTTTTAAGCAAATCCCCGGGCTGTGATTTCTTCTTGACCTTTCTTTTGGGGAGAATTCCTCCATTGTGTCATTTGGGCTAAGTTTCTATCTTTGCATGTTGTAAAAGCTTGTTATGATTCCTGCAGCTGAGCACTACTGTATTAAAAAGGGGTCATACACTGTCCAGGGCCTGGTACTCCAGATTGTGTTTCAGGTATAT
Organism: Lynx canadensis; assembly: GCF_007474595.2. Taxonomy (NCBI): domain Eukaryota; kingdom Metazoa; phylum Chordata; class Mammalia; order Carnivora; family Felidae; genus Lynx; species Lynx canadensis. The sequence continues at coordinate 120,201,889 of NC_044309.1, read as the reverse complement.
GCTGTGTGTACTTTGCTGTTGTGTTTTGGCAGCTCTTTCCCACTGGTCATTTCTTTGCAGAGCTCTTTGCTTGCAGTGTTGGAGCGTTTAGACCTTTAACTAGGTGTGCTTTGATTTGTTTGTTGAAGTAACCTGGGAAAAAAGAGGTTGGGCGAAGCCTGATTCCATAAAAAGAGAAAAGGAAAGGTAACAAACCCCACAAACAATCAAAAAACTATAAAGCTGAGTCCAACAGAAAAGAAAGAAAGAAGAAAAGAAAGTAGAAGAGAAAAGAAAGAAAAGAATAAAAAAGCCTAATTAAAAAAAAAAAGAAATCAGAAACTATGATCCTGATCCCAAAAGAAAAAAAAGAGTTGTCTGTTGGTGCCTGGGAGATGGTGGCTGTGATGGTCTGGAGGAGAGGCCAGCTGTGGCTGCCTTGGCTCAGAGTCAGTCCTGCCCCAGAAGATAAGCAGTTGCCAGGCACAGGGTGGGAGGGTGTTCGTGTAGGTGGGTCCCTGCCTCCCCCGGGGACTGCTGTGTTGCTCTCTGAATTCCCACCGTGTTGGTGTTTTGGGGGAAAATGAAGCCACCCAATCTCTCATTCCCGGACTGGGGATCTCAACCCCTGCTATTTAGGCAGCCCTCACAAAGTAGAGAGGGAAGTCAGTTAGCCCTGTGTCAAAACTCTCTTGTGTTTTTCCTTTGGCGTGCAGCTGGGATTCAAAACTGACGGTTTTCTATTCTGTTGCATATATCTGTGCATCCATTTGTGCTGGTATCATACTGTTTTGATTACCACAGCTTTGTAATATAACTTGGAAGTCCAGAGTTGTGATCTCCCCAGCTTTGCTTTGCTTTTTCAAGATTGCTTTGGCTATTCGAGGTCTCTTGTAGTCCCCTACAAATTTTAAGATTGTTCTAGTTCTGGGAAAAATACTGTTGGTATTTTTGATAGGGATTGTATTAAATGTGTAGATTGCTTTGGGTAGTATAGACATTTTAACAGTATTTGTTCTTCTAATCCATGAACATGAAATGTATTTCCATTTCTTTGTGTCATCTTCCATTTCTTTCATCATTGTTTTATAGTTTTCAGAGTATAGGTCCTTCACCTCTTTGGTTAAGTTTATTCCTAGGGATCTTACAGTTTTTAGTGCAGTTGTAAATGGGATTGATTCTTTGACTTTTTTTTCTGCTATTCATTATTGGTGTATAGAAATACAAGAGATTTCTGTACATTGATTTTTTTATCCTGAAACTTTATTGAATTCGTTTATCAGTTACAGCAGATTTTGCTGGAGTCTTTTGGGTTTTCTGTATATATTATCATGTCCTCTGCAAATAATGGAAGTTTTACATCTTCCTTACATATTTGGATGCTCTTTATTTCTTTTTGTTGTCTGATGCATGGCTAATACTTCCAGTACTATATTGAATAAACATGGTGAGGGTTGACATCCTTGTTTTGTTCCTGACCTTTCCCCATTAAAAATGTTTGCTGTGGGTGTTTCATATATGTTCATTATGTTGAGGTATGTTCCCTCCAAACCTACTTTGATGAGGGCTTTTTTATAATGAATGGATGTTGTACTGTGTCTAATGCTTTTTCTGCATCTATTGAAATGATCATATAGTTTTTATCCTTTTTCTTATTGATGTGATATTTCACATTGATTGATTTGCAAATATTGAACCACCTTTGCAACCCTGGAATAAGTCCCTACTTTATTGTGCTGAATGGTTTTTCTAATGTATTGTTGAATTCAGTTTGCTAGTATATGGTTGAGGATTTTTATATCTGTGTTCATCAGGGATATTGGTTTGTAGTTCTCTTTTTCACTGGTATCTTTATCTGGTTTTGTTATCAAGGTAATGCTGGCCTTGTAGAATGAATTTGGAACTTTCCTTCCTTTTCTATTTTTGGGAATAGTTTGGGAAGAATAGGTATTAACTCTTCTTTAATGTTGTTAGAATTCACTCGTGAAGCCATCTTGTCGTGGACTTTTGTTTGTTGGGAGTTTTTTGATTACTGATTCAATTTCTTTGCTGCTTCCAAATTTTCTATTTCTTCCTGCTTGAGTTTTATTAGTTTATATGTTTCTAGGAATTTATCCATTTCTTTTAGGTTGTCCACAATTTGTTGGCATGTAATGTTTCATAATATTCTCTTATATTTGTATTTCTGTGGTCTTGGTTATTTCTACTCTTTCATTTGTGATTTTATTTATTTGAGTCTTGTTTTTTTCTTGATATGTCTGGCTAGAAATTTGTCAATTCTATTGATTTTTTTCTAAAGAAGTAACTCCTGGTTTTATTGATCTGTTCTTTTGTGGTTTTGTTGTTTGTTCATTCCTTTGTTTTTCTGTATCACTTATTTCTTCTCTAATCTTTATTATGTCCTTCCTTCTACTGGTTGGGGTTTTGTTTTTTCTTCTTTTTCCTAGCTCCTTTAGGTGTAAGGTTAGGTTTCCTATTTGAGATTTTTGTTGCTTCTTGAGAATGATCTATTTGGCAATAAACTTCCCTTTTTAGAACTGCTTTTGCTGCATCCCAAAGGTTTTGGGCTGTTGTATTTTCATTTTCATTTGCTTCCATGTACTTTTTAATTTCTTCTTTTATTTTCTGGTTGACCCATTCATTGTTCAGTAGCATGTTATTTAACCTCCATATTTTTATGCTCTTTCCAGATTTTTTTCTTGTGGTTGACGTCTAGTTTCATAACCTTGTGGTCAGAAAAGATTCATGGTATGACTTCAGTCTTCTTGAATTCATTGAGATCTATTTTGGACAGTATTTCATGTGTACTTGAAAAGAATGTGTATTCTGCTGTTTTAGGATGGAATTTTCTGAATATATCTATTAAATCCATCTGTTCCAGTTTGTCATTCAAAGCCATTATTTCTCATTGATTTTCTGTTTACTTGATCTGTCCATGATGTGTAAGTGGGGTGTTAAAGTCCCCTAGTATTATTGTATTACTATCAATTAGTTCCTTTATTTTTGTAATTAACTGTTTTATGTATTTGGGTGCTACTGTGTTGGCAGCATAAATATTTATAATTGTTATATCTTCTTGTTGGATCGTCCCCTTTTTGATTGTATAGTGTCCTTCTTTGTCTCTTGTTAAACTCTGATTTGTGTCATATAAGTATTGCTCCTCTGGCTTTTTTTGACATCCATTTGCATGATAGGTGTTTTTCCATCTCTTCACTTTGAATCTGCTGGTGTCCTTACGTGTAAGATGAGTCTCTTGATGGCAGCATATAGATGTATCTTGTTCTTTTTTGTGCATTCTGTCACCCTGTGGCTTTTGATGGAAGTGTTTAGTGCATTTACATTCAAAGTAATTATTTACAGATGTGTATTCATTGTCATTTTATTTTTTTGTGGTCATTTGTGATGATTTTCTCCTATCTTTTTTTGTTTCTCTTTCATGGTTTCCTGATTTTCTTTAGTGATATGTTTGCATTTCTTTATTTTTTCTTTGCGTATTTATTATTGGTTTATGATATGGTTACCATTAGCTTTGTATATAACCTCTTTTGCAGATAGCAATCTATATTAATTTGGTCATTTAGATTTGATCCCATTTTTACTCCTCTCCTCCCCATGCTTTACATATATGTTTTTATATTTTACAGTCTTTTATTTTGTGAGTTCCTTGACTAATTTTTTACAAAAACATTCATTTTTGCTTTTTTTGTGTTTTCTACCTTCAGACTGTCACTTTTGGTTTTTCCTCTCCATTCAGTGTGTCTCCTTTAATATTTCTTGCCGGGCTGGTTTAGTGGTCATGAGCTCCTTTAGTTAAGAGTATTCTCAGCAGATTTTTTCCAATTCAGCACTCTGAATGTATCATACCACTGACATCTTGCTTGGAAAGCCTCTGCTGAAAAATCTCCTGGTAGCCTTATAGGTCTTCCCTTGTAATTACAGTTACTGTTTCCTTGTGTCTTGCTGCTTTAAAATTTTTTTCTTTATCACTATATTTTGTCAGTTTAATTAAAATATGTCTTGATGTGGATCTCTTTTGTTGATTTTGAGAGTTCTCTTTGCCTGCTGGATCTGGATATCTGTTTCCTTTCCTAGATTAGAGAAATTTTTAGCTTTTATTTCTTCAAATAAATTTTCTGCCCCATTCTCTCACTCTTCTATAATATTATGTTTGATTGAGTCACTGAGTTTCCTAAGTCTGTTCTCATTTTGCATAATTCTTTTTTCTCTCTTTTGTTATGCTTGATTACTTTCCATTAATCTGTCTTCTAGGTCACTAATTTTTTTCCCCTGCTTCTTCCATCCTGCTGCTTATTCCATCAAGTGTATTTCTCATTTTGTTTATTGAGCCCTTTATCTCTGCTATGTCATTCCATATCTCTTTGTTAAGGGTCTCACGAATGTCCTCCTCTTTTCTCAAGTCCAGTGAATATCCTTGTAATCATTACTTTAAATTCTCAATCTGGCTTGTTACTTGTATCTGTTTCTCTTAGATCTCTGGTCGTGTCCCGTCCTGTTCTCTCATTTTGTCTAAGTCTCTGTGCCTGTTTCTCTGTGTTAGGAAAGTCAACTACATCTCCTGTTATTGAGGGTAATGGCCTTATGAAGCAGAGGTCATGGAGTGCCCTGTTTTGTCGTGTCCCCTGTTCCCCAGGTTCTGGTGCTTCTGGGAGTGTCTCCAATATGTGCTGCATGTGCTTTGCTGTTGTTTCCTAGCCACTTTATCCATCAGGCCAGTTGTATGCAGGGGCTCTGTTTGCCTCTCACTGGCAGTGTTTGGTCCCTGGCCTGAATATGGCACATTTTAACTAAGTGTGTTCTGGTCTGCTTGTGAAATGAAGCCTGTCGCCATTGCAGCTGGCACCGAGGCTCTGCAAAACTCCCACGTAGGGAGACACAGTGTGAGCAGGGGTTTGGGTTGGTCTTTTGGGGGAGAGGGTCTGCTGTGCTGGGGCTGAGGCAAATTCCACTGAGTGCATGGAGTGTGGCTTGGTGTAAGTGAGTTAGGTAGCGAATGTCTGCACTAAACTAATTCCCAGCAGTTACCCCGTGCTTATTCTGAGGGATGGGGAAGGGAAATGGTGCTGGCTTATTCCTTTCTTCCCAGAGGGGTTTCTCTGTGAACGCTATCTCTCTGGTACACAATACAAGATGAGCAAATACCTTCCCCGGCGTGTGCTCCAGGTGCTCTTCAGATTACTGTTTCCATGCTATATGTTTGCGGGTTGTTTGCCTGACTTCTTCACAAGAGGTGCTCCAGTACCTTCTGAGCTCTCCAAGAGCTAAGCACGCTGACCTTTAAAATTCCAGGCTTGGGGCGCCTGGGTGGCGCAGTCGGTTAAGCGTCCGACTTCAGCCAGGTCACGATCTCGCGGTCCGTGAGTTCGAGCCCCGCGTCAGGCTCTGGGTTGATGGCTCGGAGCCTGGAGCCTGTTTCCGATTCTGTGTCTCCCTCTCTCTCTGCCCCTCCCCCATTCATGCTCTGTCTCTCTCTGTCCCAAAAATAAATAAACGTTGAAAAAAAAAAAATTTAAAATTCCAGGCTTTGGGGCGCCTGGTGGCGCAGTCGGTTAAGCGTCCGACTTCGGCCAGGTCACAATCTCGCGGTCCGTGAGTTCGAGCCCCACGTCAGGCTCTGGGCTGATGGCTCGGAGCCTGGAGCCTGTTTCCGATTCTGTGTCTCCCTCTCTCTCTGCCCCTCCCCCGTTCATGCTCTGTCTCTCTCTGTCCCAAAAATAAATAAACGTTGAAAAAAAAAATTTTTAATAAAAAAAAAAAAAATTCCAGGCTTTAAGCCCTGCTGGTTGGCAAAAGCCATGAAATTGGGTCCCTTTTGCTTTCCAAGTCAACTACTGTAGGGATTCATTTTCCCCATGCACTCCTCTGTGTGTGAGTTTGTCTCTAGCCCTTCTTAGCAACTGTGGCTCCCTCCCCAACATAGCAGCCACCATCCAATCCATTTCTCTCCCAAACCCTGTCACTGCACTTCGTAGCTTCCTTGTTGTGGCCTCTTCTCTACCTATAGTTGTGGCATTTGTTCTGCCAGTCTTCAGGTCAATTTCTGGGATATTTAGGATGATTTGATGGTAATCTAGTTATATTCATGGAATGAGGTGAGCATAGTCATACTCCACTGGCATTTTTCTTTTCTCTTTAACTTTTTAAGGAAAAAAAGAGACCAAAATATTTGTTATTTTTCCCCAGTAGTATTTCACCAAGAAGATATAATTGCCATAGAAAATATTTATGCATTTTTATATAGAGTTTTATGTAGATTATTAGGAAGTACAATTGTTAGCAATTGGCAGTACTCTATTGATTTAAATGTTAAAATCAGAATTTGGAGGATGTATTTTATGCTATTTTATTTTGTTAATTGTGACAAAAGTTAGTAATATGTTTTGAATTTTAAAAATCAGTATATTATTAATATATTTTAATATTAAAAACTCAAGAAAGGAAATAAAGTAAAAGGATAACAATGATTTCAGCCATGTTGTAGGATTCCAGGAACTTTTTAAAAAACTTTTCTGTGTTTTCTAAATTTCATTAATAGACTTTTTACATGTGATCTTAGCCAAAAGGCAGAGCAGTGATACATTAATAGACTTTTTAATAATTAAATATTGATAGGTTTTTTCCTCCCAAATAATAAAAAACAAAATATATAAGTTTATGGCCAAATTAAGTAATTTGACCTTATGCCCATCTCTGCATTTTGGTGATGTATGGATTTTTTTTTTTTTTAATTAACAAAAATAAGAAAAACAAGTTTAAGGAATTTTCCAGGACTTTAAGGAAGTGATAAAATTTTTCTGTTCACAAATTTATCCTTCTTCTGTTTGTTATTTCTGTATGTGTGCTTGACGAATTTAAAGGTTATACTATTTGATTTTTGTTTGAAGTCTTTGTTGTATATTCTATATTCCTGATTTGTAAGTTACTTACACATATGTAAAGTTTTTTTAACTACAGAAATAATTCATATTTTGGAAGGTGAAACTTAGTCATAGATTTTTTTTTTTTTTTAAGTTTATTTGAGAGACTGTGTGTGCACATGAGCAGGGGAGAAGCAGAGAGAGGGGCAGAGAGAGAGGGATGAGTGGAGAGAGAGAATCTCAAGATGCAGATCATGACCTGAGCCAAAATCAAGAATCAGACCCTTAATTGACTGAGCTACCCAGGTGCCCCCCAAAGATAGCGTTTCTGGGTGGGCACAATATTTTCTGAACCCTTTTATGTACATACTACTTTTCTCAGTTTTTGCTACAGAGAAACCTAATAATCCTAATTTTTTATTTTCCTTCCAAAAATTTTTATGTAGGTATAGATATATCTATATCTTTATGACTTGATGTCCATCTTGAGAAATTTCATTGGTTTCTTAAGTGTTTTAATAATCCTCATCATTTTAAGGATAGGTTTTATTTGTCACTTTACAACAAATCTTTGATGAAAGGACTTTTTTCTGGTAGTATTTTCTGTAGTATTTTCTTTCTAATGGAGGTATGTTTGATACTTGAACATTCAGTGAAGGTTGACCAGCAGTACTGTTTGTAATTGAAATTTTGAGTCATGTTCTACCAATGGTTGATTTCTGATAGAAACCTCTAGATAACTTCCTTTTGACACTCTTTGCGTGTATTCTAAATGTTTTGCTCAAATTTTCTAGGAAGATTAAAATCTCTTGTAGGTGAAGACTGCTCCCTTGAGAAAAAAACCCTTGGGAAATAAATAAATCTCATTAGAAGCATTGCTACAATAAAATAAATGAAAATTGTGCATTTTTCAGTGAAATACCTGTCATTCATTTTACAGGAGATAGTTGTAATCATTGGATGTATTTTAGTGATGCAACCAAAACAAAAAATGGATGGGCCAATGAATTGTTACATGAATTTGAGTGCAACGTTGAAATGCTTAAGCAGGCTGTAAAGGATCATAATGTAGGTTCACCTCCTAAATCCCCAACACATGCCTCTCCCCAGCACACACAAACAGGTATTTTACCTATAACAACATTATGGCATTCCCCTGATAGTGTGTGTGTGTGTGTGTGTGTGTGTGTGTGTGTGTGTGTGAGATCATGATAGGATATTTTCTGTAAATTTTTTGTAAAATTTAATTAATGTCTAAAAATTCTGCACCTTCTTCAGACCATAGGCTTATGGACCAAAAGCACTTCTTAAATTGACATGACCAATAAGAGTAATACCCCGTTAGAATGTTTGAGATTGTTAAATGGCTGATAGGTCTCTCTTTTTAACAAGAATTTCTGGTAAAAGTTATTGTATAAGAATATCTTAAATGTGGTATATGACTCATGTTTAAAGAATAATCACACAAAAGAATAATCATTATAATAACAAATTCCTGCATCAGTTTATATATATTTTCACATATATTATTTTGTTTGACAAATTAGAGTTCATGTGTATTTCTAGTAGCTGTCTTAACAAAAAAGTGATTGTTAAAAATCATTTGCCATAAATTGAAAGTTTTTTTCTTATTTCCCACAGAGAAAGACTCGGCTCTGAAAGGGACTTCCAGATCACCTTCAGTATTATCTCAGCAGTCCAAAGCTAAGTTAATGTCTAGTTCTGTTGTGGTTAGACTTGCAGATTTCAATATATACCAGGTATGATTCATTTTTAATTAAATCTTATGATAAAACATCTTCTGCAAGCAACTCATATTTTGTTTTAAATGTTTATTTATTTGAGAGAGAGTGGGGCAGGGGCAGAGAGAGAGGGAGAGAGAGAATCCCAAGTAGGCTCCGTGCTGTCAGCACAGAGACTGAGGTGAGGCTTAATCCCACAACTGTGAGATCATGACCTGAGCCAAACTCTTAAATGACTAAACCACCCAGATGCCCCTGCAAGCAACTCTTATAAACTACTGCCACTCTTTTATTTAAAAACATCTTGGCCAGTTTTGTGAAATGGCTAAATTAGACAGGATAGAAGATATCCATTCATTAATTTTTGTTTATATGGTTATACAGAATTAACCAAACTGTGAGGTCAAGAGCATAGTCCTCCAGTCTGCCAAATCTGCACAAGACTTCTCACAGCAACTGTTTGGGAGTCTCCCCTAAGCCACCTTCAGATTCAAGAATTCATTGGAATAAATAATAGAATTCACTGAAATAAGTTATGCTAAGAAGCACATTTATACTAAGAATTACATATATTACAGGGAAGGATGTAAATTGGATTCAGCCATAGGAAGAGAACCTGGATTGGGCTAAGAGGGTTCCAAATGTGGAACTTCCTTGTCCTCAGGGCACAAGGAACAATATACATGAAGTATACATAACAATATACATGAAGTATTACCCTCATAGATGAACTCAGTTGTTAGATACCAGGTGACCCAAAGCCTCCAGTCTCTGAAGACTACTAAGACTATCAAGTATGGCCAACCTCACTCTTAGTCATCACTGTAAGCATAAACTGTCAGTTGTCCCAGGGATCTACCATGAATAGGGAATTCTAAGAATTTAGAATTACTTCCCAGAAGCAGGAACAAAGGCCAGACCTCTCTTAGGAGATCAAATTCCTTATTACACAATGCTCTTAGTGGAAGAAACTAAAATATTTTTTTGCCTTATTGAACTGAGTATTGGCTATCTTGTGAACATAATTTCATGGCTAAGAATTCTGTCCATTTATATTGTTCAGGCTGTAATCATACAATATGGTATAATATTACAGTCCTTGAGACCAACATAATAGACTATAACATTCTTTAAAAATAAACAATTTCAGATAACATGTTATCATTTATGAATTGTTCTGGTTTATTTTGATGAGTCTATGGCTTTGAGACTTAGTTTTATCTGAAAATTTTTTATTTTACTCAGTGGTTTTCAGCTGGGGTTGATTTTATACCCTAGGGGACATTTGGCAATGTCTGATGACATCTTTGGTTGTCACAACTGGAGGAGGTTGTTGCTGACAAGTAGTGGGTAGAGACCGGTGATGCTGCTAAACATTGTGACAATGCACTGCACATTGTTAGCAGTGCCAAAACCAAGAATCATCTGGCCCCAAATGTCAGTAATGCCAATTTTGAGAAACCTTGATTACGCATTATTTTCTTATTGTACAATGGCTTCTTGTTTTACACTCCATATATAATGCATCTTATTTGAAGCTAGAAGATGTAAATAAATTCATATAGAAATAGCAGAGGCGAATCACCCATAATCCCAAGTAGTTGAGGGTGAAATAAAGTAAAGAAATCCCACATATACAGAGCACCTTGGTGGCTCAGTCGGTTGAGTGTCCGACTTCAGCTCAGGTCATGATCTCACAGTTTGTGAGTTCGAGCCCTGTGTTGGGCTCTGTGCTATCCGTTCAGAGCCTGGAGCCTGCTTCAGATTTTATGTCTGCCCGCCTCCCCCCTTCCCCCGCCCACTCACATTCTGTCTCTTTTCTCTCTCAAAAGTAAATAAATATTTAAAAAAAAAAAAAAAAAAAAAAGAAATCCCACATATACAAATACACCAGAACAAAACAAATAAAAATAACTGAAAGAAAATAGTATGTTTATATCAATTTGAGTAACCTTTTAACTATTGAAGGAAAAAGGAAGTAAGCTATTGTCTATTAAAATAAGTTGATACTTTGAGGTGAAAAGGATTTGTTTCCATATATGCAAAGAAAAACTTCTTAATTAGATAATGCAAGGAACTGACTTAAATTTATAAAGTCTATACAAGGTTTCAAAGGTTTTATTAGCAATTTATACAAGAGAAATATTCTACTTCATATGAGAAATATACATGTTTGTTGAATGAATGAAAAAAGTTAACCTTGAGATACATACCTGAATATATACTAAACAAGTACAAATAAATGAAATTGATAAAACTATTGGTTGAACTGGGGGAAATTAGTATATACATTTTTTTATGTAAATTCACCATTTTCAGGGGAGAGTGAAAAAGTGTAACAAGAACCGTAAAACTCGTAGTCTTTTTAGAAGACAGTAAGTGAGGGGTGCCTGGGTGGCTCAGTTGGTTGGGTGTCCGACTTCAGGTCAGGTTATGATCTTCCGTCCATGAGTTCGAGCCCCGCATCAGGCTCTGTGCTGACAGCTCAGAACCTGACGTCCCCTTTCTCTCTGCCTCTCCCCCACTCACGCTCTGTCTCTCTCATAAATAAATAAACAAACAAACATTAAAAAAAAAACAAGTGATCAAACTATTTGACAGAAGAATTTGTAGTTATTTTTAGGTTAATCTTTAATGTAAAATATGCATAACATGAAATTTACCATTTCAGCCATTTTTTAAAATTGAGGTATAATTGACATGTAACATTATTAGTTTCAAGCATACAATGTAATGACTTGATAACATTTTAGCTATTTTTAGTTGTGCATTCATTCTCATTGTTTATTCACATAGTTGTACAACCATCACCATTATCTATTTCTGTAATTTTTTTATTATCCCAGACTAAAACTCTATATATAGCTAACTTTTTCCTGATAATAAATTATGGTAACAAATTACTGTAAAATACCTACCAGGGAAGCAGTCTATTCTTGAGGACTTGGATCTGTGTCCTGACTCTCCCATTTACTTACTTCTGTAATAGAAATACTCTGATATTTTAAGGCTTACAATAATAAGTTTGCAAGGACCTTACTAAAGAGTTGATTTTGTAACTGATAATACTTCAAAGGGGCTATAGGTTTTCTGAATAGTTGATTGGTGTTATTAAAAATGATTTAATTTGAAGTTAAATATATAATAAAGTTTGCATTGGAAATTAACCATTAATTAATTATTTGAAGTACTTTTAGGAGTTTGAAGTGATGCCCATGTGGCATAAATTGTTTGGAAAGAGCTTTATTCAGTGTTACTTCAATATACTTAATTATTTCTTCAGGTCTCTACAGCAGAACAGTGTCGTTCTTCCCCCAAAAGTATGATTTCTTGCAATAAGAAATCCCTGTATCTTCCACAAGAAATGTCAGCTGTTTATATAGAATTCACAGAATATTACTATCCAGACGGAAAGGATTTTCCAAGTAAGAGAGTTTCCTGTTTTGTTATTATTTGTCCATTACTTGGGAAGTTGTTTTTTGGTTTTTGGGTTTTTTTTGCTAAGTTTTCAACTTTTATAAATGTGAAAAAAAGAAACAAAAGCCCATTGTTCTTTACACTTGTTCTCATTGTTTTTAGTATATAACTCTATATAGCATTTTCTTACATGTTCTTGCTGTTTGTTCATATTTTTTTTTCTCTCACTAGCTTGTAGCATCCTTAATGTTGGGAATCATGTAGTAGTCATGCTTCATTTTATCCCTGAGGCTTGACTCATTTCTTTACTAGTAGCTGTTTGTTAAATGAAAGAATTTATGAAAGTTAGTTTATTTGTAGAATAAGGTCATTTTTTTCCATTAGTCAAAACCTATTTATATTTCAGCTATATAAAATTCTATATTTCTTTGAAAAATTAATAATGCATTTATTCTTTTAGCTATAGAGAATTTTTTTGGCTGTTTTATGCACAAATGTATATTTTGGACAACTTTTGGCACTTGTCTTTACTTTGAACATTGAATTACATGAATTTTGATTTGTAAGCTATTTTGGGGTCCTAAAGTGAAAATGATTATGCATTTGTGTTCTTTGAATGCTAAATTTCTATGCGATTATCTGAGTTCATCTCATAGTTTTTCAAAATAAAATTGGCCTTTGTTTATATGGTATCTTTTCTTTAACTGTTTAATTATTTAATCCTTGTTTGTGCCAAAGTTTTGGGATCTAATTCTCACCATCTTCATGCTTTTCAGCGGTCTTTTGTGTATTTCTTGTTTATCCTTTCTACCTTCCTGACCAAAACAGTGAGAAAATTAAAAAAGGTTAAGACATTTGCTTAGCACCTTAGTAAAATGGCACAGCTGAGATGTGGGTCTTCTAAATCAGAATTCATGTGTCTTCCCCCCAGGCTGCAGCTATATTACACTGCCTTCCCATAATATTCACAACCATTTGTCTGTAACTGGAGAATCCCATTGTTTCCAGTCCTCCTTGCTCCTTACAAATAAGTGTTTTCCTTAAGTAATGCATCACTGAGTTAGTAATTCTTCAGAGCGAAGACTAGTTTCCAAGATTTCTGATTTCTAATCTAGGTTTATTTATTTCTATCATTTTTATTAACACGTGCCATAGGAATTGTAATCTTATTCTATAGTATATATTTTTTCTGATAAAAACATTAAATTCCTTACAGCAGTTTAAAGCCTAGCCCCCTAGATACTTAGGAATGGAATTGCTAGGTTATGTTTAACTGTGTTTAATTTAACTTTTCACTATGAAAATTTTCAAACATATACAAAGGTACAGGGATCCATTTTCAGTCCTTATATTTCATCTCTTTGTTAAGCAACCCACCTTTATAAAAATATAACTTTTAAAATAATTGTAAATGTAATATATGTTATGTTATTTAAAAAAAGAATATACCAAAAATAAAAAACTGGCCACAAGTCTACAGTTTAGAGACAACTTCTGCTAAAACATAAATGTATGGATTTGTTAGGGCTGCCATAACAAAGCACCACCGACTGGGTGATTTAAACAAAAGACATTCATTTCTTCATAATTTTGGAGGTTGGAAGTTCTAGATCAAGTGTCAGCAGGGCTGTTTCTTCAGAGAATTCTTTTTTTGTTTTTACTTATTTTTGAGACAGAGTGAGACAGAGCATGAGCAGGGGAGGGGCAGAGAGAGGGGGAGACACAGAATCTGAGGCGGGCTCCAGGCTCTGAGCCGTCAGCCCAGAGCCCGACGTGGGGCTCAAACTCACGGAGTGTGAGATCATGACCTGAGCTGAAGTCGGATGCTCAACCGACTGAGCCACCCAGGCACCCCTCTTCAGAGAATTCTTATTGGCTTGTGGATGGCGGTCTGTTCACATGGTCTTTGCTCTGTGTGTGTTTCCTGATGATGCTGATCATACTATATATACTAGGGCCCATCCATATGAACTCATTTTTACTATAATTGCCTCTTTAAAAGCTCTGTCTTCAAATACAGTCATATTCTGAGGTACCCTGGGTTAGCATACCAGTTTTGAGGGGACAGTTGAGACCATACAGTAAGTATAGTATTGCTCGTCCTGTTTTTAATGTATGTGTTTCTTTTGCATATTTGATTTACATCCTGTACCCTTCTTTTAAGTTCTTTTTTTTTTTTTTTTTTTTTTAAAGTTTGAGAGAGAGCAAGTGTGAGTGAGAGAGAGTAAGTGGGGGAGGGGCAGAGAGAGAGGCAGAGAATCTAAAGCAGCCTCTGTGCGGTCAGCGGGAGCTGACACAGAGCTCTATCCCATAAATCAGTAGATCATGACCTGAGCCAAGATCAAGAGTTTGGACACTTAACCAACTGAGCCACCTACACGCCCCTACATCCTTTCCCTTTGATGATATGAGAGTATTCCAGGTTTCTACAGGTTTATTTAAGTATCTTTAATAACCATATAATAATCTATTTCATAAGTAGACCCCTGTTGGAAACTACTTGTAGTACTTGTACTACTATGTGTAGATTTTTCTACCGCTTAGTGTACCAGTTTCTTCCTCTGTCCCAGATCTCCACAGCCCGGATTCTTCTTTCCTTCTGTGTTACAGCTTTGGGGACTACATTTGCTCTCTAGTCCTCTCTGTAGCTGTCATCATCACTCATTTTATACTTGAGAGGCCTTCTTTTTCCTTCCTTCCAGAGTATGATGTGACCTCTTCAACACCCCACTTCCTTTCAATTTCCAAATATAAGCACTGCCACATCCCAAGTGGATGTCTCTGTTAGACTTGAATTACATTTTTCTACCTTTGTGTCTGTGTTGAGTAAAAACCTACAGACATTTTATTATTTTTGTGCTTAACACCATACACAAAATATTGTTGGCATTCAGTGAATCTTTCCTGGAAGAAAATGAATGAATGAGTGCAAAAAAACGTCCTATTTAGGACATAGTTATAATGCTGTCTTTTTAGTGATATCCTATACCTTGGATTTATTTTCCTTAAATTATTGTTGTCTAAAAAATCTAGATATACATGCTATTTGCTTTACTAGAAGTGAGTAGGCTTGAATGTTTGGGATAGAAGATTTTTTATCAAGATGCTCTGAAAACAATAATGGCTTTTATAGTGTAAACAAAAGGATTTAAGAAAGAGGTGTATACTCTAATTGTGAATATTAGTTTAATATAAATTAGCACTAAAACACTTATCCAACCCCCAGGCATTCTAATATTTGAGGAGAGCTATGAAAAAGGAGTATATTCCTTTTATTATCTAGTAGATACTTGAATTTTTACTTTGCACCAAGCGCTATTCTAGGGTTAGGATTAAGTGGAGAATAAAACTGCATGGCCCCTCCTCCCAAAGGAAACCTGCCTGTTCACCACTTTCATAAGAAATTAGTCATTAGACTCACTTCTCTTATTTTAGAGGATTCAGATTATCATTCAGGTAGGAAAAGTCCTTACAGATACTAGGAAGTGAGATCTAAACATTGTTTCCTATTTATAGATAGTTTTAGAATAAACAATATATTTTGCAGTTAGTGAAGCATAGAAAAATGTTTTTTGTCTGTCTAAATGTATTCATTATCATCCACATGTGTCACTTTAATTTTGTAAATAAAATTTCAAAACTTATTATCTTAATTTAAAAAGAATAAAAGTTAAAAATGTTTTTTCTCGGGGCGCCTGGGTGGCGCAGTCGGTTAAGCGTCCGACTTCAGCCAGGTCACGATCTCGCGGTCTGTGAGTTCGAGCCCCGCGTCAGGCTCTGGGCTGATGGCTCAGAGCCTGGAGCCTGTTTCTGATTCTGTGTCTCCCTCTCTCTCTGCCCCTCCCCCGTTCATGCTCTGTCTCTCTCTGTCCCGAAGATAAATAAACGTTGGAAAAAAAAAAAATGTTTTTTCTCAGGGAAGATTTAGACTATCTGTTCATTAAAAATCTTTAAAATTTTTTTTCTCCACAGTTCCATCTCCCAACCTTTATAGCCAACTGAATGCACTACAGTTTACCGTGGATGAAAGAAGTATTCTATGGTTAAATCAATTTCTCTTGGATTTAAAACAGAGTCTTAATCAATTTATGGCTGTATACAAGTTGAATGACAATTCAAAATCTGATGAGCATGTTGATATTCGAATTGATGGCTTAATGCTAAAGGTACCATATACACAAGTGACTGTGATAACAAAACCATTTTTAGAGAAGAAAAGTTAACATCGTAATTTCCAGGATTTAAGATGGGTGTTCAAATATAAATCAACTTTATTGTAATCTTAATTTTGATTTTGAAATTTTAATTTTAATTTTGATTTTCAGTTTAAAAAGCCTTAAGAGACTGTTTTTCCCCTCTATCTTCCATTTAACCTGTTTCATTTTGTCACTGCTCATCCATTTGGAGGTAAGCAGAAATAACATTTAAATCAGTATTTTTTCCCCTACTTCCTACCGGAGCTGATAAAATTTTTCTTTTAAAGTGGAAATTAATACAGTGAAACTTATAAATTAGATCTGGGTTTTATTTGTTCACAGTTATTCTGTTATTGATATCCAAAGATAATAGAAATTTGCTTTGTATTACAACCAAGTAGTTGATAATCTGAATCCCAGGGATATTTAAACTTTAAAGGAGCGAGGTTTTTTGTTTTGTTTTTTATGCACACTTTATCTATCTATCTATCTATTTATTTATTTTTATGAAATTTATTGTCAAATTGGTTTCCATACAACACCCAGTGCTCATCCCAAAAAATGCCCTCTTCAATACCCATCACCCACCGTCCCCTCCCTCCCACTCCCCATCAACCCTCAGTTTGTTCTCAGTTTTTAAGGTCTCTTATGCTTTGGCTCTCTCCCACTCTAACCTCTCGTTTTGTTTTTTAAAAAAACAACAGCTACTATAGTGTAGTAAATAGAGTAAGACTTGGATGAAAAATTGCAGTTTCTGGATCTGTTGGTGATACTCTAAATTTCTATACCTTTAATTTCTTCTCTGTAAAATGGGGTTATTCATAAATGTTAAAATTTCATTGCAGAAATGTTTTAAAGATTTTCTTAAAAATCTTACTATGTTCAATTATAAAAAGATGAATTTTATAAAATCACAATTATACTTTAAGACAGTTGTGTAATCTCTATATTTTCTTTTTTTTTTTTAATTTTTTTTTTCAACGTTTATTTATTTTTGGGACAGAGAGAGACAGAGCATGAACGG
Source organism: Lynx canadensis (assembly GCF_007474595.2). Classification (NCBI taxonomy): domain Eukaryota; kingdom Metazoa; phylum Chordata; class Mammalia; order Carnivora; family Felidae; genus Lynx; species Lynx canadensis. Next base: position 120,184,656 of record NC_044309.1, on the reverse strand, counting down.
GGGAGGGGCAGAGAGAGAGGGAGACACAGAATCGGAAGCAGGCTCCAGGCTCTGAGCCATCAGTCCAGAGCCTGACGCGGGGCTCGAACTCACAGACCGCGAGATCGTGACCTGGCTGAAGTCGGACGCTTAACCGACTGCGCCACCCAGGCGCCCCTCTCTATATTTTCTCAATATGCACTTTTAAAACCAGTATTTTAAGGACTAAAAAAACCATATTTTAAGGACTGAGAGTAGCTATTTCTGAAAAATTAGTAAATAGTTTGACCTATATGCTTAAGTTTATTTTCTTAATAGTTTCATCTGAGAAAAGTGATTCTAATGGCATCTATCCAGTCATTCCATCCAGTCATCCCCCACATCTCTTGGATTTAAAATATCTTTGTTTCAGATTCTGTGTCTCCCTCTCTCTGACCCTCCCCCATTCATGCTCTGTCTCTCTCTGTCTCAAAAATAAATAAACGTTAAAAAAATTTTTTTTAAATATCTTAACAAAAAGTTCTTTTTTCCAAACTTAACACTTAATTCTCAAGGCATAGTAAGCTTTTAGTAATATTGATTTAGTTTTAATTTTGTTTAAAGTTGTTCTTTTCTTAGTGGTTAGTTAAGTCCTTTTTACTTGGTTTAATAAAAAGATTTGTGGGGAGAGAGTTCGTATATTATGTTTGGATAAGAAAGTAGTGTTTTGGTGGGATATACCAAAAAGAATTCCTGAGCTAAGTTATATTCTTGATTATTTTATCTTCAAGATGTATGGATTTGTAAGTTAGACTAGATTAATGTTTTTCTCTTATAGTTTGTCATTCCTTCTGAAATGAAATCTGAATGTCATCAAGATCAACCACGTGCAGTTTCTATTCAGAGTTCTGAAATGATTGCCACAAATACAAGGCACTGTCCAAACTGTCGACATTCTGATCTAGAAGCTTTGTTTCAAGACTTTAAAGATTGTGATTTTTTCAGTAAAGCATATACCAGCTTTCCCAAATCTGGTGACAATTTTAATCTGTTGCATCCAATCTTCCAGAGACATGCTCATGAACAAGATACTAAAATGCATGAAGTTTATAAAGGAAATATTATTCCCAAGTTGAATAAACACACTCTCAAAACTTCTGCTGCCACAGATGTTTGGGCTGTGTACTTTTCTCAATTTTGGATAGATTATGAAGGGATGAAAAGTGGAAAAGGGCGGCCAATAAATTTTATAGACTCTTTCCCTCTTTCCATCTGGATTTGCCAACCAACAAGGTATGCCCTGTCACAAAAAGAGCTGCAGACTTGTAATCAGGTATCTCTAAATACATCACAAAGTGAATCTAGTGATCTGACTGGACGATTGAAGCGGAAGAAGCTCTTGAAAGAGTATTATAGTACAGAATCTGAGCCCTTGACAAATGGTAGTCCAAAATCTTCAGATACATTTTTAAGATTTTCCTCTTCATCATCAGATGCAGATGTTCATGTCCTGGTTCACATTCATAAACATGTCAGTATGCAGATCAATCACTACCAGTATCTGCTCTTGCTTTTCCTCCACGAGTCACTCATTTTGCTTTTGGAGAACTTAAGAAAAGATGTAGAAGCTGTGACTGGCGCTCCTCCTAGTCAGACATCCATTTGCATTGGAATTTTACTTAAAAGTGCAGAAGTGGCTCTTTTGCTACATCCAGTGGATCAAGGAAATACTCTTAAGTCTCCTGTCACTGAAGGTGTGAGCCCAATGGTTCCTGATTATTTGCCTACAGAAAATGGAGAATGTTTGTCTTCAAAAAGGAGGCAAGTTAGTAGTGGTATAAATCAAATCAGAAGTGTAACTGTTAATCACATGTCAGACAACAGATCTATGAGTGTTGACCTTAGCCATGTCCCTTCGAAGGATCCTTTGCTTTTTAAATCAGCTAGTGATACAAATCTGCAAAAAGGTATTTCTTTTCTTGATTACTTATCAGATAAAAATTTAGGGAAAATAAGTGAAGATGAAAGTAGTGGAATTGTGTGCAAAAGTGGATCAGGAGAAATTGGATCAGAAACAAGTGACAAAAAGGATTCTTTGTATACAGATTCAAATAGTGTCTTAAACTACAGAGAAGATTCAAGTTTGCTGTCCTTTGATAATGATGGTAATCAAAACATACTTTCAAATAATTTAACTACTAGAGGACATGAAACCATAGAGTCAGTCTTTAAAGCTGAAGATTTGCTTCCAGAAACAGTTTCACTCTCTGAGAACCTAGAAATCAATCAAGAAGAAGCACCCACGGTTAGAACACTTAAATCACAGTCATCTTTCAGGTAACAACATACTATTGGAATTTGGGGGTTTTTGGTTTTCTGGGCATATGTATGTATGTGGTGGGGGGCATATTTTGTTTTTGGACAGAAAACCTCCTGACAAAATATGACATTAGAGTTAACACATAGAAGAATAGGTTTTATGTGATGTTTTTCTAATAATTTTGTCAACAGTGGAAAGCCTAAGGAACGGATTCCACCCAACCTGGCTCCACTCTGTGTTTCTTATAAGAACATGAAAAGAAGCCCCTCACAGACCTCATTGGACACCATTTCACTTGACAGTATGATATTGGAAGAACAGTTGTTAGAAAGTGATGGAAGTGATACTCATATATTTTTGGAAAAAGGTAAAGCAATACAAGTTTAATAATTCATATTAAATAATCAAATCTTAGAAGCGTTCAAGGGTTAACTGTATAATAACTTAAAACAAACTGTGTTTTGTATGACTTGGGCTTTTCTAATCCACTGTTTCTAATAATTCACTTTTATGGTATTTTTAAAAGATACTGATCTATGATGGGCACAAAATTTTTTTAAGATTGTCTTTTTCCACAGAGTTTGAGAAATAATGAAATACAGCACACTGAAAAATTAAGGCAGGTAGGTAAGAACAGAGGGTGATCACATTGATTGTAGTGACATTAACTTCAGGTAGGAGATAATTAGAAGTGGTACTGAAAGGGGAAATGAAGTGGTTGGACTGGGGTTATTCAAAGTAGGACGGCAGAGAGGGAGGCATAGCTGGCTGACCCGGAACCCGCTACGCCAACACCACAGCAGCAATGTGAAGGCTGTGCTCAGTGTTTTTGAGTTCTTTTCATACTACATTTAGGGCTTTAGTATCTCTAACATTTTATTGTGGACGTTATTTCTTATTATTTGCTAAACTAACTACAATTTAATTTTTCTTTGCTTATTGTCTTTTAAACAAGCCTTTGCTTGAGAAAGATTTGAAGGATAGCCCTTTTGGGTTAGATAAATTTAACATTGTCGGATCATTTGTATAAGACTGATTTTAATTTGTTAGTTAACTTTTTTATTATTTCAGGTATTAAAAAGAACTCAACTACGAATTACCAGAGCCTAACGGAGAGTGCAAATGCCAGTGCAAATCTACAGAATTTTGGTGAAACCTCTCCAGATGCCATCAGTACAAATTCAGAGGGTGCTCAAGAAAATCAAGACCTGGTAATCATTTCACAGAGATTCTATGAAGAGAAATGCCACCACTTTTATTTCAGATAAATATGTACAGATTTTATGACATAATTATGTAAAGTGAATTGCCATAGTAGTGAGTGACTCACTTTGCTCGTTCTACTCTTGACACTTCTCCCTTCCCTCTTACTGAATTGTTTTTCTCTGAATTTCATTTTTCTAAATCTGTTTTTTTTCGTACTGTGGAGGGGAGGTTTTACCTTTTGACCTTTATGTAGTTGCATTTAAATACACTTTGAAAACAAGATTGATGGTTGATGGTAGTCAGTCCTTCTGAGGAACTTTCTACAAAAGAAATATGTTACTGGTTTGTTGTAAGTCCTTTCCACCCAGTGAAATATTCTTACAGATGACTTAGAAAATATGTTCAGCTTTCAGTGAAAATAATTTCACACAGAAATGTTATCTGTGTGACCTAAAAAAATTCATCTCTTGACTGAATAGGAAGAAAGGAAGCTGAAGTTTGTCACTGTAATGTAATAACCAGGTTTTGTTGATCACAAGTATATTATTGGTTTTATTAGGTCACTATTGTATTTTTAGAGATTTTAGTAGTTTCCTGTGTCATTTCTTAAATTTTGTTTTGAATTACTTGGTATGCTAATATTATTTATGCAATCATTATTAGATGTCAGTTGTGGTGTTTAAAATTACTGGTGTTAATGGGGAAATTGACATCCGAGGGGAAGATATGGAAATCTGTCTGCAAGTGGACCAAGTGACACCAGATCAGTTAGGCAATATCAGTCTTCGACATTACCTCTGTAATCGTCCAATAGGTAAGACTTTAATATGATTTAAATTTGTTGTGTTTTTTACATATAACTCCTCAGCAGTTCTGTCTTTGGTATAAATGAATTCAAGGAAAATTACATTTATTTATAATAATGTGAGAGATTTGTTTTCTTAGCTTACCTTATTTTCATAAAGTATTTTGATTGTTATTAGAGGTGTAATGTGTTGAGGATGTATTCTCTAGTTTCTTTCTGTTTCTTTTGTTAAGTGCCATCGTTTTTAGTCTTCTCATTCTTTGAGATAATAGGTTTAAGAAAACAGGTCTTTTCTGTATGAAAAGAATAATAAAGTAATGCTAGAATGTCAAACTTAGCTCTATGCTAGAATAAATGTCAATTTTTACATTCCATTATCTTGCTTGTAAGCAAACATTTCCTGAGTCTGACATGATACCTGGTGTTTGGCAAAATTGTATGTCATGTTCTTACGGTCCTTCATTCTAACATCAACACATTCATCTGAACGTAGGGGGATAGGAACAACAAAACATGCAGTGTATAAAGAGGAAACCACATAAAACTATCCCTTTTTCTTTTTTTTTTTAAATTTTTTTTTTTCAACGTTTATTTATTTTTGGGACCGAGAGAGACAGAGCATGAACGGGGGAGGGGCAGAGAGAGAGGGAGACACAGAATCGGAAACAGGCTCCAGGCTCTGAGCCATCAGCCCAGAGCCCGACGCGGGGCTCGAACTCCCGGACCGCGAGATCGTGACCTGGCTGAAGTCAGACGCTTAACCGACTGCGCCACCCAGGCGCCCCTAAAACTATCCCTTTTTCAAAGTTTATATGGAGTTACCACTCATGGTTTTCAGTCATTTGAAGAAATGAACTTATGAGAATAGTTCTATTAAGCATTTAAAATGACATTGTTCAGGGGCGTCTGGGTGGCTCAGGCGGTTAAGCGTCCAACTTCGGCTCAGGTCATGATCTCGCGGTCCGTGAGTTCGAGCCCCGCGTCGGGCTCTGTGCTGACAGCTCAGAGTCTGGAGCCTGTTTCAGATTCTGTGTCTCCCTCTCTCTCTGGCCCTCCCCCCATGCTCTGTCTCTCTCTGTCTCAAAAATAAATAAAAAAACGTTAAGAAAAATTTAAATAAAATAAAATGACATTGTTCAAATTTTTAATTCTTTTAAAAAGCCACTGAGCTGTAAATATTTTTCTTTGCTATATATATAGAATGCTGTATCTGATACATAACATGTTGAAATACATAGTCCTGCATGGTATCAAATAAGTATACTATCACCTCACATCCTGGGAATTGCAGGTAAATGTGCCATTTGTCTTTAAATCAGCATCATAGAAAAAAAATTGTCTCCAGGCATTTTTCTATGTATAGGCCTTGCAGTTTACAATGTATCTGTTAAAAAATTTCAAGAATTTCCTGTTGGCAAGTATCAATCCCAAAAGCATGCAAAATAGTGGAAGCTAAATATACAATTGGAAAGGTTTCATAGTGGGCAAAAAACCAAAATTTCAAAACTTAGACCCTGTTCTATTCCCAAATCCAAAACAGTTTTCAAATTGTACACTCTTAAAATTATTTCCAGTTGCTCAATTGTTTTTACTTATTTTTATGGGTCAGTTAGTACCATGTCCTATTAATTTGTTTCATGTTCCTTACTGAAATCATTTTGAAATGTCCTATATGTATGGATCATATAGTCAGTGCTAATACCTTATTTTTCTCAACTGCCTCAGTTGTTTAAAGATAAAAAACAAGAAGGAAGCAGGGCGCCTGGGTGGCTTAGTTGGTTGAGCTTCCGACTTCAGCTCAGGTCATGATCTCACGGTTTGTGAGTTCGAGCCCTATGTCGGGCTCTGTGCTGACAGCTTGGAGCCTGCAGCCTGCTTCGGATTCTGTGTCTCCCTCTCTCTCTGACCCTCCCCTGTTCATGCTCTGTCTCTCTCTGTCTCAAAAATATATAAACATTAAAAAAATTTTTTTTCTAAAAAACAAGAAGGAAGAAAGCAAAGGAAAAGAAAGGAGCAAGGGGAAATGAAATAAAAGGAAAAGGAGAAAAAACTATTTTAGCTTGAACATTTAAAACATTAATAAACCATGTGAATAAAGATTGACCTACAGTTTGTATCTGCTGTCACTCTGACATAACCAGTTAAAATTGCAAAGTTGTTTTTGATTTTGTTTTTGTTTTTCTATAACGTGTGGATTTTGGAGTCCTTTAGTAGGAAGACCTTAATATAATAATTTCATGGCGTAAGAGGTAGAAGAGAGGAGTGAGTTTTGACTAGTGAAGATTTTGTTTTGTTTTATCTCTGCTCCAAATAAATATTCTTTTTGTTTGAAATTATTTCTGGCTCTCAGCTCCTTAGACTGAGTAGGTAATCTCTCTCACATTCTGTGTGTGTGTGTGTGTGTGTGTGTGTGTGTGTGTGTGTGTGTGTGTAGATACGTGGATAAACAGATGAAAGGCAAAACAAAGTCACATTTACAAAGTTGTTTCTAATTGTCCTTATTATTAAATAGACGTTAATAAACTCTTATTTTTCTTGATATAGGAAAGAACACTAACCATTATCAATTTGTGGCTTTTGCCTTTTATTTAAAAAGAAAATCTTCTTAATTATTTAAAGAATGCTTTAGAATTTTATTTGAACTCTTCCTGTATATTATTTATTTATTTTGAATGTCGGTTTGTAGTACTAACATTGATTAAACGTTATCCTGTACCTGAAATAAAGTTACAAAAACAACTCTCCACTTTGAATTGTGTATGGAGATCTATCCTTGATGTATAAATATGGGTATGTTTATTTTCTTACATCCCCTCCCTCTCACAAATATGTATAAATTTGGCCTTTATAAGACTAAAGGATTCACATCCATGCTGAGGGAAAATAAACACTCCATCATGAATTTAATTAGTAGGTCTTCCTACAAGGACCCATGAGACTGGTGACTTTGATATTTCAATAGTCTGACTTTTCCAGAACAGTTAGTTGTTGTTTTTTTTAATTCATCAGTTCTGTAAATTGTGAAACTGATCACATTTTTCTCTTTGCTGCTAGGAAGTTCATTTTTGGTTCACCTGTGGCACAGAAAAAGTAAATAATGTGTTTGGAGTCATTAATCTTACTGCCCATCCTTACCTTTTTCCTTCTGTCTTTTTCCATTGCTTACTTATTTTTCATATGATTATACCATGAACGTTTTGCCTCTTACTCTTTTTGGAGCTAGGTAATGTAATATAAACAAAATAGTTGCTGTGAGGGTAGGTTCACTTAAGTGGTCATACTGAAAACTTTTGTTTTTTAAAATCAGATTTTCTGTGAGTCTTTATTGAAATGATAAAATTTGTTTTTGAATTTAGTATTTATCTCAGCCAACTCAAAGTCTTTTTTGGAACAAGGCCAAGGCATAAATACATGTATACTATATTTATATATATGTATAAATCAGTATAAACATAAATGTAATATATATCTCCCTTGCTTTAATTTCAGTTTTAAAATTGTTTTCTAATAGAGACATTTTATTGAGGTCTTGTCTACTTACTTTTCTAATTATATAAGGACCCAATTTTAATGAGGAAGGTACAGAACTTCACGTTTTTGTTATTTCTTAAGAAATGGCTTAAGTGTCGCTTTAAGTGTCATGACTTTATCACATTTGTCTGTTACATTATAAATGAATAGATAGGTACACACTCAGACATTCTAAGTATCTTAGGTGTGCATCATATCAGATTTATATCATGGTATATGTTTTCATGGCACCAAAACATTAGAAAATATAGATAGGTCAACAGAAGTGCCATGGAAGGTCTATAAAAATTGAATGGCTGTGTATGGTATATTGTATATGTACTGTAAATATCATGTAAATGAAAGATAAATATTAAAACTTTAAGATATTATTGCTTTAACATTATACAAAGTGACAATAATGTCTGATGACAAATAATTGAGAGTTTTTGAATAGTGCTACAAGTTATGATTTTTATGTGTTCTTTTTCCATAGGTTCGGATCATAAATCTGTAATTCATTCCAAATCCTCTCCTGAGATTACTCTGAGATTTGAGAGTGGGCCTGGTGCTGTAATACACTCTTTGCTTGCAGAAAAAAATGGATTTTTGCAATGCCATATAGAAAACTTTAGCACAGAGTTTTTTACATCTTCGCTTACTAATATTCAACATTTTTTGGAAGATGAAACTGTTGCAACCGTGATGCCAATGAAGATACAAGTTTCTAACACAAAAATAAATTTAAAAGTATGTTAATAAGTATTTATATATTTTCGTGTTGTGAATGTTCACTTTGCCGACTGGGACTTTAATTCATGCTTAAGAATGTGACTTCTCTATAATATGTGCTTATTAGCATTTATTGATATGAGTTTTTGGTCTTTGTGGGGGAATAATGAAAAGAATCATAGAAATTAGAAGTCATTTACTTTAATAACAACATGCTGATACCGCTTCTCTTTTTTACAGGACGACAGTCCTCGTAGTAGTACAATATCCCTTGAGCCAGCTCCTGTAACTGTTCATATTGACCATCTTGTGGTAGAGAGAAATGATGATGGTTCTTTTCATATCAGAGGTATATATGAAAAACATTGTTATTGAGCACCTACTGAGATTTAAAGTTATCGATATGCTGATTTGTTTACTTGTACTTCCTGTTTATAGATATGTAATATGTGGTAGTAGATGATTGGGGGACAATTTCACTACCTTAGAATAGAATATCATCTATGTATGGACCTTTTACCTCAAAAATAACTCATCTACAGTGGCTTTAATACCTGTTCTACAAGTGTATTTTGAATGAAAGTGACACAGGCTTTTATGGTCTTACATGGCTCTTAAGCTTACTTGGGCTTCTTGATCTCTTTCTTGGCTTTATCTCCCACTATTCTTTTATATATAACTCAACCAACTTGGTGTACCTCCTATAACAGAATTTTTTATGCACTTTTCCATCTCCATGTTCTTATTTGCCTTCTTATTTCTCATTAGAATTGCATGTTTCCTTTCAAGTTTGTCTCAAGCTCCTCCTTTTCAATCAATTGTTCTTTATAACCTGGTGTAACTTCTTATAATTCTTGGGTACTTACTTATTCTCTATACATTAATTACTTATAATATATTGCTATGTATTTAGTTTTACTTTTATCTCAATGTAAGAATTAGTGTCTCCATTGTAACAAGATTGTTAAGGTCTCTAGTGTAAGGGCTATATCTTACAAGGTGATGTAGAGTAGAGGAAAGAGCTTGGCTTGGTTGACTTAGGTATTCCGGTCTCACTTTATTAGTAGTTTCTTGAGAGTGAAATATGAGGAGCTGTTATATGCATCTATTTCATCTATCAGACCTCATGAAATGACATATGTTAAAAGAAGAATAAAGTCATACGGTAAGAAAAGTAAGTGCCGTCAGAGGATCAGAAATCCTTGGGACACGTGGGTGGCTCAGTTGGGTAAGCATCTGACTTTGGCTCAGGTCATGATCTTATGGTTCGTGAGTTCAAGCCCCATGTCAGGCTCTGTGCTGACAGCTCAGGGCCTGGAACCTGCTTTAGATTCTGTGTCTCCCTCTCTATCTGCTCCTCCCTCACTCACACTCTGTCTCTGTCTCTCAAAAATAAATAACTGTTAAAAATTAAAAAAAAAATCCTTGTAAGTGCGCAAAATCAGAGTACTTTGCCAAAGAGGCAAAACCAGAAAAATCTGGAGCCATAATCCCATCTAAAAGAGGACTGTTGCTAAGGTAGGATCAGTTCATGGGCAACTCTTAACTAACAAGTCTACCCTTCTGGAATTTGGGAACCAGAGCAAAGACATCAGGTCAATAAAGAAAAAAAAGTCAGTTTCTTTTCTGAAATAGCTCACATGGAGCAAATAGCTTAGGTGTAAGGAGATAAGTTTGCTTTATGTCTCTTTCCCCCCAAATACTTTAGATCCCAAAACAGGCAGGTCTGTCTTGTAGATAAAGCAGAACAGAATGCATCCTTTTTGTGGGCAACGCTTAGACCAAAGAAAGGAGAGACTGAATCTCACACAGAGTTCCTTTTTCTAAACTCATCACTCAAATGGTGCCAAGAGAGTATAGGAGACTTTTCTCCTCAAAAAGCATCCCAACAGAATGCTGAAATTAGAATAGATCCCTGAGGCAATAGGTGAACAATCTAGACACTTCTTTTTGAGACCATTTCCTGCGCTTCTACCAAATAGCACACTTCAGTGGGGTTTGCATATAGACTAAACATGGAGGGTAAATTCTACAGCTGCCAGGCCCCAGGAAGGGAATGATTTTATACCCAGTTGATGAACTTGGTATCTCTCCCTTCCCTCCACCCCATCACTGGATGTCAGCTATGGCACGTAGAAACAACATCCATAGTCAAGAAAATGGGATAAGCAAACACCCAAGAATTCTCAAACATTTGATTGATTGTAAATAGGCAGTAGTCATGATTGTAAGCAAGAAATATTCTCTAGCTAATTGAGTAGAGAAGGAGTTTAACAAAGATTATTGGAATGGAATAGAATTAAGAGACCAGAAATAAACTCTTACATTTATGATGAACTAAGTTTTGACAATGGTGCCAAGACCATTCAATGTGGGAAAGACTAGCCTTTTCTACAAATTGTGCTGAAACATACCACAAGAAGGAGCCTAGACCTCTTCCCTGTATCATCCACAAAAATGTATTCTTCATGGGTCAGAGTTTAAAGTAAGAGGTAAAACTATGTTAAAACTCTTTAAAAGAAAATATAGGAATGAATCTTAATGACCCTGGGTTAAGAAGCCTTCTCAGATACCACACCAAAAGTGTAAATGACAAAAGAAAAATGTAGATGAATTGGCCTTCATGAAAATTTAAAACTTCTATGCCTCAAATGATACTGTCAGCAAAGTAAAAAGACAGCCCCACAGGATGGAAGAAATATTCATAAGTCATTTATTTGGTAAGGGGCTGGTATCCAGGCTATATAAAGAACTCAAAACTAAAAAAGATACATAACCCAATTTAAAAATAGGCAAAGATTTGAACAGATACTTCTCTGATGAAGATATAAAAATGGCCAATGAGCACATGAAAATATGCTTGACGTCATTAGCCATTATGGAAATGTAAATCAAAACCACAATGAGATAACACTTCAGACTTACTAAGGTGACTAATCAAAAAGACAGATGATAACAAGTGGTGGGAGGATGTGCAGAAATTGGAACCCTCCTACATAGCTGGGCTTGTAAAATGGTGTGGGTGCTTGAGAAACAATTTGGCAGTAACTCTGAAAGTTAAACAGAATTACTTATGACCCAGAAGTTCCACTCAAGAGAAGTAAAAACAGAGGTCCGCTCAAAAACTTGTACACAGGGGCGCCTGGGTGGCGCAGTCGGTTAAGCGTCCGACTTCAGCCAGGTCACGATCTCGCGGTCCGTGAGTTCGAGCCCCGCGTCGGGCTCTGTGCTGACTGCTCAGAGCCTGGAGCCTGTTTCCGATTCTGTGTCTCCCTCTCTCTCTGCCCCTCCCCCGTTCATGCTCTGTCTCTCTCTGTCCCAAAAATAAATAAACGTTGAAAAAAAAAAAAATTAAAAAAAAAAAAAAAAAAAAACTTGTACACAAATGTTGATGTTGACAAGAACAATATTCATAATAGCCCAGAAGTGGAAACAACCCAAATGTCATCATGGTATGAGTGGACAAGGAAACTGTGATATATTCATACAATGGATTATTATTCAGCAATAAAAAGAATGAAGCACTAATACATGTTACAGCAGGGAAGCTTTGAAAACGTTATGCTAAATGAAAGAGGCCAGTTATGAAAGACCACATACTGTATGATTTCATTTACATGAAATTTCCAGGAAAGGCAGATCTGTAAAGACAAAGTAAATTAGTGGGTACCTAGGGCTGGAGGCAGGATTGGAAGGAAATGGGGAAAGACTGCTAATAGGTACAGTGGAATTTCAGGGTGATGAAAATGTTCTAAAAGTGATTGTGGTGATGGTTGTACCATTGGAGAGCGTACTAAAAACCTATGGACCACACACTTTATTAATTTTTTTTTAAATTTTGTAATGTTTACCTTTGAGAGAGAGAGAGACAGAGTGCAAGAGGGGAGGGGCAGAGAGAGAGGGAGACACAGAATCCAAAGCAGGCTCCAGGCTCCGAGCTATCAGCACAGAGCCCAACATGGGGCTCGAACCCATGAACCACGAGATCATGACCTGAGCTGAAGTCAGATGCTTAACCAACTCAGCCACCCAGGCTCCCCTGGACCACACACTTTAAATGGGTAAATGGGACATGTGAATCATTCAACAAAGCTCTTAAATATATATGTTTTAGAATCATGGGAGATCTGGGGAACCAGGCTCAAGATTTACCTGTCAGATTCATACCCCCAAACCACACTACATTGTAATCTAGTATGATGGGACACACTGCTGCCTGACATTGGACACTTGATTTTTCATTTTGCACTACTGTCATTATTGGTCTGTGTATTCAGCCTTACGGCAACTGCTGCAGTCAGCCCTGTTTGAACTTTTATTCTTAGGTACTTGACCTTGCCCCTACTGTCACCGCTGTTGCCCCCAGAAAGAGAAAGTTCTCTTCCTTCCCTTCTTTAGTATCTGAGGGAAATCTAAGGTGAGTACAATTTGAGGCAACATCTGTGTCACACTCATGGAAAGGAATCAGGAAGTTTCAGTAGTCTTTTCCAACATTTATTGAAGGAAGCAAATTTTACTCCCCCAATGAAATTCTTCACATTAAGAAAGGAATTCTGATGTTGGATGGGTGCAATAAATGACAAAATGCCTATTTCAAAAACCAATTAAGAGGCAAGAAATAAATGAATAATACAGTTAATGCCAAAGAAAAGTAGAGACTTTTATAAACACGTGATAGGATTTTGAACTCCTCGAATAAGAACAAGCTCTTATGGAAAATAATCGGTTAAAAATCTTTGAAAATTAAAAGTCTTATCTTTGAAATAAAAACAATAGCCTCCCTAAAACCACCAGCTTTAAGAGACAACCAGAATTGGACCTTTTCCTACCATCTATAACACTAGCACTTCCAAATCTGCTTGAATTATTCTGGTTAATTCCTAAGTTGTATTTCTTCTTCTGCCTTTGTTTGCCTGCACTATTACCAACCCACCAACCAGAGTACCATTGTTAAAATTTAATTTGTATCAAATAACTTCTCAACTAAAGACCCTCCACTGGCTTCCTTTGCAGTCCAATTAAAATTACTGAGGTCCTTCCAGTGGCTTTCGAAATCCAACATGATCTTGTTCTTTGCTTTTCTCCATTGTTATCCCCTGCTGTTCTCCCCCTCTGCACCATTCATTCCTGTTAGTCTGACTCCTGTCTCAGGGCGTTTGTACTTGGCAGTACTTTTGCCTGGAATTCTCTTACCTCAGATATCCCCATGCCTCAGTTCATTACTTTTCGCAGGTCTCTGGTCACATCCCCCCTTTTAGAGATTTCTGTCCATCCATCCTTCTCCCATTCCTGTCACTCCTTTTCTCCCTAGCCCTACTTACTGGTCTCAGTGAACATTTAGAACCTTTTGATATACTATATTCTTTCTTATTTGTTGAGTAGCATGTAAGTTACATGAGTGCAGGAATTCATTTGATACATTGCTATCCCTATCTCCTAAAATACTGTCTTGCCTAGTAGATATTCAAAAAACATACTTTTGTGATGTCTGGGTGAATAAAGACAGCTTAAAAACACTGGACACAGCTAAAGTTGAATATGTCTATGACAACAATGTGCAGTATAACTTCCTGCTTATGGAAATGTTCTATAATCTATAATGAAGTGGCTATTGAGCACTTGAAATGTGGCTAGTGCAATTAAGGAAGTGAATTTTAATTTTATTTAATATTTAATCAATTTAAATTTGAATAGCCATGTGTTGCTAAATGGCTGCTATTTTATATAGCACAGATAGCAAAGACTGAACAAAGGGTATTCTAAAAAAGGGAGAGGGGAGGAAAAACAAGTTTAAAAAGTACGGTAAAATCATTGAGATAACTATTAAGAAAGACACACGATAGGGAAAGAGTGAAAGAAAAATAGAGCGGCAAAGGAGTTGCAAGGAGCTGTAGCTCTAGCAAAGCACAGTTCATTGTGCAGGGGGTATCTGGGCCATGGGAATTAGGGAAAGAAGTCTAGGGGAAAGAAATATTTAAAGATGTTGAGGTATATTCATAGGGTGGGAGGGCATCGGGTAGGAGAAACACATTTCTTTTGACCTGTGGTGTTCAGGTGGCCACACATACATGAAGGAGAGCATGTATCTAAAGAGAGTTCCAGAAAGACAGAACAGGAAAAAAGGAATTAGGAAACATAATTTAAAAAATAATGAAATGTCTCAAATTTGAAGGAAGAAACAAGCCTTCAAGTTGATAGAGCCAACTAAATGCCGAGCAAAGTGAGTGAAAGACAAATCTTACCTAGACATATTGGTGACATTTCGTAATACGGAAGACAAAGAGAAAAGTCTTAAACTCTTTTAGAGAGAAAAGCAAAAGGATGAAAATCAGGTTTATTTGCATCATACTCTCCATTGGCAACATTGGATGCTAAAAGATAGTTAAGTAATATCTTCAAAATTCTGTGGGACAATAATTTGAACCTTAACTTTTATTTTAATTTTTTTTTACTGTTTATTTATTTTTGAGAGTGGAGGGAGGGAGAGAGAGAGAGAGAGAGAATGAGAATGGGCAGGCGAGGGGCAGAAAGAGAGGGAGACACAGAATTGGAAGCAGGCTCTAGGCCCTGACCTGTCAGGACAGCTCAGCGCGGGGCTTGAACTCACGAATTGCGAAATCATGACCTGAGCCGAGGTCAGACACTCCACCCACTGAGCCACCTAGGTGCCCCAAACCTTAACTTTTATTTTAAAGGCAAAAATAAGGGGGTGCCTGGCTGACTCAGTTGGAGGAGCATGTAACCCTTGATCTCGGGTTGTAAGTTCAAACCCCATGTTGGATGGAGAGATTACTTAAATAAATATTTAAATATAAAAATTTTAAAAAGTAAAGGCAAAAATAAGAACAGTTTTTTTTAATAGAAAGAATTAATTAATTAAAATGAAAAATTAGTAAGGAACAGTAATAAGAAACTAGTAAAACTTGGTGTTAAACCTAAAATTTTGTTCATTTCTGTAAGGAAAATTGTTTTTAATGTGTAACTAAAATTCTATATGACGTTTGTATGAGAGGTTGCACTGGGGGGAAAAGGAAGGGAAATAGGTTAATAAAATTGTGCTCAAGTTTTTGTCTTGTTTTTGTTTTTTTTGTCCTTTTAAGAGGGCAGTTACACTAGACTTTGATAGAACAATGTGTGTTTAAATAATATGTGCTAATATTGTGTATATAACCTTAGATTACTAAAGATAATAATCTTTAAACCATTAGGACTGAGGAGAAACTTGGATGACAATATCCAATTAATCTAACAAAAGGTAAAAAATTAAAAATGGAATAAAAAGGAAGCATGATAAATAGAAAACATTAAATTAGAATATAACAGTTAAGTCATTATGGTAAATATGAATGGTTTAAATTCCCTTGTTAAAAGGCAGAGGCACTAAGATAGTGTTAGGGGAAAAATCAAGGTATGTGCGGCAGGACATATTCCTTCAAATTTCAAAAATATTCCTTCAAAATAAAATGACACAGAGACACTGAAAATATGTGATGGAACAAAAATATATACCAGACAAAAGCTAACAAAAAGGAAATGAGAGATAACATTAAATTTAAAACTAACAGTGGAAAATGGGACAGTTTTTTAAAAGAGTTTTAGAGCATTTTTAGGTTTACAGCAAAATTGAACAGAGGCACAGAAATTTCCCATATACCCACTGCTACCACAGGTGCATAACCTCATAGCCTCTCCTGTCATAAACATCTTCCACCTGAGTGATACTTTTGTTACAGTTGATGAACCTACATTGACACATCATTATCACTCAAAGCCCCTAGTTTACATTAGAGTTATTCTTGGTGTCATACATTCTGTAAGTTTGGGCAAACATATAATGACATATATCCATCAGTTTAGTAATAACTTACAGAGCAGTCTTGCTGCCCTAAAAATCCTCTGTACTCTGTTTATCCTCCCTCCCCACTGCAGCCCCAATCTTATTACTGTCTCCATAGTTTTACCTTTTCCAGAATGTCATGTAGTTGGAATCATATAGTATGTAGTCTTACTAGATTGGTCTTTTTCATTTAGTAATATACATTAAAGATTCCTCTCTGTTTGTCCCCCCCCCCCCCAAGGTTTAATAGCTGATTTCTTTTTTTATTTTTTTTTATTTTTTATTTTTTTCAACGTTTATTTATTTTTGGGACAGAGAGAGACAGAGCATGAACGGGGGAGGGGCAGAGAGAGAGGGAGACACAGAATGGGAAACAGGCTCCAGGCTCCGAGCCATCAGCCCAGAGCCCGACGCGGGGCTCGAACTCACGGACCGCGAGATCGTGACCTGGCTGAAGTCGGACGCTTAACCGACTGCGCCACCCAGGCGCCCCGCTGATTTCTTTTTAGAGCTGAATAATATTACATTGTATGTACCACAGTTTATTTATCCATTCACCTACTGAGGGACATTGTGGTTTCCTCCACTTTTTGGTAGTTATAAATAAAAAACTATCACAAAACATCCATGCGCAGGCTTTTGTGTGGACATAATTTTTCAGCTCCTTTGAGTAAATACCAAGGAACATGATTGCTGGGTCTTACGGTAAATATATGGTTTATTTTGTAAGAAAGTGGTTGTACCATTTCTCACCAGCAGTGAAGGAGAGTTCCTGCTGCTCCACATCCTTCCTTGCATTTATTGTCTGTTCTGGATTTTGACCATTCTAAATCACTGTTTAGTCATAAGTTGTTTTAATTTGCATTTCCCTGATGACATATGATGCAGAGTATGTTTTCATATGCCATTTGCCATCTGTTTATCTTCTTTGGTGAAGTGCCTGTTAAATTTTTTGACCCCAAAGAAAGATTTCATTGATAAAAGACCTCCCAAAACACAAGTCAGTCATAAACTTTTATCTATCTAACAACATATATATCCATATGTATATATATGGATTCAAAAAACAGGAATATTTAAATACCCATGAAACTTCTATTTATTGAATCTCAAAGAAATAGCACCTGATTCCAAACCTTACAGTTCATGCAGACTGTTTCTCTCATTTCAGTGAAATAAGGTTTGTCATTAACACAAAAGTATAGCAGAAAATAAAATATTTATGCTTGATAAATTTTAAAACATCCTTAAAGTAATTCTTGGGGAATTATTGGCAATGAAGTGAGATTAGATTATTTTTAATGCTTCCCCACTCTAAAATGCTATCATTCAAGATTGATTCCTGGCATTTCTCACATTCCCTAAATGCAGAACCTAACTTACCAAATAAGTACTCTTTGCTAAAGAAGACAAAAGCAATATTGTTTTTAAATGAGAGGTTTGTAATATCTGAAAAAATCCACTTGCATACACATTAGAGAAATAGAATTAAACATTAAAATGAGTAAAAAAACTAATTTAAAAATCCAGGGGCTTTATGGCTCCTGATCTCAGGGTTGTGAGTTCAAGCACCATGTTGGGTGTAGAGTTGGCTTAAAAAAATAAAAAAATTTAAACATAAAAAAAAACCCAAGGTGCTTGGAAATTTCTCCTCCTTGAGTGTTCTCCCCAACATTTCTTATCTGTGTTTTACAGTTAGGTACATATATATTTTACCAATTGTGAACTGTATTTTATTAATTTTTTAGATTTTTATTTATTTTGAGAGAGAGAGGAAGCATGAGTGGGGGAGGGGCAGAGAGAGGCGTGAGAGAATCCCATTCAGGGAGGCCTTTGCAACATTTGGAATCGTGAGATCCTGTCCTGAGCCAAAATCAAGGGTCCAATGCTCATGGGACTAAGTAACCCAGGCACCCTGTGAGCTGTATTTTAATGCAGTAGCTAAAAGCCAAAGTAAATCACCGGTCAGGCAAAGGTATATGCATGAAGATTGGTTCAATATGGAAATTCTGTTTGCATTTGTCTTTAAAGTTGTGTGAATTTCAAAAAAAAAAAAAAAATCACGTCTTAGTTACTAGTCTACCCTAATGAAAGCAAGGTAATAACTATTTTTATTTTCTTATTAAGGCATATCTCACATATTATGCACTTAATTTCTTACATCTGGGAAAACTAGAAGTTGATCCTTATTAAATGTACTACATTTTAAGAATATATTTTTTCTTGTCTTTAAAATGATATTTAATTGGGTCTTTTCAGCAGAGCACTTTAGGTAGTGAGGGCATATTAGAGGAAAAGGCATATGCTAGATTTTTAAAAATATCTAAACTCAGAAGCATCAAATTTAAGGCATCAAAGTATCAAAACAGTCTCCCATCTGGAGCAATGGCTATTGTGGCATTGATTCTCAACTCAAACGATTGTGATGGAGGGACTACCTCCCAATATATTATATCAGAACGTAATGGGGAAGGGGCAATGTATATTTAAAGGTCTGTAATAAGCAGCTCTTCCATACACACTCCTAGAATCATTGCTGTAATGGTTCCTAACTGGGAATGTGGGAAGATTTTTTTAGTAATGAAACCTAGTGGTTGGTGTAAAGCCTAAACTCTGAAGAGTCTGTATGACCAGAGAAGAAAAATGAATAGAAATTTCTTATTGGAATAAACAAATAACTAGTAAAGTCTATATTTAAAGTCAGAAATTTATCAATACCTTCTATAGTACTGATAACAATTAATATTTGGATAATGCTTGCCAATTTATAAAGTTATTTTACATTAAATATCAACTAATTCTTACCAGAACCCTTTGAGATAATTAAGGCAAGTATTCTTATCACCTCCATTTTGCAAATGAAGAAATTTAAGTTTAGACACATCGAGTGGCTTCTTCAAGTTGAAAGAGCCTGTGCTAAGGGGAAAAGTATGTTACTGTAAGAAGCTGCCCATTTCATCCATGAGAGGCATGGATTTTTTCATCATAATTTGTCCAAAAAACTTGAAAGAAGCTCTCTAAAGTATATAAAAGGAAATAGATCTTTCTACTCTAACAGATTCCAATCACCTCTATCATTCACAGGTTCTCTCTCTTCCCATTCCCTCTCATCTTTTTACCTTCTTCCTCCTGCCCCTTCCCTCCCATTCTCTTCCTTTTTATTTCTTCCTTTTCACTTCCTACCTCCTCCTCCTTACTTACCTCTCCCTCTTTATCTCCCCTTACCCTGTACATGGCTCTTCCTCTCCTCCCATCCTCCCCACTCTTCCATTCTCCATCTTTCTTCTCCCTCCTTCTCTGCCTCATTCCTTCTTTCCCTCTCCCCATATGTCTTTCTCTTCCCTTCTGTCTCCTCCTTCCCTTTTTTCTCCTCATCCATCTCCCAATGATTGAAATAAATGGATTTCAGAATTGTTTAGTCAGTGTTTTTTCATTATTCTTAGGATCCCATGAGAAGTGAGATATAAGCTAAATAGAGGAAGTCCTGGGTCCTCTATTATCCTAACTATAGTCAGTGTAACTCAGCTCTTATTTTTAGTCTATATTAGCATTCTGTGACAAGTTTCATTTAAAAGAAGTTTTGCTCCTTTTAAAGTCTGAAAATGAAAGTATAAGTTGCTAATCAAGTAGAGGTGTTATTAGAGAGTATAGAACTTGGCTTTCCTGTGGCATAGTATTTTCTTACAGTTTCTGTAAGTTTCTCTTACAGTCAGTACCAAGCTGAGTGGTATGCAAGTCTGAACCAACACAACAGTTTTTGTAGTTTTTTTCTAGTTATATTACTAAAAACATAACTGATGCAAGCCATTATTATAAAATAAAAAAGTAGTTTCTGATTTGGGACCCCTATAACAAAATGAAGCATAGAACGGACCAAAACTCAACCTGATGTCATTTAACCATGTAAATAGAACTATTCCATTTATATATAGAGAGAGAGTAGGGGTAAAATTGATGGAATCATCGTGGAGAATAATTTGGCAATTATTTCTTCTTGGAATCTTTTTAAGGGGAAAAATTATATTGAGCAGATATTACTCCTTAGTCCACTCAATACAATTTGATTTGGCAAACTGCCGTTCTCTCATTTCATGTTATTTTGGTGGACCTGACAATCATGTGACCCTATCACAAAAGTGGGAATAGGTCCCAGCCTGACCAATCAAAAGACTACCACCTTTGGATGGGGGGGCTGGGTGGCTCAGTCAGTTAAGAGTCTTTGACTCAGGTCCCGATCCCATGATCTTGAAATCCAGCTCTGCGTTGGGCATGGAGCCTGCTTGAGGCTCTCTCCCTCTCCCTCTGCCCCTACCCCACTTATGCTTGTGCATGTGTGCACACACTCTCACTCAAAAAAAAAAAAAAAAAAAAAAAAAAAAAAAAAAAAAAAAAGACCAGCCTTTGGGACACAGTGAGTGGTACATGAGTTGACTATGATCCAAGTATTGAGGTTTTGTGAATTGATAAGGACACTAAGAGAGAAAGGGTCACAGGCTGTAAAACTTGTTTGGGGTCATTAGAGACCACCTTTGCCATCATATGACTGGTTCAACACAAAGGAAAAGAAAAATGGACTTTAGAAATATAAAATCAGGTTCCTAAAATGACACTCCTGAAGACATCATATGAACCCAATATCCACTATCAGTGATGGACTGAAGCACCATCATTTGGACTCCCTGTTAGAGTCAAATACATTTCCTTTTTTATTACAAAAAAATTTATTATTTTTTTATTGAAGTATGGTTGACTCACAATGTTATATAAGTTTTAGGTACATTTTCTTTTTTAAAAGCAAGTTTTGATTTGGGCTTCAGTTCATATGCAACCTAAAGTGCTCTGACTATATATGATCCAAAAAGGAAGAAAAAATGTTGACGTAGATACTTCCTGCCTAATTTTTTTATTAAAAATTAATTTTTAATAAAACATTTTTGAGATAATTTACATACCATACCATTCACCCAATTTAAGTATATAATTCAGTCATATTTAATATGTTCACAAATGGTGCAGTCTCTCCCCATTCCTCCTCCACCCCTAGACAACCACTGATTTACTTTTTGTCTCTGTAGATTTACCTATCTATTCTGGACATTTCATATAAGTGAAATCATGTAGTATTATGGCCTTTTATTACTAACTTCTTTCGCTAGATATTTTCAAAGTTCATTAATGTCGTTCCATATATTAGTACTTCATCCCTTTGTAGGGCAAAATAATATATTTATTATATGGATTTACTAAATATTGTTTATCCATCCATTGCATGATGGACATTTGGATTGTTTCTACTTTTGGGCTATTATGAATTATACTGCTATAAACATGTATGTATGGGGCGCCTGGGTGGCGCAGTCGGTTAAGCGTCCGACTTCAGCCAGGTCACGATCTCGCGGTCCGTGGGTTCGAGCCCCGTGTCGGGCTCTGGGCTGATGGCTCAGAGCCTGGAGCCTGTTTCCGATTCTGTGTCTCCCTCTCTCTCTGCCCCTCCCCCATTCATGCTCTGTCTCTCTCTGTCCCAAAAATAAATAAAAAACGTTGAAAAAAAAATGTATGTATAAGTTTTTCTTCTGGGTATACATTTTAAGTATAGAATTATTGGGACATGTAACTGTTTTTAACCATTTGAGGAACTGCCAGACTGTTCTCCATAGTGGTTGCACCATTCTACATATTTACCAGTAGCAGCGTATAAGAGTTCCAACTTCACTTGTTTGCCAATACTCATTAACACCTGACTTTTTTATTATAGGCATCTTAGTGAGTATGAAGTGGTTTACCATTGTAGTTTTGGGTTTGTTTGTTTATTCATCATGATAAGTGTACTCTTTAATCCCCATGACCTATTTCACCTATTACATCTCCTTCCCGCTCCCTTCCCCCCAACCATCCTCTGGTAACCATCAGTTTGTTCCCTATAGTTAGGAGTCTTTTTCTTGGTTTGTCTCTCTCTCTTTTTTCTTTGCTCATTTGTTTTTGTAAATTCCACATGTGGGTGAGATCATATGGTATTTGTCTTTCTCTGACTTATTTTGCTTAGCAATTACATTCTCTTCCTCGTCCGTGTTGTTGCAAATGGCAAGATTTCATTCTTTTTGATGGCTCGTAATATTCCATGTATGTATACATCTTACTTTATTCACTCATCTATCCATGACACATGGGCTGCTTCCATAGTTTGGCTATTGTAAATGATGCCGCAATAAATGTAGGGGTGTATGTATCCCTTCAGATTAGTGTTTTTGTATTTTGGGGGGGGGGGGTAAATACCCAGTAGTGCAATTACTAGGTCATAGGGTAGTCCTATTTTTAACTTTCTGAGGAATTTCCATACTGTTTTTTACAGTGGTTGCACTGGTTTGCATCTCCACCAATAGTGTGTAAGGGTTACTTTTTCTCCACATCCTTGCCAACACTGGTTGTTTCTTCTTTGTTTGATTTTAGCCACTCTGACAGGTGTGAGATGATGTCTCATTGTAGTTTTGATTTGCATTTCCCAGATATTAATGAATGAATGATGTTGGGCATCTTTTCATGTGTCTTTTGAACAGGCCATCTGGATGTTTTCTTTGGAGAAATGTCTGGATTTTTATGGATTTTTTAAATTGGATTTTTTTTTATTTTTAATTGGGTTATTTGTGTTTTGGGGGGTGGGTAATCAGTTGTATCAGTTCTTTATAGATTTTGGATACTAACCCTTTATCAGATATGTCATTTGCAAATAACTTCTCCCATTCAATAGGTTGCCTTTTAGTTTTGTTGATTATTTCCTTTGCTGTACAGAAACTTTATATTTTGATATAGTCCCAATAGTTTATTTTTACTTTTATTTACCTTGCCTAAGGAGACCTATCTAGAAAATTGTTGCTACAGCTGATGTCAAAGAGATTACTGAAAGCTTAGAATTTTCTGAGCATAAGTTTTGCATATTTTTTGTTAAATTTATTTTTAAGTATTTTATTTTTTTGGTGACATTTTAAATAGAATTGTTTTCTTCATTTTAGTTGTGATTGTTCATTACAAGTGTGTAGAATAACAACTGATTTTTGTATACTGACCTTATATCCTGCAACATTGCTGAGATCATTCATTAGTTCTAAGTGTTTTAGTGGATTCTTTAGGGTTTTTTTCTATATACAAGATCATGTCATCTGTGAATAGAGATAGTTTGTTCCCTTTCCTTCTTTCCTTCCTTCCTTCCTTCCTTCCTTCCTTCCTTCCTTCCTTTTTCTTCTTTCTTTCTTTCTTTCTTTCTTTCTTTCTTTCTTTCTTTCTTTCTTTCTTTCTTTCTTTCTTTCTTCTTCCTTCTTTCTTCAACCTTGCTGAGATTATTCATTAGTTCTAAGAGTGTTTTAGTGGATTCTTTAGGGTTTTTTTCTATATATAAGATCATGTCATCTGTGAAGAGAGATAGTTTGTTCCCCTTCCCTTCCTTCCTTCCTTCCTTCCTTCCTTCCTTCCTTCCTTCCTTCTTCTTCTTTCTTTCTTTCTTTCTTTCTTTCTTTCTTTCTTTCTTTTCTTTCTCTTTTCTTTTCTTTCTTTCTTTTCTTTTCTTTTCTTTTCTTTTCTTTTCTTTCTTTCTTCTTTTTCTCCCCCCCCCCCAAAGGAGAGTGCATGTGTGCACACAAACAGGGGAGGGGGCAAGGGAGATTGGGAATCTTAGAATGGCTCCATGCCCAGCTCAATCTCACAACTGTGAGATTATGACGTGAGCTGAAATCAAGACTCAGACACTTAACTGACTGAGCCACACAGGTGCCCTATTTTTTTCCTTTCTAATCTGGATTCCTTTTACTTTTTTGTTTGTTTGTTTGCCTAATTGCATTGGCTAGAACCTCTAGGATAATGTTGAGTGAAAGTGGTGAGAACAAATATCCTGTCTTATTCCTGATCTTAGGGGGAAAATGTCTGGTCTCTTACCATTAAGTATGATATTAACTCAATAGATGCCCTTTATCAAATTGAGGAAGTTTCCTTTTGTTCCTAGTCTGCAGAGTATTTTTATCATGGAAGTGTTGATTTTTTCAGACGTTTTCTCCATCTATTGAGATGATCATGTGGCTTTTGTTGTATTGATGTGATGTATTACATTAATTGATTTTCGGATATTAAATTAACCTTGCATTCCTGGGATAAATTGCACTTGGTCATGGTGTATAATTATTTATACATACTATGAGGTTCAGTTTACTAATGTTTTGTTGAAGATTTTTATTTTCATATTTATATAAGCATATTCATTTTAGTTTTCATGTGGTTTCTTTGTCTGGCTTTATATAATGAATTGAGAAATGCTCCTCAATTTTTGAAAGAGTTTGTAAAGATTTGTAGTTAAATCTTTCCATGTTTGATATAATTCACCATTGAAGCCATATGGGCCTGGGCTTTTTATTTGTGGGTAGGTTTTTTGATTCTTGATCAGACTCTTTACCTGCTATATGTGTATTTGCATTGTCTATTTCTTCTTTAAGTCTATTTTAGTATTTTGGGTTTTGGGAAATTATTCTGTTTCATGTAGGTTAATCTAATTTATTGGTGTATAGTTGTTCATAGTATTCCTTTTAATTTTTATTTATGTAAGGTTGATAGTAATGTCACCTTCTTAATTTCGGATTCTAGTAATTTCTTTCTTTTTTTTTTTTTTTTTTTTTTTTTTTGTCAGTGTCACTAGACTTTTGTTGATTTTGTTCACCTTTTCAGTGAACGAGCTTTTGGCTTTATTGACTTAACTTGTGTTTCTATTTAATTATAATGTTTTCATACTAATAGAGATGTATTTCCTAAAATTAGTTTTTCACAATAGAACTTAATATATATCACATATTTTGCAATGTTACCTGAACATTTTATTTGTCCGATCAGATTCTCAGATGCTTAACACTGGAAATGATTTGAAAAACAAAGTCAAAAGTGACTCAGTCCTGCTTACCAGTGAAGAGTATGATGTGAAGGAACAGCACAGCATCACTCAAGCCACTCAGACAAGTCCAGAGGTTCCTTGGCCTTCTCAGTTGGTTAACTTTCCTGGGTGCTCCTTTGATTTTACTAGGGAACAGGTAATAGGAAAACTAATTTATTCTCATTCAATTTGGGCAATTAAAACAAATACTAGATACTAAAAAGTCAAAACATTATTCATTTATTCATTTAAATAATGTTTATCGAGTGCTTATTATGTGCCCAGGCACTGTGTTAGATGCCATGGATATAGTGTTGAGCAAGATTGGAACATTCCTAGCCTTCACAAAGGTTGTAGTCTAATGAGAAGGTAGAGGAGTAAATGTGGGAGAGTACCAGTTCCTGGAATCTAGAAAAGAATCCTGGAGGATAGGTTCTTTTTGATGTCTTAATTTTAAGTTTGTGAAAGTATTATAATATTTCAGAACATTGGAAAAATATTTTTAAACAACTTTAATGCATTCTGTCTGCAGTGCTATCAATATATATTTTAAAAATTTTCCTCTCAGACTCTTTTCCATAATTTTTCAAAATAATTATTATTCTAATGTATATACTATATATATTTTTTACTTAACATGGTTTAACAAATATTTTTCCATATTGCTACATATGCTTCATATTTATTTTAATGGCAGAGTAATATGGATGTGAATGTACTATCACTTTTTTTTAAGTTTATTTATTTATTTTGAGAGAGACAGAAAAAGTGCAAGCAGGGGAGGGGCAGAGAGAGAGGGAGAGTCTCAAGCAGGCTCTGTGCACAGAGCCTGACATGGGCTGGCTCGAACTCATGAAATTGTGAGATCATGACCTGAGCCAAAGTCAGGAGTTGGATGCTCAACCAACTGAGCCACACAGGTACCCCGTGCTATCACTTCTAATTCTTCCTCTTAATATTTGTTAACATTTGAGTTGCTTCTTATTTTTGTTATTATAAATAAAATATCCAGCAGAATTTTAATTCTCTATGCTAGAACCAAAGAATGAGTTCACTTATCTGTTCACCAGAATTTTTTGGATTTCACCTTTGAGCTAGCAATAGAAAATTGAACAATATATCATCCCCATCAAGAAACTTGAAGTCTAGTGGGAAAGATAGAAGTGTGTAATTGATGGTCATAACATACTGCAATGCAAGTGCAATGCTGGAGATTGGAGAAATATAGGGAATACCCAACTTGGTTTAAGGCAGGAATTCTTAAGCTGGACCCAAAGAAGTCTTGAGAACTTTTTGAAATTAAACATGTATATATTAATGTATCTGTGTAAATGTGTTTTGGAGGAGAGAAAGGTCTTACTGAGTTTTATCATTAAATCTTCATAGTTAGGGGTTAGGGAATAGTTCGAAGAGGAAAAAGTACTTCAACTGAGTCTTAATGTGGGAGGGGAGACCTATTGGCCATCTGGATGAAATGTTTAATGAGATATTCAGAATATGGGCCTGTGGCTCAAGACAAAGTTTCGTGCTAGATCAGGTTATGTGATAGACCCATAGGAATAGATGAGATCATCTAAGAGAGTGAGTGACTCAAGTTATAAGATGACCAATTACAGAATCTAACAGAGTAGTAACATTTAAGGGTTCTTAAACAGCAGAGGAAAAGAAGAAAAGCCTGTGGGTGAACAGAGATAAACATGAAAGAACTGAGGCATAAAAGGTAAAAGAGAGAGGCTTAGGAAGGAAGAGCAAGGTCAGCAGTGTGTAAAACCACAGAGAGGTCGAGGGGATTTGAAATTAAACAAAATCACTATTAGATTTATAAAGTGCTTCATCTTAAGTCCACTCTCACCAGCACTGGGTGTTTTTACTATCCCAAGTGTCACACCTTTAGATACTGTGTAAATAGTCTGTATATTCTGAAAATGATTAAATTCTCTTACTTCCCAAATTTATCATTTCAGCTCATGGAAGAGAATGAATTTCTTAAACAGGAATTGGCCAAAGCTAAAATGGCTCTTGCAGAGGCTCACTTGGAAAAAGATGCTCTTCTTCATCATATAAAGAAGATGACAGTTGAATAACAGGAATGGCAATCAAAAATTAAAATTAATAGCTGTGGAGTAGGGAGGTTGTATTTATAATATTATGTTACCAATAGCAGAAGACTTTCCTTTTCATGAAATGACAATAAAATGAAGTAGAATGTGATGAAGTGGTGACTGTTCCAAAGCCAGTTTAGAAAGTATTAGGTACGGGCATTACAATCTTTTGGTTGTTTTGTGTTTTGGGGTTTAACCCTCTTTTAAACTGGTGTGATATGGGGAAGTCAGCACATACTGTAAAATAATTACATGCCTAATGGAAAGAAGGTGTCATTTCCTAATTTTGATATCACATTATAGGCACTTTTTAAAAAGAAAATTGGAAAGCTATTGTGTTCCCACAGATTGCTGGTTTTATTTATCATTATTTGTTAATAATTTATTTACAAAGATTCAAATGCTTTTAGGGCTAGTGTAATTAAAAGGAGGCTTACCTTTTAAATGTTATTAAAATTATGTACTTAAATCTATAATTATTTAATTACTGTGGAAAAGTCCAATCAAGTTAATAAATTATATTGACTGGGTTTGAAAATTCTGGAAAATCATCACCCTACTGAACTTACAAAGTAATTTGAAAATGTGAAAAACAAATCATTTAAAATGATTAATAAACTGTATAAGTTAAAGCTATAATTTTCAACTAAAAGATCGTACAAATGTAAAAATAAAAAGCACAAACTGTAAAAAAGCAAAGCATTACAGTATATGGCCAACTGATTTAGAAAGCATTACTTGTACATTCCTTAAACAGTTTATGTTAGAAGTAAAAGAGTAATTTAACTATCCCTACATTTGGTAGCATTTGTAACTACAAGAATTTTAATTAATACTATTTATATTATTTCTTTACCTTCATCTTTTCTCTATTTAAGGAGGGGAATGTTTGCAGAGAATTTTCTTTTCATATACATAAAATTTCATACCATTCTTGTAGTAACATATTAGGTAGATGTTTACACATATTGTATTTATAAAGCTAGTTTTGATTAAAGGTCTCTGTGATATAAATATTATCTTCTATAATAAGAATAATGGTACATTTTGAATTCTATTTTCTAGGGATTGTTAAGATTGAAACCAACATGAGAGAGAAAATCATGCATTATAAAAGTTTATGAGTGTTTAAGAAACAGATGTTTTTAAAGATTTAAAATATATTTCTGATAGAATTAAACTAAGTAGGGTCTATTTTAAAATTCACATTCTTAAACATAAATATATCCAAGCTATAACATGAAACAGCTCAGACTACTCTTTCTTTAAGATACTTGAAGATTTTAAATGACATTACAACACTTATGGTGCTTTGCTTGTTTGGCATGACTTCCATAGCCATCCCTATATCGGAATACTTGGAGGAAAATACATGTTTCATTTACATTAAGTGTTGGAGTGATTTAGATTTCACTGAAAACAATACTGGCCTTTTTTTTCCTTCTGTAACATCCATTTTCATTGACATTATTTAAAAATACAGGCCTGCTGTGGGAGCTGAGGATATAGCAAAGAACAAATTAAATTGTTAATTTTTTACCTCAGAGTATTTTAAAAATCACCTTTAAACCATGTTAATCTAAAACTATATAGTAGTCTTAGACTAAAAGCAAAGGTCTAATTAAAGATTTAAAACATACAGCTTATATCCTTAGTTTAGAGTACTGTTGATTTGTAGGTATTCAACAAAAGCAGTCTCTTACACAAAAGCAGGACTGATGGGACATTAACCTCTTCAGAGCTGACAGTTTCTCAGGACTGCCTTATTTGCTCCATAGAAGTTTTAAATTTATGGTGTAATTGTTTAGTGTTACAGAAGCTGGATGTTTTCCTTTTTCCTTTTCAGTTTACTTGGCCTTCTCAAGAAGCATATAAACAGTAGAGATGATAATTAATATTGATTTGAGCATTCTTATATGCTTTGTTGGACTTTTTAAATTTATAGTGAGTACTATTTTTATAGAGATTTAAAATTCATAAAGCACTTTGAAAAACATTATCTCATGTAATTCTCACAACAAATCTGGGAGGTAGGTATTACTCACATTTTATAACTTTTACCAAACAAACAAACCCTGTGGCTTAAAAAAGAACAAGTGACTTGACTGAAATCACAATCAATAACTTGCCCTTTTGACTTAAATCCCAATTATATGTTTTTATTTTACCTTTGTCATTAATTCACAGATTTTGCCAGAGGTAGGGAAAGGAGTCATTTACTTACTTTTATCTGTTTTTTTTTTATAAGATAAATATAATACTTTTAATTGTGCAAGTGTGATGTGTGTATATTTTTCAAACTACTTAGAAGGTAGTGGGAGAACCTTTGTTTAAGTTAACCCCATCCTTTTCACAGTGTGAGAAATACAGGAGTAAACCTATGATAAACTTACCAGAATTTTTTAATGACCATAAAGTAGAAAAAAAAAAGTTGCCATATTTTTTATTTATTTTTACTTTTATGTTATTTGCACTGAGTCTCTAGCCAGAGATGTTAGTGGTCACGGGCTGAAATGGTAATTGTGTTTTGCCTTTTAATTTTATGTACATCAAAAACATTTTCTTAGTATCTTGTATTTTTTTTCTTATCTCATTTTGTCCTAGAATTTCAAAAGACCACCCTGTGACATTAATTGTGATGAAATGTTATTTTTATTTAAGCCACATAAGAATGGCTAGGTGTGATTGCATGAAAATATATGTAGAAAAATTAACCAGAAACTCCTTTCTGGATTTGTTTTGTAGTTATTTGGTATTTGTCACAACAAGAGTTATAATAACTTCCACTTTAACAAGTTTTTATTAATCTCCACTCTACTCAAGACATTTCCTATTTCAGGGGCACCTGGGTGGCGCAGTCGGTTAAGCGTCCGACTTCAGCCAGGTCACGATCTCGCGGTCTGTGAGTTCGAGCCCCGCGTCGGGCTCTGGGCTGATGGCTCAGAGCCTGGAGCCTGTTTCCGATTCTGTGTCTCCCTCTCTCTCTGCCCCTCCCCCGTTCATGCTCTGTCTCTCTCTGTCCCAAAATAAATAAACGTTGAAAAAAAAAATAAAAAGACATTTCCTATTTCAGTGAATGGTACCACCATCACCCTGGTTCCCAAACTGGAAACCCTGAACTACTCTTAGACACTTTCCTCTCCCTACCTGCCCCCCACCGTCAACTCTTTACCAGGTCCTGTCATCTCTCGTATTTGTCGGCTTCTCTCCACCTCTCATCGCCTCCCTAGCCACCATCAGCACCTTTTGCCTGCTTTACTGCAGTTGCCTCCTGACTGGTCTTCCTACAGCTCCTCTGGCCCCCCTCTGACTCACTCTACTGCAGGCAAAATTCTCTTTTGAAGTGCAGTTTTAATCAAGGCAACCCCCCCATCCCTATTCTTACCCACTTTAATGGCTTTTTCTTGCTCTTAAGATGAAAACAAAAATATTTAAGTTAGAGCCACTATTTAGGGTATAATTCTGAGCATTAAAAGAGTTAATGTCCAAACCATTAAAACGGTGGCTGGCACATAATTGTACATCGTGTTTCAGTTACTTTGTTACTTCGTTGCACTTCAAGTATCTGGAATGAGTGGGAATTAAAGTGCTTCTTCCACCACAGGAGCCTTTGTTTGTGTTCCTTTGTCTTGAAATACCTCTTCCTGTTGCATTGCCTAGTTTAATTCTTATTTGTCTTTCAGATCTCACTTATTCATCACTTCCTCAGGGAAGCATTCCTTAATTCCGGTCACACAGTAAGAACCACTGTTGTCTGTTATCACATGAACACATACCTCTACTTAGCGTTGAACGTTTTTGTAATTTTATATGTATTTATTTGATTAATGTAGACCCTCTAGACTGTAAACCCCCATGAGGACAGGAACTGTGTTTTTGTTGTCAATGTTCAACTTTGTATTCCTTATGCCTCATACAGTGGCTGGCACATAGTAGGTGCTCAATAAATCTGTTGAAAGAATAAAATGAGTGGATGAGGTATCAAGGGTGTTTTTTAGGTATTAAGTTTTTCCTCTATGTTGGATTGAGGAGAGATGGAACACTGGTAGAAAGTAAATAGTGGTAGTTATTTAAAGGAACAGACACTTTGAGTCCTTAGGGAAAGAAAAAGGTGGGCAATGGAGAAATTTGCGATAGTGTTTTCTTCAGAATTTTTAGTCTCTGAACTTGTAGTTGATTTATCACAAACCATCACAAAACAGAAAATTAGCACATCACTTCATGAAACTGCTAGAGTGCCAGAATGTCATCTGGCTTTGATTGTAACATATGGTGTTGTGGCTGTGAAGATCTGACAGTCCTGTCAGCCAAACAAAATGGAAACAAGGCCAAAAGAGTACTGGCTGAAATAGTTTTCGATTTTTGACAAATTGACTAGTACACAGGATCAGTAGTGCCTAATTCCTTAAAGTACAAAAATCTCATTTTGGTACTCACTTGTTCCTAGAGATGGTGAAAAAAGTAAATTTTGAGCTAAGCTTCAGTTTATTTTTAAAAATGTGAAATACTAAAAGCTAGACTTAACACAGGATATAGAAACACAAATAATGTTTTTAAAACACTCATTTCTTCATTAAATTATACTACTCAATAAGTTTTTTTTTAATTTTTTGCCACCTTTATTTGAGAAATACAAAGGTAAAAGGAAGCAAAAATGTAAGCATGATTGTTTTTACCAAATATTAGATGTCTGATGAATTCTTGTAGAGTGGAGGAAACTCACGTTACTGTTACAGTATTGAAATGTAGCATATATGTTGCTAACACTATTGTGTAGTCTTGGCAGGTTTGAGAATTTGAAACTCAGAAAAATTTTAAGAAATATGAAATGAACTTAATGTCTTTTTTTTCCTACTTGTGTAATAAAACATATGTGATAATGTTTTGTTCTTAGAAGAAAACATATCACTAAATCAAAAGAAGAGTAAACTGGGTTTTAAAAGATTTGAAACCATTTAGACAAAAAGGCAGTACTTTATTATAAATTAGATTTTATCTTCAATTTGCTTGTGTCATCTATCAAAAGTCAATTCCTTCTTTACAAGTTATACTAAACTGAATGTTAAGTACAATACTCATTCTTAACTCTTCACTGTTCACTGTTTATATGAAAAAATATTTGCTCAATTAGTGAAGAAATACTTGAGCGTGATGGAGATTAGGAGAGCACAGTGAGGTGATTTAGTCTTTTTCTTGCAGCCATTTGGCAGAATTGTTTTGGCTGATATGACAAAACAC
Source organism: Lynx canadensis (assembly GCF_007474595.2). Lineage (NCBI taxonomy): Eukaryota > Metazoa > Chordata > Mammalia > Carnivora > Felidae > Lynx > Lynx canadensis. The sequence continues at coordinate 120,152,046 of NC_044309.1, read as the reverse complement.
TCAAATACTGAGTTACAAATGCCATTAAGAATAAATGAGAATAAAAAATAGGTATATGAATGAAAGCTTAAATAAATAGAGATCAGAAGTATCTCTGAAGGATATGAGTGAAATAAATACAGGGGTATGATCAAAGCCTATCATTCCCAATATTTAAAATCATTCCAATTAAAATAGATATATAGTATAATCAGAGCAGGAAATTTTTAAAGTAACCATAGTAAAATACGGTGTAAGGAATATGGTGGACAATATTCCAATAATAAAGCACTTGAAAAAGATTTGTGGGAAGGAATTCACTTCAGTTAAAACCCAAAGCAAAAAATTGGTATGGAAATTCTGTTTTTTTTAATGTTTATTCATTTATTTTGATTTGAGAGAGAGAACGCACAAGTTGGGGAGAGGGCAGAGGGAGAGAGACAGAATCCCACGCAGGCTCCACACTGAGTGATGTAGGGCTTGATCTACAACCCTGGGATCATGGCCTGAGCTGAAATCAAGAGTCAGATGCTCAACCGACTGAGCCACCCAGGCGCCCCTGATATGAAAATTCTTAAATGTAATGTGAAAAATTGGCACATGCAGAAATTCAATTCTTCACTAAATGATATGCCCACAACTGTTAAGATTCTAATTTCAACATGGAAAGTGAGGAAATTCACTGCTAGTGGAGACATTTTATTGGTATAGCAATAATATGACATCTTAGCATTTTGTCCAAATTCAAGATATTTGCTTCATAATACTTATTAGCATAATTAGCACAGACAGGTATGATAATCATTTGCTGCTCTGTAAAAAATTTTTAATTTACATCCAAGTTAGTTAGCATATAGTGCAATAATGATTTCAGGAGTAGAATCCAGTGATTCATCCTCTACATAGAACACCCAGTGCTCATCTCAACAAGTGTCCTCCTCAGTGCCCCTCGCCCAATTAGCCCATTCCCCCACCCAAAGCCCCTCCAGCAATCCTCAGTTTGTTCTGTATATTTAAGAGTCTCTTATGTTTTGTCCCTCTCCCTGATTTTATATTATTTTTGCTTCCCTTCCCTTATTTATGTTCATCTGTTTTGTATTTTAAATTCCTCATATGAGTGAAGTCGTATATTTGTCTTTCTCTGGCCAATTTTGCTTAGCATAATACACTCTAGTTCCATCCATGTTGTTGCAAATGGCAAGATTTCATTCTTTTTGATTGCTGAGTAATACTCCACTGTATGTAGAAACCACATCTTTATCCATCCATCCGTTGATGGACATTTGGGCTCTTTCCATACTTTGGCTATTGTCGATAGCGCTGCTGTAAACATTGGGGTGCGTGTGCTCATTTGCTGCTTTCTTTACTCTGATTTATTTTTACTTTCTTCATCCCTTGCAATTGAACGAGATTTTTTTGTGCAAAAGTTATGAAGGTAAGAGAGTCTGAATAGGCATATGGAATGAGCAAGTTCAGCAACTTTTTCATATCCCATTTCTATAAATTTCCATAATTTAAAGAATTCTTATATCAATAAAAATATGCCCAGGCCAAGAATATCTTTATGAAAAGTGGTAGGTTTTTGCTACATTAGTACAGATATTTGAGAAATACTGTAAATGTATATGAGCCTTTTCTATAATTTTATTGGGGGTACAGTTAATACTTTGCAATTTTTACATGTATCTTTTAGTCTCCTCCCCCACTTTTTGCCTTCAGAATTCAATTTCTTGTAAATATGTTTTGTTATGGAGGATTTAGCTTGATTTTGTTTCGATCCACTTTTTGTGTAGCTTCATTAGTATGCCCAGAGACCATTTTAGTATGTGACCAAATTTAGAAGTTGAAGCACAAATAATAAAAATAATATACACTGGTGGTTTTATATTCATTTTTTCCTTCCTGTTTGTACAGTCAATATTGCAATATATCATTAAGTCAAAGAATAAAATTGCAGAAGAGTTGGAAGGAAACTTAGAAGTCCTCTAGTTCAGCCTCCCACTCAAAACCAGTCCAGAGGGTTGCCTGGATGGCTCAGTCAGTTGAGTGTCCGACTTTGGCTTGGGTCATGATCTCCCGGTTCGTGAGTTTGAGCCCCACATGGGGGTCTCTGCTGTCAGTGCCAAACCTGCTTCAGATCCTCTGTTCCCCTCTCTCTCCTCCCGTCCCCAGCTTGTGGGTGCTCTCTCTCTCTCAAAAATAAACATTAAAAAAAAAAAAAAAATCCAGAGTTTCCAACATGGAGTCACCAAATTACAGCTGAAATTCCTAATAAGAAAACATTCTACCAGACAAACCTTCCTGTTTTAAGTAGTTCTAATTGGCCATTTTTTTTCCCTATTAGTGAATTAGAACATCTCCCTTGTACTACATGTTGGTCCTACATTTTTTATTCACATACAAAAGTGATTATATCTCCTGCCAAGTCTCTCTTCTAGGCGTAGCATCCATAATCCCTTATTTTTCAAAAGACAGTTTGTTCAAAGACTTTACCATTATTTGTCATTTGGATGTACCCCAGTTTGCTAAAGTCCCTCTTAAAACATTTAAATAAATTTGGATGTCTCTGTCTACAATTTAAAGAAAACCCACTTTAAAGGGAGTGATTCCCTAAAAGTTTTAAGTAGAAGTGGTTTAATGTTTCATATTACAAAACAATACATCTAGAGATGAGTGGTTACTGATGCTCATTGATATTATCACGGATTATATTCTTTCCATCTTTCTGTCTTCTTCATTGCAGGGCATTTTAGCTTCATACTTCTCTCATGGTTACGAGTTAACCACAGCAAGCTCCAAGCAAAATCTCTTTACACAGCTTCATCCACAGGCAGGGGGAAAGAAAAAAAGTGTTTTCCCTCATCTTCTTTTTAAATAAAACCTCCCCAAGTTCCTCAGCAGATGCGCCCTTCTATCTTGTTTTGAAATACATCGCATTCCTGTCAAAACCACCATTGGTTAAAATTAATCACTTCCAGTGGATGCTTCCCTGAGTATGTGGTCACTCAAAGGTGAGAACCTGGTTAAAAGGGTCTCTGCCTACCAGAAGGGTGGGAAGCAGATAGATTTGAGTAGGAAATCAACAGTGCAAATCACCAACACTGAACACTTAACACCACGTGGTCTGACGAGGAATACAGTGGGATTTACTAACACAAAACATATTTAAAAGCTAGTAAATGGCAGGCAGCAGGTCTGATGTTAGGATACCAGCTACCTATTCCCAATCACTATTCCCATAGATTCAATCTGGTGGGGGATATGGGCAAGTAAATTTCAGTTTCAATATGATGTGTTAAGTGCTATGATAAGTGCATGTAACCCAGCCTTGGGGAATCAGAGTAATTCCGAGAGGAGATGTCATCTAAGCCAAAGTCTGAAAGACGTGTCAATTGACTAGAGAGAAGTTTCTAGGCAGCGAAGAGTTTGGAGACAAGAGTATATATATTGGAGCATGGTTGCTTTCAGGAGAACCGCACTACTGGTTCAGATGTGTCGTTTTAGGGGAGTCCAAGAGTATATTTACTTGGTTTTTAAAGCACTTTCCCCTTCCATATATAATTTTGCTGATTTGTAACCATCAGGACTTTTCCATTCAAGTACATTACTGCTGATTCAGGTCTCCTATCTTCTTTATTTGCAATTTATTTCTTAAACTTGAGTGTAAGTCTTCCCATTTACTTCATTCATTTAAGCCCGATATATATTAGGCCAGGAGTCCACAAAATTTTTTTCTATAAAATTTTTTTCTATCTAGCGATAGTTTTTTGTGGATCATGTGGTCTCTGTTACAGCTACTCAACTCTGCCACTGTAGAGGGAAGGCAGCCACAGGCAATATGTAAAGGAGTGGATGTGGCTATACTCCAGCAAATCTTTACAGAAATAGGCACTTGGCCTTCGTGTGTCGACCCTGATCTAAACTAGACTGCCTGTATTAATCTAGTCCCAGGATAACTTAAACGCAGCACCAGGAAAGGGAGATTCCATATGTCTTCCTAGTAAGTCTTCCACAGGGATGCTGACCTGAGAAAGAATGGAGACAATGTGGATCTGCAGTTAAATGATGGTATTAACTATACTGACTTGATCAGAGCCATGAGAGAAAGCTACATGTCCAGATAGGCAAGCTCACAAGTTGGTTCAACATTTATATGTTACAACCACTTTGTAATCTCTCTTCATTCCACCCACATTCCCAAGCGGTGCCTTCTTGGATAGCCATACAGTTTTATCCTTTCATTATCATATCGTTATATTAAGAGTGGTTTGGTGCCTTTGACAATCTTGTTTTGTCCCTTTCCAGCCCTTCCTTGGTGATAACTATGATACTATTAAGTTTTCTTCCAGAGTATGTATGTTGTCTCCATGATCAAAAATATATGAAAACATAGGGCACTCATGGCATTTGTTTTTTAACTGATCTCCTACATTTCACCCTCTGTGTTAGTTTCCTATTGCTGTCATAACAAAATACCAGAGTTATTATTTCACAGTGCAGTGGGTCAGAATTCTAGGAACGGTGTGGTTCAGCTGGGCCCACTTCTTAGGGTCACACAAGGCTGAAGTCATGGTGTCGGCAAGGCTGCATTCCTTGCTGGGGTCTCGGGTGAATCTGCTTCCAAGCACAGTTTGTGAGCCAAGATTAGTTCCTTGTACTTTTAGGGCTGCCGTCCCATTTCCTTGCTGGCTATCTTTCTCATCTGAGAATTGTTCTCTGCTTCTAGAAGTTACCCACATTCATGAGCTTGAGACACCCTTTCTCCATCTTCAAACTCTGTGACAGCAGCTTGGGCCCGTCTCATACTTCACATCTCCTGACCTCCCCATTCTGCTTCTACTACAGAAAGTTCACTGCTTGTAAGGGCTCCTACAGTTAGTTTGGGCTCACTTGGATAATCCAGGATAGTCACCCAGTTTAAAGGTCTGTAACCTTAATTATGTCTGCAGAGCCCCTCCCTTTTGCCATGGAAAACAACATAAAGTTCTGGGGAGGGAGGTGAATCTTTGGGGGTCATTATCCCAACTATCACAACCTTGTACTTTGTTTGTTGTTGCTGTTGTTGTTTAAGCATAATTGCTTGGATTCTTCACTTAGTTCTAAAATAACCTTCTTAGTATATTTTCTGAGCGTGCTATTTTTAAAATGTTCTCATCATTTTATTTTTCAATTGTACAAATTACTTGGCATTTACATTTATGTAATCACGAAATAGTTTTACTCCTTAATATATCATAAAATTTTCTCCCATGTCACTCAGTTCTTTATAATTTTAATTATTATATAATACTTCATTGAATAGATATACTAAAATTTATTTAACAGTTGCTCCATTGTTAATTCCTTGGATTTTTCCCACCCAGTATTTCACTGTTATGAATAACTCTATAATGAACATTTTTTGTGCCCAAAAATTATCTATATGTTGGATTAATTTCTTAGGATAGATTCTCAAAAGTAGAATAACGGCATCGAAGGCCATGGATTTCTCATGATAGAAACTAGTTTCCAAAAGGTTTAAACAAAGTTTGTATCCTCAGAAGCACTCTTACCTGTTTGAATGTCATCATTAAAAACAAAGCAAACAGAATTGAAATGAAAGGACGTTACAGGGGCCCCTGGCTGACTCAGTTGGTTAAGTGTCTGACTTCGACCCAGGTCATGATCTCCCTGTTGGTGAGTTAAAGCCCCGCGTCGGGCTCTGTGCTGATAGCTCAGAGCCTGAAGCCTGCTTCGGATTCTCTCTCTCTCTCTCTCTCTCTCTCTCTCTCTCTCTCTCTCTCTGCCCCTCTTCTGCTTGTGCTCTGTGGGTAAATACATAGACAATGATAAAAGCTAGTATTACTGTAACAATGTTGTGTAGCTCTATTTTTTGTTTTCCATAAAATTTAAGAGACTAATACATTTTTAAAAACAGTCTAAAAGCTAGTATTATTGTAATTTTGGTTTGTAACTCCATATTTTTTATCTATATAATTTAAGACACTAATGCATTAGTTAATAATAGTATTAGTTAATATTTTTGGAGACACAGTGTATAAAGATGAAATTTTGTGTGACATCAACTGAAAGGAGTAGGGACAGAACTGCTGAAAGAGCAGAAGCAGTGAGAAGTGGTTGGAAACTGAATATAATTTGAAGGTGCAGCCATCGGGGACTTGCTATCGGATTGGATGCAGTTAGTGAAATAGGAGTCTGTGCTTTATGACCTGAGCAATTTACTGAAATGCCTAGCAGAGTGTTTGACCTCTCTGGATCTGAACATTTCATCTGTGATCACGCACCCACATTCAGCAAAACGAAATCCCTGCAGATTACCCTCTTCCTTAGACAAAGTTAGGAACCATCTACTGTTATTTGAGCACACCTCTGTGTGTGTGTGTGTGTGTGTGTGTGTGTGTGTGTGTGTGTTGTGGGGGAGGTATGATGGATTTTAGCTCCTTCCCTAAGTAGCTTGGTAGAATGACAAGGAAGGAATAAGTAAAAGGAGAAGGGAATAAAAAGCTGAAGAGGTTTAAAGACTGAGCTCTTTGCCACTCCAGTGTCCAGAGGCCAGAGAAGTGAGGAAGAACCAGGACAGGAGACCCTGAAGCAGTGACAGGAGGAAAATCGGGACAGTGTGGTGCCCTGAAAGCCAAGTGAAGAAATTGTTTAAGAAGGGGAGAATGACTGGCCATGTTAAATGCTGCTCAAAGGTCAAAAAGATGAGGAGTGAAAATTGACAATTAGGTTGAACAATATGGACAATAGAGTGGTGGAGGCAAGACCTATTTGCAGTGGTGCACAGGAGAGGATAAAAGGTGAGCAATTGGAGAGAATGAGCATAGATAACTCTTTGAAGGAGTTTTACATTAAAACATAAGCTGACCTGGGGCACCTGGGTGGCTCAGTCTGTTAAGCGTGTGACTTTGGCTCAGGTCCTGATCTCACAGCTCATGAGTTCGAGCCCCACATCGGGCTATGTGCTGACAGCTTGGAGCCTGGTGCCTGCCTCGGATTCTGTGTCTCCCTCTCTCTTTCTGCCCCTTTCCCACTCACACTCTGTCTCTCTCTCTCAAAAAATAAATAAGCATTAAGAAAAATTTTAAAAAATACATAAGCTGACCATATGATTTGCACTCCAAACGAACACATTGAAAAGAGCACCATTAATAATTAAGCCAAGATTTGATTAATAATCAAGTATAAACTAGAACTGTCATGACAAATGATTAAATGTCATTTCATGAAGGAAAGGAGAGAGGGTTATAACTGGAGGGGAGTTGGTTGGTTAGTTTTTTGTTTTTTTTTTTTTTTTTAGAAAAGGAGAAATAGTAGCTATGAGGAATGATCTAGTAAAGAGGGAAATTTTTATGATGGAGAAGAAAAAGGACATTTTTGGAGCAATATCTTTGAGTAGGCAAGAGAGGATAGTATTTAGTGCTCAAGTAGAAGGACTGGTTTTAGCCAGTAGCACAGATAGAATGCAAAGAATATGGGGACAAATGCAAGTAGGTGAGGTGATGTGGGAGCTTGTGGAAATTTTCTTATGAAGGTTTGTATTTTCTCATTGAAATAGGTAGTGAGGTCATTAGCTAAGAGGATTAGGGAGGTGTAGTTGGAGGCGTTAAGAGAGAGAAGATAATGAGTTTTATAGGAGAAAGGAAGAATGAATGAAGTAGAGAAATATAATATGATTGCCAAACACCATTAGGGTTCAATTACAGTTAATAATCATGTATTTTAAGTGAGACCAAAGGTTGTGTATTTTACTCAAGCCAGGTTTTACCATGTAGGTATAGTCATGGAGAGAGGTAAAAATTAGATTTAATCACGGCTTATTGTTTAGCCAGGTGCAACAAAATAAGACAAAAGCAAGAGAATTCAGAGTGTATACAAGGGGATGATTTTATCATTTGACCATTTAATAACTTTTTGAGAGAGAGCATGTGTGCACTCAAATGGGGAAGGGGCAGGGGGAGAGGGAGAGAGAATCTTACATAGGCTCCATACCCAGCATGGAGCCCAACACGGGTCTCAATCTCATGACCATGAAATCATGACCTGAGCCAAAATCAAGAATTAGGCGCTTAACCGACTGAACCACCCAGCCCCCCCACCCAACCATTTAATAATTTTTATCATATGACCATATATAATTTAACCTGGTGTATTAGTTTCATAGGGTTGCTATAACAGACTACCACAAATTGAGTAGTTTAAAACAACAAAAATTTATTGTCTCACAGTTATGGAATCTAGAAGTCTTTAATCAATGTGTTTTGCAGGGCTGTGCTCCCTTTAAAGCTTCTAGGGGCATATGTATCCTTTTTTAAAATTTTAATTTTATTTATTCTTTAAAATTTACATCCAAATTAGTTAGCATATAGTGCAAAAATGATTTCAGGAGTGGATTCCTTAGTGCCCCTTACCCATTTAGCCCATCCCCCCTCCCACAACCTCTCCAGTAACCCTCAGTTTGTTCTCCAAATTTATGAGTCTCTTCTGTTTTGTCCCCCTCCCTGTTTTTATATCATTTTTGTTTTCCTTCCTTTATGTTTATGTTTTGTCTCTTAAAGTCCTCGTATGAGTGAAGTCATGTGATTTTTGTCTTTCTCTGACTAATTTCACTTAGCATAATACCCTCCAGTTCCATCCATGTAGTTGCAAATGGCAAGATTTCATTCTTTTGGATTGGTGAGTAATACTCCATTGTATATATATACCACATCTTCTTTATCCATTCATCCATCGATGGACATTTGGGATCTTTCCATACTTTGGCTATTGTTGATAGTGTTGCTGTAAACATGGGGGTGCATGTGTCCCTTTGAAACAGCACACCTGTATCCTGTGGATAAATGCCTAGTAGTGCAATTGCTGGGTCATAGGGTAGTTCTATTTTTAGTTTTTTAAGTTTTTAAGTTTTTTTAAGTTTTTCCATACTGTTTTCCAGAGTGGCTGCACCAGCTTGCATTGCCACCAACAATGCAAAAGAGATCCTCTTTCTCCACATCCTCGCCAGCATCTGTTGTTGCCTGAGTTGTTAATGTTAGCCATTCTGACAGGTGTAAGGTGCTATCTCAATGTGGTTTTGATTTGTATCTCCCTGATGATGAGTGATGTTGAGCATTTTTTCATGTGTCAGTTGGCCATCTGGATGTCTTCCTTGGAGAAGTGTCTATTCATGTCTTTTGCCCATTTCTTCACTGGATTATTTGTTTTTTGGGTGTTGAGTTTGAGAAGTTCTTTATAGATTTTGGATACTAACCCTTTATCTGATATGCCATTTGCAAATGTCTTCTCCCATTCCATCGGTTGCCTTTTAGTTTTTCTGATGTTTCCTTCGCTGTGCAGAAGTTTTTATTTTGATGAGGTCCCAATAGTTCATTTTTGTTTTTGTTTCCCTTGCCTCTGGAGACGTGTTGAGTAAGAAGTTGCTGCAGGCAAGATTAAAGAGGTTTTCGCCTGCTTTCTCCTCAAGGATTTAGATGGCTTCCTGTCTTACATTGAGGTCTTTCATCCATTTTGAGTTTATTTTTGTGTCTGGTGTAAGAAAGTGGTCCAGGTTCATTCTTCTGCATGTCGCTGTCCAGTTTTCCCAGCACCACTTGCTGAAGAGACTGTCTTTATTCCGTTGTATATTCTTTCCTGCTTTGTCAAAGATTAGTTGGCCATACGCTTGTGGGTCCATTTCTGGATTCTCTATTCTGTTCCATTATCGGGGTGTCTGTTCTTGTGCTAGTACCATACTGTCTTAATGATTACAGCTTTGTAGTATAGCTTGAAGTCTTGAAGTCTTTGAAGGTATTGTGATGCCTCCTGCTTTGGTTTTCTTTTTCAAGATTGCTTTGGCTATTTGGAGTCTTTTCTGGTTCCCTACAAATTTTAGGATTATTTGTTCTAGCTCTCTGAAGAATGTTGGTGTTACTTTGATAGGGATTGCATTGAATATGTAGATTGCTTTGGGTAGTATCAACATTTTCACAATATTTTTTCTTCCTATCCAGGAGCATGGAATCTTTTTCCATTTTTTTGTGTCTTCTTCAATTTCTTTCATAAGCTTTCTATAGTTTTCAGTGTATAGATTTTTCACCTCTTTGGTTAGGTTTATTCCTAGGTATTTTATGGTTTTTGGTGCAACTGTAAATGGGATCGATTTCCTTGATTTCTCTTTCTGTTGCTTCATTGTTGGTGTACAGGAATGCAACCGATTTCTGTGCATTGATTTTACATCCTGCAACTTTGATGAATTCATGAATCAATCTAGCAGTTTTTTGGTGGAATCTCTTGGGTTTTCCATATAGAGTATCATGTCATCTGCAAAGAGTGAAAGTTTGACCTCCTCCTTGACGATTTGGTTGCCTTTTATTTCTTTGTGTTGTCTGATTGCAGAGGCTAAGACTTCCAATACTATGTTGAGTAACACTGGCGAGAATGGACATCCCTGTCTTGTCCCTGACCTTAGGGGGAAAGCTCTCAGTTTTTCCCCATTGAGGAAATATTAGTGTGGGGTCTTTCATATATGGCTTTTATGATCTCGAGGTATGATCCTTCTATTCCTACTTTATTGAAGGTTTTTATCAAGAAAGGATGCTGTATTTTGTCAAATGCTTTCTCTGCATCTATTGAGAGAATCATATGGTTCTTGTCCTTTCTTTTATTGATGTGATGAATCATGTTAATTATTTTGCAGATATTGAACCAGCCCTGCATCCCAGTTATAAATCCCACTTGGTCGTGGTGAATAATTTTTTCAGTGTATTGCTGGAGCCAGTTGGCTAATATCTTGTTGAGGATTTTTGCATCCATGTTCATCAGGGAAATTGGTCTATAGTTCTCCTTTTTTAGTGGGGTCTCTGTCTGGTTTTGGAATCAAGGTAATGCTGGCTTCATAGAAAGAGTTTGGAAGTTTTCCTTCCATTTCTTTTCTTTTTCTTTTCTTTTTTTTTTCGAACAACAGCTTCAAGAGAATAGGTGTTAATGCTTTCTTAAATGTTTGGTAGAATTCCCCTGGAAAGCCATCTTGGACTCTTGTTTTTTGGGAGATTTTTGATTACTAATTTGATTTACTGGTTATGGATCTGTTCAAATTTTCTATTTCTTCCTGTTTCAGTTTTGGTAGTGTATATGCTTCTATGAATTTGTCCATTTCTTCCAAATTGCCCATTTTATTGGCATATAATTGCTCATAATATTCTCTTATTATTGTTTTTATTTCTGCTGTGTTGGTTGTGATCTCTCCTCTTTCATTCTTGATTTTGTTTATTTGGGTCCTTTCCTTTTTCTTTTTGATCAAACCGGCTAGTGGTTTATCAATTTTGTTAATTCTTTCAAAGAACCAGCCTCTGGTTTCATTGATTCTGCTGTTTTTTTTTTGTTTTGATAGCATAAATTTCTCCTCTAATCTTTGTTATTACCTGTCTTCTGCTGGTTTTGGGTTTTATTTGCTGTTCTTTTTCCAGCTCATTAAGGCGTAAGGTTAGCTTGTGTATCTGAGACCTTTCTTCCTTCTTTAGGAAAGCCTGGATTGCTATATACGTTCCTCTTATGACCACCTTTGCTGCATCCCAGAGGTTTTGGGTTGTGGTGTTATCATTTTCATTGACTTCCATATACTTTTTAATTTCCTCTTTAACTTCTTGGTTAGCCCATTCACTTTTCAGTGGGATGTTCTTCAGTCTCCAAGTATTTGTTACCTTTCCAGATTTTTTCTTGTGGTTGATTTCGAGTTTCATAGCCTTGTGTTCTGAAAATATGCACGGTATGATCTCGATCTTTTTGTACTTACATAGGGCTGATTTGTGTCCCATTATGTGGTCTATTCTGGAGAACGTTTCATGTGCACTGGAGAAGAATGTATATTCTGCTGCTTTACGATGAAATGTTCTGAATATATCTGTTAAGTCCATCTGGTCCTGGGTGTCATTCACAGCCATTGTTTCCTTGTTGGTTTTTTGATTAGATGATCTGTCCATTGCTGTGAGTGGGATGTTGAAGTCGCCTATTATGGTATTACTATCGATGAGTTTCTTTATGTTTATGATTGATTGATTTATATATTTGGGTGCTCTCACATTTGGCGCATAAATGTTTACAATTGTTAGGTCTTCTTGGTGGATAGACCCCCTTGATTATGATATAATGCCCTTCTGCATCTCTTGATACAGTCTTTATTTTAAAGTCTAGATTGTCTGACATAAGTATGGCTACTACGGCTGACCATTAGCATGATAGATGGCACTCCATCCCCTTATTTTCAATCTGAAGGCGTCTTTAGGTCTAAAGTGGGTCTCTTGTAAACAGCATGTAGGTGGATCTTGTTTTCTTATCCATTCTGTTACCGTATGTCTTTTGATTAAAGCATTGAGTGCATTGACGTTTAGAGTGAGTATGGAAAGGTATGAATTTATTGCCATTATGATGCTTGTAGAGCATCTTGGAGTTTCTGGTGGTCTCTGGTCCTTTCTAATCTTTATTGCTTTTGATATATATATACATATCCCCCTTAAAATTTCTTGCAGGGCTGGTTTTGTGGTCACAAACTCCTTTAATTTTTGTTTGGGAGACTTTTTATCTCTCCTTCTATTTTGAATAACAGCTTTGCTGGATAAAGAATTCTTGGCTGCATATTTTTCTGATTCAGCACATTGAATATATCTTGCCACTCCTTTCTGGCCTGCCAAGTTTCTGTGGATAGGTCTGCTGCAAACCTGATCTTTCTTCCCTTGTAGGTTAGGGACTGTTTTTCCCTTGCTGCTTTCATGATTCTCTCCTTGACTGAATATTTTGTGAATTTGACTATGATATGGCTTGTTGATGGTCGGTTTTGTTGAATCTAATGGGGGTCCTCTGTGCTTCCTGGATTTTGATGTCTGTGTCTTTCCCCAGGTTAGGAAAGTTTTCCGCTATGATTTGCTCACATAACCCTTCTACCCCTATTTCTCTCTCTTCCTCCTCTGGGACCCCTATGATTCTGATGTTGTTCCTTTTTAATGAGTCACTGATTTCTCTAATTTCTTAAATAATGCTCTTTTGCCTTAATCTCCCTCTTTTTTCTGCTTTGTTATTCTCTATAAGTTTGTCCTCTATATCGCTGATTCTCTGTTCTGCCTCGTCCATCCTTGCCGCCGCTGCATCCATCTGTGATTGCAGCTCAGTTATAGCATTTTTAATTTCATTCTGGCTATTTTTTACTTCTTTTATCTCTGTAGGAAGGGATTCTAATCTATTTTCGACTCCAGCTAGTATTCTTATTATCGTGATTCTAAATTCTGGTTCAGACATCTTGCTTGTCTGTGTTGGTTAAATCCCTGGCTGTCATTTCTTCGTGCTCTTTCTTTTGGGGTGAATTCCGTTGTTTGTCATTTTGAAGGGAGAAAAGGAATTAATGAGGTAGAAAAATTGAAATTAAAAAAATTAAAATTAAAAAAATATTAAAATTTAAAATTACACACACACACACAAAAATCGAATAGATGATGCTAGATCCTAGGTGTGTTTTGGTCTGGGTGTAGAAAGTGGTTTGACAGACTAGAGAAACAAACAAAAAAAGGAGGGAGAGATAAAAAAAGAAAACTGAGGATTTGAAAAAAATGAATACACTAAAGTAGACTAAAATACACAAAAGTAGAGAATATAGTAGAAAAAAATTATAGAAAAATATTTTTAATAAAAATTAAAAAGATATGAATTTTTTAGTTTTTTGTATTTAAGAAAAAAGAAAAATGAAAAAGAGTAAAAAGATGAAAAAAGAAAAAGACAAAAAAAGAAATCGTTTGAAAATTTGAAAAGTGAATACTCTGTAGTAGACTGAAATAAAATGATGGGCATAAGACAGAATTTGAAAAAATTTACCTAAAAGCAAAAAATATAGTAATAAAAATTAAATAAAAATATTTTTTAAAGAAATTGAAAGTAAAAATGAAGTTTTTCCCTTTCTGCATTCAAGAAAAAGAAAAGAAATTAAAAAGAGAAAAAAAAAAGAAAGAAAAAAAGGAAATTGTTTGAACATTTGAAAAGGTGAGTACACTGAAGTAGACTAAAATAAAATGACAGAAGTAGAATTTGAAAAAATTTACACAAAAGTAAAAATATAGTAATAAAAATTAAAGACATTTTTTTAACAAAAATTGAAAATGAGTTTTTTCTCTTTCTGTATTCAAGAAAAAGAATTGTAAAAGAGAAAAAGGAAAAAGAGAAAAAAAAATTGATAGGTGAACCTGCTAACAGATTGAAGTAGGACTGAAATTGCTTCGTTTTCCCCTAGAGGTCAGTCCATGTAGCTCTTTATAGTCCATAAATTAAGCCAGCAGTGAGACTTGTGTTCTTGAAGAGCGAAGTTGGCCCAGGCGGGGCTCAGTGTAACGGCTCCACTCTCCTCTAGATGGCGCTGCTAGCCTGCTGGGGTGGATTGTTGCAGTGCTCTCCACTGTGCATGTGCATGCGCGGGGGCGGTGAAAAATGGCGCCACCCCATCTGTTCCCCCTGGATCAGCAATCACGCACCGGTCCTCCGTCTTCAGCTCTCATCCACTCCCTGCTTTTCCACTGTCTGTGACCAGGCCCCAGGCAGTACCTCTCACCCAAGTTTTGTCTCACTTCCGGCTGTTTTCCCCATCCCCTTACTTCTGAAGGACTGCGTCTTTGACCCATTCTGCCCCGCTGCGGGAGGATCTCACCAAGCGACGGCCGAATGAGCAATGGCCGAATGTCGGCTGCACCCAGGAACGCTTGCTGGCCCCTGCTGCTGCCAGTGCCCTAAGACTGCAGCCACGTGCCAGCCCGTCCCAGAAAACGTTCGCGAGATAGTGTAGCAGCAGCGCGTCAGGGATTATGGAAAATCACAACACACATCTGGCACCAGGCTTCACTCCTAATGACGTTGTTCCAGCACCAGTGAATGTGGCTGTTCTCTGGGGTCTGCTGGGACCAGGTGGCTTCAACAGTCTCTACCAAATGTCCTTCCAGCAGTGGAACCGATTTTCCCCGTGTGGCCTGAGAACCTCCTGGACCCCACTCTGTTCCTGGGGATTCCCCCTTCCCACCAGAGCACTGCCAGGTATCGAGCTGCGGAGTTGCAGACTTTGTGCTTCCCTCGTTTACAGTCTTAATGGAATTTAAACCCTCTCCTTTCTACTTTCTCCATTTTCCCTTTTCCCTTTTTAGTTTAGTCCCTGTGGCTGTTTCCAATTTTCCACTTTCTCTCCAGCTGCTTTCGGGGAGGGGTGCTTTTCCCATATTCGACCCCCCCCCCGTCTCTGTCCTCTCTCCACTCGCAAAAGCACCTCCCTTCCTGTGCCTTTTTGCTCCCCAAGTTCACCTCTCTGCGCCGTGTACCTTCTCAATTCTGTGGTTCAGGTTGTGCAGATTGTTGTGTTAATCCTCCAGTTTTCTAGGTGTGTAGGATGGTTTAGTGTTGGTCTGGCTGTATTTCATGGACGCAAGACACACAAAAAACTTCCATGCTGTTCTGTCTTGGCTCCTCCCCTCCATATGTATCCTTTCTTGCCTCTTCCACCCTGATATAGCCTCAGGTATCCCTTGGCTTGTGGTAGCATAATTTGAATCTTTACCTCTATCTTCATTTTTTTTTTATATTATATAATATTTTTATTTTTTATTTATTTATTTTATTATGAAATTTATTGACAAATTGGTTTCCATACAACACCCAGTGCTCATCCCAAAAGGTGCCCTCCTCAATACCCATCACCCACCCTCCCCTCCCTCCCACCCCCCATCAACCCTCAGTTTGTTCTCAGTTTTTAACAGTCTCTTATGCTTTGGCTCTCTCCCACTCTAACCTCTTTTTTTTTTTTTTTTTCCTTCCCCTCCCCCATGGGTTCCTGTTAAGTTTCTCAGGATCCACATAAGAGTGAAACCATATGGTATCTGTCTTTCTCTGTATGGCTTATTTCACTTAGCATTACACTCTCCAGTTCCATCCACGTTGCTACAAAGGGCCATATTTCATTTTTTCTCATTGCCACATAGTATTCCATTGTGTATATAAACCACAATTTCTTTATCCATTCATCAGTGGATGGACATTTAGGCTCTTTCCATAATTTGGCTATTGTTGAGAGTGCTGCTATGAACATTGGGGTACAAGTGCCCCTATGCATCAGTACTCCTGTATCCCTTGGATAAATTCCTAGCAGTGCTATTGCTGGGTCATAGGGTAGGTCTATTTTTAATTTTCTGAGGAACCTCCACACTGCTTTCCAGAGCGGCTGCACCAATTTGCATTCCCACCAACAGTGCAAGAGGGTTCCCGTTTCTCCACATCCTCTCCAGCATCTATAGTCTCCTGATTTGTTCATTTTGGCCACTCTGACTGGCGTGAGGTGATACCTGAGTGTGGTTTTGATTTGTATTTCCCTGATAAGGAGCGACGCTGAACATCTTTTCATGTGCCTGTTGGCCATCTGGATGTCTTCTTTAGAGAAGTGTCTATTCATGTTTTCTGCCCATTTCTTCACTGGGTTATTTGTTTTTCGGGTGTGGAGTTTGGTGAGCTCTTTATAGATTTTAGATACTAGCCCTTTGTCCGATATGTCATTTGCAAATATCTTTTCCCATTCCGTTGGTTGCCTTTTAGTTTTGTTGGTTGTTTCCTTTGCTGTGCAGAAGCTTTTTATCTTCATAAGGTCCCAGTAATTCACTTTTGCTTTTAATTCCCTTGCCTTTGGGGATGTGTCGAGTAAGAGATTGCTACGGCTGAGGTCAGAGAGGTCTTTTCCTGCTTTCTCCTCTAAGGTTTTGATGGTTTCCTGTCTCACATTTAGGTCCTTTATCCATTTTGAGTTTATTTTTGTAAATGGTGTGAGAAAGTGGTCTAGTTTCAACCTTCTGCATGTTGCTGTCCAGTTCTCCCAGCACCATTTGTTAAAGAGGCTGTCTTTTTTCCATTGGATGTTCTTTCCTGCTTTGTCAAAGATTAGTTGGCCATACGTTTGTGGGTCTAGTTCTGGGGTTTCTATTCTATTCCATTGGTCTGTGTGTCTGTTTTTGTGCCAATACCATGCTGTCTTGATGCTTACAGCTTTGTAGTAGAGGCTAAAGTCTGGGATTGTGATGCTTCCTGCTTTGGTCTTCTTCTTCAAAATTCCTTTGGCTATTCGGGGCCTTTTGTGGTTCCATATGAATTTTAGGATTGCTTGTTCTAATTTCGAGAAGAATGCTGGTGCAATTTTGATTGGGATTGCATTGAATGTGTAGATAGCTTTGGGTAGTATTGACATTTTGACAATATTTATTTTTCCAATTCATGAGCAGGGAATGTCTTTCCATTTCTTTAAGTCTTCTTCAATTACCTTCATAAGCTTTCTATAGTTTTCAGCATACAGATCCTTTACATCTTTGGTTAGATTTATTCCTAGGTATTTTATGCTTCTTGGTGCAATTGTGAATGGGATCATTTTCTTTATTTGTCTTTCTGTTGCTTCATTGTTAGTGTATAAGAATGCAACTGATTTCTGTACATTGATTTTGTATCCTGCAACTTTGCTGAATTCATGTATCAGTTCTAGCAGACTTTTGGTGGAGTCTTTCGGATTTTCCATGTATAATATCATGTCATCTGCAAAAAGCGAAAGCTTGACTTCATCTTTGCCAATTTTGATGCCTTTGATTTCCTTTTGTTGTCTGATTGCTGATGCTAGAACTTCCAGCACTATGTTAAACAACAGCGGTTAGAGTGGGCATCCCTGTCATGTTCCTGATCTCAGGGAAAAAGCTCTCAGTTTTTCCCCGTTGAGGATGATGTTAGCTGTGGGCTTTTCATAAATGGCTTTTATGATCTTTAAGTATGTTCCTTCTATCCCGACTTTCTCAAGGGTTTTTATTAAGAAAGGGTGCTGGATTTTGTCAAAGGCCTTTTCTGCATCGATTGACAGGATCATATGGTTCTTCTCTTTTTTTTTGTTAATGTGATGTATCACGTTGATTGATTTGCGAATGTTGAACCAGCCCTGCATCCCAGGAATGAATCCCACTTGATCATGGTGGATAATTCTTTTTATATGCTGTTGAATTCGATTTGCTAGTATCTTATTGAGAATTTTTGCATCCATATTCATCAGGGATATTGGCCTGTAGTTCTCTTTTTTTACTGGGTCTCTGTCTGGTTTAGGAATCAAAGTAATACTGGCTTCATAGAATGAGTCTGGAAGTTTTCCTTCCCTTTCTATTTCTTGGAATAGCTTGAGAAGGATAGGTATTATCTCTGCTTTAAACGTCTGGTAGAACTCCCCTGGGAAGCCATCTGGTCCTGGACTCTTATTTGTTGGGAGATTTTTGATGACTGATTCAATTTCTTCGCTGGTTATGGGTCTGTTCAAGCTTTCTATTTCCTCCTGATTGAGTTTTGGAAGAGTGTGGGTGTTCAGGAATGTGTCCATTTCTTCCAGGTTGTCCAATTTGTTGGCATATAATTTTTCATAGTATTCCCTGATAATTGTTTGTATCTCTGAGGGATTGGTTGTAATAATTCCATTTTCATTCATGATTTTATCTTTTTGGGTCATCTCCCTTTTCTTTTTGAGAAGCCTGGCTAGAGGTTTGTCAATTTTGTTTATTTTTTCAAAAAACCAACTCTTGGTTTCGTTGATCTGCTCTACAGTTTTTTTAGATTCTATATTGTTTATTTCTGCTCTGATCTTTATTATTTCTCTTCTTCTGCTGGGTTTAGGCTGCCTTTGCTGTTCTGCTTCTATTTCCTTTAGGTGTGCTGTTAGATTTTGTATTGGGGATTTTTCTTGTTTCTTGAGATAGGCCTGGATTGCAATGTATTTTCCTCTCAGGACTGCCTTCGCTGCGTCCCAAAGCGTTTGGATTGTTGTATTTTCATTTTCGTTTGTTTCCATATATTTTTTGATTTCTTCTCTAATTGCCTGGTTGACCCACTCATTCGTTAGTAGGGTGTTCTTTAACCTCCACGCTTTTGGAGGTTTTCCAGACTTTTTCCTGTGGTTGATTTCAAGCTTCATAGCATTGTGGTCTGAAAGTATGCATGGTATAATTTCAATTCTTGTAAACTTATGAAGGGCTGTTTTGTGACCCAGTATATGATCTATCTTGGAGAATGTTCCATGTGCACTCGAGAAGAAAGTATATTCTGTTGCTTTGGGATGCAGAGTTCTAAATATATCTGTCAAGTCCATCTGATCCAATGTCTCATTCAGGGCCCTTGTTTCTTTATTGACTGTGTGTCTAGATGATCTATCCATTTCTGTAAGTGGGGTGTTAAAGTCCCCTGCAATTACCACATTCTTATCAATAAGGTTGCTTCTGTTTATGAGTAATTGTTTTATATACTTGGGGGCTCCGGTATTCGGCGCATAGACATTTATAATTGTTAGCTCTTCCTGATGGATAGACCCTGTAACTATTATATAATGTCCTTCTTCATCTCTTGTTACAGCCTTTAATTTAAAGTCTAGTTTGTCTGATATAAGTATGGCTACTCCAGCTTTCTTTTGGCTTCCAGTAGCATGATAAATAGTTCTCCATCCCCTCACTCTGAATCTAAAGGTGTCCTCAGGTCTAAAATGAGTCTCTTGTAGACAGCAAATAGATGGGTCTTGTTTTTTTATCCATTCTGATACCCTATGTCTTTTGGTTGGCGCATTTAATCTGTTTACATTCAGTGTTATTATAGAAAGATACGGGTTTAGAGTCATTGTGATGTCTGTATGTTTTATGCTTGTAGTGATGTCTCTGGTACTTTGTCTCACAGGGTCCCCCTTAGGATCTCTTGTAGGGCTGGTTTAGTGGTGACGAATTCCTTTAGTTTTTGTTTGTTTGGGAAGACCTTTATCTCTCCTTCTATTCTAAATGACAGACTTGCTGGATAAAGGATTCTCGGCTGCATATTTTTGCTGTCTAGCACCCTGAAAATCTCGTGCCAATTCTTTCTGGCCTGCCAAGTTTCAAAAGAGAGATCAGTCACGAGTCTTATAGGTCTCCCTTTATATGTGAGGGCACGTTTACCCCTTGCTGCTTTCAGAATTTTCTCTTTATCCTTGTATTTTGCCAGTTTCACTATGATATGTCATGCAGAAGATCGATTCAAGTTACGTCTGAAGGGAGTTCTCTGTGCCTCTTGGATTTCAATGCCTTTTTCCTTCCCCAGTTCAGGGAAGTTCTCAGCTATGATTTCTTCAAGTACCCCTTCAGCACCTTTCCCTCTCTCTTCCTCCTCTGGAATACCAATTATGCGTATATTATTTCTTTTTAGTGCATCACTTAGTTCTCTAATTTTCCCCTCATACTCCTGGATTTTTTTATCTCTCTTTTTCTCAGCTTCCTCTTTTTCCATAACTTTATCTTCTAGTTCACCTATTCTCTCCTCTGCCTCTTCCATCCGAGCTGTGGTGGTTTGCATTTTGTTTTGCATTTCCTTTAAAGCGTTTTTCAGCTCCTCGTGACTGTTCCTTAGTCCCTTGATCTCTGTAGCAAGAGATTCTCTGCTGTCCTGTATACTGTTTTCCAGCCCAGCGATTAATTTTATGACTATTATTCTAAATTCACTTTCTGTTATATTATTTAAATCCTTTTTGATCAGCTCATTAGCTGTTGTTATTTCCTGGAGATTCTTCTGAGGGGAATTCTTCCGCTTGGTCATTTTGGATAGTCCCTGGTGTGGTGAGGACCTGCAGGGCACTTCCCCTGTGCTGTGGTGTATAACTGGAGTTGGTGGGCGGGGCCGCAGTCAGTCCTGATGTCTGCCCCCAGCCCACCGCTGGGGCCACAGTCAGACTGGTGTGTGCCTTCTCTTCCCCTCTCCTAGGGGTGGGATTCACTGTGGGGTGGCGTGGCCCGTCTGGGCTACTTGCACACTGCCAGGCTTGTGATGCTGGGGATCTGGCGTATTAGCTGGGGTGGGAAGGCAAGGTGCACGGCGGCAGGGGGGGCAGGCTTAGCTCGCTTCTCCTTAGGTGATCCACTTCAGGAGGGGCCCTGTGGCAGCCAGAGGGAGTCAGATCCGCTGCCGGAGGTTTGGCTCCGAAGAAGTACAGAGTTGGGTGTTTGCGCGGAGCGAGCAATTTCCCTGGCCGGAACCGGTTCCCTTTGGGATTTTGGCTGGGGGATGGGCGGGGGAGATGGCGCTGGCGAGCGCCTTTGTTCCCCGCCAAACTGAGCTCTGTCGTCCGGGGGCTCCGCAGCTCACCCTCCCTTTGTCCTCCAGCCTTCCCGCTTTCCGAGCAGAGCTGTTAACTTATGACCTCCCAGACGCTAAGTCGCGCTTGCTGTTGGAACACAGTCCGTCAGGCCCCTCCGCTTTTGCAAGCCGGACTCGGGGGCTCTGCTTGGCTGGCGAGCCGCCCCTCCGCCCCGGCTCCCTCCCGCCAGTCCGTGGAGCGCACACCGCCTCGCCGCCCTTCCTACCCTCTTCCGTGGGCCTCTCGTCTGCACTTGGGTCCGGTGACTCCGTTCTGCTAATCCTCTGGCGGTTTTCTGGGTTATTTAGGCAGGTGTAGGTGGAATCTAAGTGATCAGCAGGACGCGCGGTGAGCCCAGCGTCCTCCTACGCCGCCATCTTCCTGCGCCTCTATTTTACCTCTATCTTCAAATGGTTGTCTTCCCTTTGTGTTCCAATTTTTTCTTTTTGTAAGGACACCAATCCTATTGGATTAAGACCCACCCTAATTAATTCATTTTGGGAGGACACAATTCAACACATAACATCTGAGTGGAGAGAAGTGAGACAAGAGGGGCATAAGAGACAATGAAATAGTGGTGGAATCAATGGATTATAGATACCAATGGTATTGAAGTGTCGTTGGCATTGCAATTCTAGAAATTAGGTGGAGATTGGAGGATGGGATGTTTGAAATTGAGATTGTGTAGGGGTTAGTGGTAATGAAAGATCTAGTATGATTTTAGGAGTGAGTAGCTAACAAAAAGTGAAGAGCAATGTCATTGAGGAGGGGAGACCAACAATAGAGGCCAGATGTTAGATGGGTCATCAGTGAGGATCTCAAAACCCCTAAGAATAGTGACAGGAAAAGTATTAGAGAGGATGAAGTGATCCAGGAGCTAAAAGATTCAAGGACCAAAGACAAGTAAATTGTGGCATTGGAAGAGAATTTCAACAAGAATACGTAATAGGTGCTGTAGTCTAGATGATACCAGATTTAAAGATGACTGTTTTTGAGGAGAGAAGGAAGGGAAAACGTTCTGGAAGCATTATTAAAGGGCAAGAAAAACACCTACCCCCAACTTCAGGCCCTGTGATATTAAGGCTGTGGGAGGTAAAACTACCACTAGTTTAAAGAGCTGTAGAAGAAGCAGAGCCCTTAAGGGAGACACAGGTTTCAGATAAAGTAGGTAAAAGAAATATTTAAAGAAGATGTTAAAGAAATTGTGATTTTGCTGAAGACTGACTTTGAGTTCCAGAGGGACTAACAGTGGAAAGATTTTGGATCCTGGAGAGGGGTGGAAGATGGGATCAGGAAAAGTGATGTATAGAACAGTATAGGGATTAATGGCTGGAGAGTGAAGGATGTGTCAGGAGCATGTGGTTTCTGATGGATGGCATAAATTAGGATTGAATGTTTGATATTTGTTCTTTTAGTCCCAGAAATGAAGATAGTGGTGAAGATTGAGTTTTAAGAGAAGGAAAAGTGGGGTCTTGCCTGGGTTGCATATGATTTGGAAGTTCCCATTTGGTTTCCACTGATGGATAATACATGGATGCTTGCAGAGGATGGTTTCACTCTCAGCACACGGACTTACTGTTGACTACTTTATAGCAATTATGAGTATTCAAAATGATCTTGTGTATTTGTTTACTTGTTTCCATGTTTTATTTCTTCCACTTTAGAAAACACAGTTTTTTTTTTGTTTTTGTTTTTTCTGTTTATGCAGTCAACAAATATTTATTAAGCACTTAGTTTGTACCAGATGCTGGGGATGCTTAAATGAAAAAGGCATAGCCCTTGTCATCAGTGCCTTATGTGGGAAACACAACAAATTTTGGTTAAGGTCAAAAATGGGATATTAGAGTAATTGGTTTATATCTGATAATCACATTGCATACAAGCTACAGTTTTTTTTTTTTTATGAAATTTATTGACAAATTGGTTTCCATACAACACCCAGTGCTCATCCCAAAAGGTGCCCTCCTCAATACCCATCACCCATCCTCCCCTCCCTCCCACCCCCCATCAACCCTCAGTTTGTTCTCAGTTTTTAACAGTCTCTTATGCTTTGGCTCTCTCCCACTCTAACCTCTTTTTTTTTTTTTTCCTTCCCCTCCCCCATGGGTTTCTGTTAAGTTTCTCAGGATCCACATAAGAGTGAAACCATATGGTATCTGTCTTTCTCTGTATGGCTTATTTCACTTAGCATTACACTCTCCAGTTCCATCCACGTTGCTACAAAAGGCCATATTTCATTTTTTCTCATTGCCACATAGTATTCCATTGTGTATATATACCACAATTAGAAAACACAGTTTTTGAGGGCAGTTGTATTGGCTGTCTTCTTAATTCTTATAACACTGGTGCCTAGAACTGAGCTTGACATATAGCACTCAATTCAGTAGTCTTCCCTTATCTGCAGTTTTGTTTTCTATGGTTTCAGTTACCCTAGGTCAACCGCAGTCCTGAAGCAGATGATCCTCCTCATATCATCAGAAGGCCAGTAGAGGCACTGGGGTGCCTCAGTTGGTTAAGTGTCTGACTCTTGATTTTGCCTCATGTCATGATCTTCTGATTTATGAATTCCAGTCCCACGATGCGTTCTCTGCTGTCAGCACATAGCCTGCTTTGGATCCTCTGTCGCCTCTCTCTCTGTGCCTTCTCCACCCCCCCTCAAAATAAATAAATAAACTTAAAAAAAAAAAGGCCAAAGCAGTCTAACACTGTCACAATGTCTGCATCATTCACCTCACTTCACTTCATGTAGGCATTTTATCATCTCACATCATCATAAGAAGGGTGAGTGCAGTACAGTAAGATATTTTGAGAGAGAGACCACATTCACATAACTTTTATTAGAGTATACTGTTACAACTATTCTATTATGGGTTATTGTTGTTAATCTTTTACTGTGCCTAACTTATAAATTAAACTTTATTATAGGTATATATGTATAGGAAAAACAGGATATATAGGGTTCAGTTCTATCTTAGGTTTCAGGCATCCACTAGAATCTTGGAACATATCCACATCAGCTAAGGCGGGACTACTGTAACTATATTGAGGGATGAATACATCAAGATTCCATTCTCTCAATCTGTTTAAGGGTTTAAAGCCTTCTGAAGACACTCCTTCAATTAAACCTCATCTCCCTCATATCTTCAACCTCTCACTATCAGATCATTTATCAGGATTTGAATATATACTAGTATCTTCCATCTTTATTTTTATTTTTTAAAGTAAACTCTATGCCCAACATGGGGCTCAAACTTACTACCTCGAGATAAAGAGTTGCATGCTCTACTCACTGAGCCAGCCATGCACCCCTAGTGTCTCCAAAAACACTTACCTTGAGCCCCATCTCTTTCCAGATATTGCTCCAATCTTCTGCATGGCCAAACTTCTCAGAAGAGCTGTTTAAAACAAGCTATCTCCACTCCCTCACATTCTTTTTATTCTCAGTTCCATTGTAACCTGAAGTTCCACCTCTGCCACCAACTCTCATTTGAAACTGCTTTTGTGACCATCAACGTCTATGTTGCTATATGTAACAAAAATGTGCATAGCCTCACCTAATTAGACTTTCTGAGTTTTTGACACAATTGGATACTCTGTCCTTATTTTTGGTTTCTATGATGCCAATGCTTTCTTGGTCTTCCTCTTTATTCATCGCCTGTTCCTTTTTCATCTTTTATTTTCTTCTTCTTGATACAACCTCATATATATGCTGGGATTTCTTTTCCTTTTTTTCCTTAGATACTTTTTCATTTCATGTAGTTTCTTTTTATGTTAGTTAATCCTTTTTTTTTTTTTTTTTTGAGAGAGAGAAAGAAAGAGAGAGAGAGAGAGGAGAGAGAAATCCCAAGCAGGCTCTGCACTGAAAGTTTGATGTGGAGCTTGAACTCACAAACTGAGAGATTATAACCTGAGCAGAAACCAAGAGTCAGACACTTAACTGACTGAGCCACTCAGGCACCCTTCATTTCATGTAGTTTTAAGTATCTTCTATATATGTGCTAAGACTTCCAAAAATATATCTCAGCTCAGGCCGCTATTCTGAACTTCAACTACATACTTAACATCTTCACTTGGATGTTTCACAGGCATCTCACACTTAAAATGTTCAAAATAGAGCTTTTGGTTCCCCTCTCCCCTTCTTTTCCCATGTTAACATGTAACATGTTAAACTTTTAGTAGTTCTCATTGTAGTTAATGGCATTACCACCCACACAGCCAAAACTTTGAATTGTTTCTACGTATCTTCATATACATGCATTCCATCAGCTTGTCCTATTGACTCTGTACACATATTTTCAATTTATCAATTAGTCATCATTTTCACACTCCTTCCCAGTCCAAACAACATAATTTCTTGTCTATAATAGCCTCTCAACTTCCATTCTTGTCCCACACTAATCTGTAATTTTGGATCCTAAAATAAAGCAGATATGTCACTCTTCTATTTAAAATACATCATTGATTTTCTTTTTTCTTTTTTTTTTGTCATTCTTTTTTTTTTTTTATGAAATTTATTGACAAATTGGTTTCCATACAACACCCAGTGCTCATCCCAAAAGGTGCCCTCCTCAATACCCATCACCCACCCTCCCCTCCCTCCCACCCCCCATCAACCCTCAGTTTGTTCTCAGTTTTTAACAGTCTCTTATGCTTTGGCTCTCTCCCACTCTAACCTCTTTTTTTTTTTTTTTCCTTCCCCTCCCCCATGGGTTCCTGTTAAGTTTCTCAGGATCCACATAAGAGTGAAACCATATGGTATCTGTCTTTCTCTGTATGGCTTATTTCACTTAGCATTACACTCTCCAGTTCCATCCACGTTGCTACAAAGGGCCATATTTCATTTTTTCTCATTGCCACATAGTATTCCATTGTGTATATAAACCACAATTTCTTTATCCATTCATCAGTTGATGGACATTTAGGCTCTTTCCATAATTTGGCTATTGTTGAGAGTGCTGCTATGAACATTGGGGTACAAGTGCCCCTATGCATCAGTACTCCTGTATCCCTTGGATAAATTCCTAGCAGTGCTATTGCTGGGTCATAGGGTAGGTCTATTTTTAATTTTCTGAGGAACCTCCACACTGCTTTCCAGAGCGGCTGCACCAATTTGCATTCCCACCAACAGTGCAAGAGGGTTCCCGTTTCTCCACATCCTCTCCAGCATCTATAGTCTCCTGATTTGTTCATTTTGGCCACTCTGACTGGCGTGAGGTGATACCTGAGTGACATCATTGATTTTCAATATACTTAGAATAAAACTGCAAATCCTTAACATGGCTCCAAGCCTTAGCATGATTTGACTCCTGCCTAAACTATCTTGTGCTTATCTCCACTCTAACCTTAGGAAATGCTCACATATTGTTCCTTCTGTCCACAATGTTTTTTCCCCCAATTCTTCACTGATCTAAACACTTCTGTTTTCAAGTCCTAGCTTAAATATAATTTAAGTGTTCATTTTTTCAATATAATTCACAGAGATACTTATTAAAAACAAATAATTAGACTTAAGCTTCGTTTTACCAGGTTATATAATTACCGCCAGCCTTTCATAACATGATTTCCCTTTTTGAGTTTTTACTCTTCTTTCAATCATCTGTAATATTTTCAGAAAAATTTTTCAGCAAGGGCATGGGGTGGTGTGCTCTCATAAAAAAATGATAGGGGCGCCTGGGTGGCTCAGTCGGTTAAGCGGCCGACTTCGGCTCAGGTCATGATCTCGCGGTCCGTGAGTTCGAGCCCCGCGTTGGGCTCTGTGCTGACAGCTCAGAGCCTGGAGCCTGTTTCAGATTCTGTGTCTCCCTCTCTCTGACCCTCCCCCGTTCATGCTCTGCCTCTCTCTGTCTCAAAAATAAATAAACGTTAAAAAATTAAAAAAAAAATGATAGTTGACTGGGTTTTTAATTTCAAGTTACAACGTTTTGTTTCTCTCATGAAGGAGGCACTGTTGGTTGCCTACCCAACGGCTGTTTCCCCTTTTTCCTTATTAAGAGAACTCTGGTTTTGTTTGTAATCTACTCTTCACCCAGCTGTGCACTTTACTAAGCCAATCGCATTCTCCTTAAAATGAATGGTTTAAGAATAGGCATGTGACACAACTCTAGCCAGTGAGATCTTTCTTCCTCTGCTTGGTATTGTCATGTGTACTTGTAATGCCTGGATCTTCAGGACCATCTTATCAACAAGAAGATGAGTAACTCAGGACAAGACTGATACCCAGAGACTGGCAAAGCAGAATCATAGAAGGAACCTAGGTCCTTGAGTCACTAAATTAGCCAACCTCAGAGCCAACTTAGAAATTCATATGTGAGATAACAAATCTGCTTTACTGTTTATACTGATCATGCTGGGTTTTCTATTTTTCCTGGCACACAACTTTTAACTTTAGATGTTGTTTCATTGCTTCTTCAGGGAAATAAGAGGTCAGAATGATGCTTGTTTCTTTACATATAACTTGTTTTTCTTGATTGTTAAAATTCTTCTTAAAAATATTTAAAATTAAAAAAAAAAAGCCTCTACAGCATGTGTAATCATTGGTTTCTATTTTTCTTGGCATTTGGCTTTTTAACTTGGCAGATTCAAGTCTAATACTAAACGTTTTCTCCAATTATTTCAATAATTCTTGCTTCTTTTCCTGAAGCAGATTTATAGCCACCAAACACCACTAGATCGTCAGTGCTGCTTACTAATTCCTGCATATTCATAGTTCCGCTCTTCAACTATTTCATGCTTCCTCTTCTTTCCACAAAACTGCAACACTCCTTCTCTTCTTCTTCCACTGAAGCCCATGTCTTTGCTTATTATTTTACTGTAAAGATCAAGGTAATCAAAAGAGAATTTCTATATTGTCTTATTCTGTGTCATGTACTCACTCAGATCCCCCTTCAAGAAAGAACATGTTACCCAGTTTCTAGGGATGTCTTTGGCTGATAGCTTCCAGCTACTAATGACTTCAGTGTCCACTTCAGCTTTCAACTTGAGGCCATGGGCTTTTCAAGTGGCCCCTAGCTAGTGATAGAGAAAGACAGTATGCAAGGATCTATCCATTTCCATCCAAGGTGGGACTCCTCTAATGAGCAATCTTGACTCTAGAGTGAGGCTGACAGAGATTGTCAGGACAGCATCACAGAAGCCTACATCATGTCTGAATGCTCCCCCCTGACCCGTGTCTTTTCCTTTCATAGGAGTCACTCCATGGGGTACCTGGGTGGCTCAGTTGGTTGAGTATCTGACTCTTGGTTTCTGCTCAGGTCATGATCTCACAGTTCATGGGTTTGAGCCCTGCATCAGGCTCTGTGCTGCCAGTGCAGAGCCTGCTTGGGATTCTCTTTCTCCATCTCTCTCTGCCCTTCCCCAACTCATGCTCTCTCTCTCTCTCTCAAAATAAATAAACTTAAAAAAAAAAAAAAGGATTCGCTCTCCAATTGTCACCTTAGGTTCCTCATTCTGTCTCAATGTCTGCTTTCAGAAAAAACCAAGTACCCTCTGAACCTGAAAGCCCCCTAAATCTATGACTCGAACAATATCTGTGCCTATATACACTACCTTGTCTGAGTGAATCATGCAGGTTGCCAACTTTGGCTAAATTATTAATTTGTGCACTGGATACTATTACCATTCAAAACGTTTTCTTTTGAAATGTTTTCATCTTTCTCCTACATCATCACTTTTTCTTTCTATATTAATTAGCATGCAAACATGTAAATCTAAAAAACAAACAAAAGACTTTCTTTGGCCATACATTCCCTTAGCCTATGCTAATTTTTTCTGCTCCTTTCTATAGAAAGACTATTTAAAATATTGTCTCTTTTTCTTCCTTTCCCATTTTATCTTGAATTCCAATTATGCTTTGTCCCACTGAACCTATTCTTGTCCTATTTCCACTTTGCTTCAGGTCTCAGTCCTCGTCTGGTCTCTCAGAAGCATTTGACACAGTCCGTTATTTCTTCCTTTTGAAACACTTGCTTTATGTAGCTTTCAGGACCCACCCTCTTTATGTCTTTGCCTTCACGTCACTGGCTGCCAGTCCTCAATCTTATTTAATGAATTTTGCTTATATTTCTAAAAGTCCCAAGACTCAGTCATTGGTCTTCCCTGTCCATACTCAGTTTCTAGGTGATCTCTTCCAGTCTCATGGATTTAAATACCACAAATGCGTGGACTATTCCCAAATTCATATTTTTAGCCCTGTCTTTACCCCTGGACTTCAAACTCATATATTCAACTTCCACATGAGTATGTCTCCATTTATACTTAGTGTCATTAGTCCTATCATGCACAGAGCAGGGAGCATTAATTCCAATAATTTGAGAAAGTCCATGTCATCCAGATTTTCTGTTTTTTTTAAATTTTTTTTAACGTTTATTAATTTTTTGATAGAGACAGAACGTGAGGCAGGGAGGGGCAGAGAGAGAGGGAAACACAGAATCCGAAGCAAGCTCCATGCTCTGAGCCATCAGCACAGAGCCTGATGCAGGGCTCAAACTCACGGACCATGAGATCATGACCTGAGTTGAAGTCAGATGCTTAACCAATTGAGCCACCCAGGCACCTCCAGATTTTCTGTTTCTTAAGTGTAGAATTACACATATTTTGAAAATAATTTTTCTTAGGTTCTGTTTGTTTTTTTACTTCATTTCTTTCCATTATATGAGTTATCAGAAAAGGTTTAGTGTTGCTTTATTTTATTTTATTAAAATTTTTTTTAATGTTTTATTTATTTTTGAGACAGAAAGAGACAGAGCGTCAGCAGGGGAGGGGAAGAGAGAGAGCGAGACACAGAATCGGAAGCAGGCTCCAGGCTCCGAGCTGTCAGCACAGAGCCTGACACGGGCTCCAACCCACAAACTGCAAGATCATGACCTGAGCCGAAGTCAGGCACTCAACCAACTGAGCCACCCAGGCACCCCAAGTGTTGCTTTATTTTAAAAAAGATATTTACTACCTGTTTACAATAATTCAGGATCCGTGTTAGCCATTTTCAGTGTGCAATTTAAATAACTTAGGCTGGTGTAAAACCTATTTTATTTTGTAGTGATTACTTGAAAAAATGTGGATAAACTATATGCTTCATCTGTTCTATAATTTTTCCAGCTTTCAATATCATGCTCATTAGCATTTTGTTTCTGGAATCTATTTTTTTATGTTTTGAAAATGGAAACATCTGTGCATCTTCAGTCTTCTGGCAATTCTTGTGTTCTCCATTTCTCAAAATTACTGACAATGATTCATTACATCATCTAGTATTGTTTTATATCCATGGATGTAATTCATCTGTGGTTAAAGACTTGAACCAGTTTGGGTGCCTGGCTGGCTTGGTCAGGAGATCTGTTTTTGTGTGTGTGTGTGTGTTTTGTTTGTTTTTTAAGTTTATTTATTTTGAGAGAGAGGGAGAGTGTGTGTGCACACGTTTGAGTGGGGGAGGGGCAGAGAGAGAAAATCCAAAGCAGGCTCTACACCCAGCATGGAGCCCAATGTGGGGCTTGATCCCACGAACTGTGGGATCATGATCATGATCTGAGCTGAAATCAAGATCAGATGCTCAGTCCGCTGAGCCCTCCAAGATCTCCGAGAGTGTGCAACTCTCTCAGAGTTGTGAGTTCAAGGCCCACTTTGGGTGCAGAGATTACTTAAGAAATAAAATCTTTTTTTTTAATGTTTATTTTTTTTTTGAGACAGAGAGAGACAGAGCATGAGCAGGGAAGGGGCAGAGAGAGAGGGAGACACAGAATGTGAAGCAGGCTCCAGGCTCTGAGCTGTCAGCACAGAGCCCGACGCGGGGCTTGAACTCACAAACTGTGAGATCATGGCCTGAGCCGAAGTCGGACGCTTAACCGACTGAGCCACCCAGGTGCCCCAAGAAATAAAATCTTAAAAAAAAAAAAAGTCTTACTTTTCTAAAGAAGACATCCAGACGGCTAACAGACACATGAAAAATGCTCAACGTCACTCATCATTAGGGAAATACAAATCAAAATCACAATGAGATACCACCTCCCACCTGTCAGAATGGCTAAAATTAATAATTCAGGCAATGACAGATGTTGGCAAGGATGTGGAGAAAGAGGAACACTTTTGCACTGCTGGTGGGAATGCAAACTGGTGCAGCCACTCTGGAAAACAGTATGGAGGTCCCTCAAAAAATTAAAAATAGAACTACCCCACGACCCAACAATTGCACTAGTAAGTATTTATCCAAGGGATACAGGTATGCTGTTTCGAAGGGACCCATGCACCCCAATGTTTATAGCAGCACTATCAACAATAGTATGGAAAGAGCCCAAATGTCCACTGACAGATGAGTGGATAAAGAAGATGTGGTGTATACACACACACACACACACACACAATGGAATATTACTCAGCATTCAAAAGAATGAAATCTTGTCATTTGCAACAACATAGATGGAACTAGAGTGTATTATGCTAAGTAAAATAAATCAGTCAGAGAAAGACAAATATCTGATTTCACTCATATGTGGAATTTAAGATACAAAACAGATGAACATAAGGGAAGGGAAGCAAAAACAATATAAAAACAGAGAGGCAGACAAACCATAAGACACTCTTACATACAGAGAACAACCTGAGGGTTGCCAGCAGGGTGTTGGGTGGGGAGAAGGGCTAAAGAGGTGAGAGGCATTAAGGAGGACACTTGTAGGGATGAGCACTGGGTGTTATAAATAAGTGATGAATCACTAAATTCTATTCCTGAAATCATTGTTACACCATATGTTAACTAACTTGGAATTGAATTTTTAAAAAGTAGCTTCAAAAGTGTCAAAATGGCTTCAAATTTGTCAAAGTGAAATTTGACAATACTCCAGTATTTTATAGATATTAAGGAATACAAGTGCATTGTTGTCTATGACAACATAAGTGAATGTGTATGAGGATTTAAGGAGGAGAGAAGAATGTAAATTATTAGCATATGGATTTATAATTATAAAATTCATATACCCAAAGAAAATACTGAATATGATTTTAGGATATTAAAAATAAATGAAATTTAATATTCATTGCAAAAAAAAAGTCTTGAACAAGTTTAAGGGAACAATGTGTGTTCTTACTATGCTTCAACTATCTCATAGTCATGTTTATTTAACCCTTTTAAATTTGAAAATTATTATTCTTAATGAATATAATAAGCAACACAGTAGTTAATAATAGTTTAGTACCTCAAGCAATAGGCTTTTCCTTCAAATTTTTTCTAGTCCCAGTAAAAAAAATCTAAAATGGTCTAATTACCACTTTTATTTTAAACTGTGTAATAAAGAATACATTTTTTAGAAAGATTAATCATCCTGGTCTGGCTATTATGGTATTTAAATTTTGATAAATTGTATGCTTCAGTGGAAGGTATTGAACATGATTATTTTCCTCTAAATATTATGCTGTTCTGCAGGATTAAAAATGAAGGGATTCATAAGGATGGACAGATAGATCAATGGAACAGAACTGAGAATCCGGAAATGGACCTACACTTATTGGTCAATTGATTTTCAGTAAAGGTGTCAAGGAAATTCGATAGGAAAAGAATTGTCTTTTCAAGAAAGGTTTTTATAATAACTGAATATCCATATGGAAAAGAAATGAACTTTGATCTTTCTTTATACTATATACCTAAATTAATTTAAAATGGATCATAGACCTAAATTTAAGGGCAAAAACACATACATCTTATGGAACAAAGTGTAGGAAAATATCTTTGTGACCTTGGGATAAGGCACAAAAATGTGAACCATAAATGAAAAAACTGAAAAATGGACTTCAAAAAAATTAAAATCTTTTGCTTGTATACAGATATTATTAAAACCTTTTACAATTCAATAGTAAGATATTTTGATAAGACTCAACTTTAAGAGTTAGGAAAAATATCTGTATAGGTATGTAACAAAAAGATGCTCAACCTCATTGGTAATTAGGGAAATACAAATTAAAACCACAATGAGATATTACTACACACCCATTAGAATACCTTAAATTAAAAAGACTGAAATGTCGAGGCATCTGACCAGCTCAGTTGGTAGGACATCTGACTCTTGATCTCGGGGTTGTGAGTTTGAGCCCCATGTTGGTCAATGAGATTACCTAAAAATAAAATCTTTAAAAAAAAGACTGAAGTGCCAAGTGTTGGTAAAGATGTGTACAAGTGGAACTCTTTTACATTGCTGGTAGAAATATAAAGTGGTGCAGCTGCTAGAAAAGTTTGTCAGTATCCTAAAAAAAAAAAAAAACCCTGCTGTAAGACCCAGCAACTCCATTCCTAGGTATTTACCTAAGAGAAATGAAAATATATATCCACACAAAGATTTGCACACAAATATTCACAGCAGCATTGTCTATAATAAACAAACAATGGAAACAACTCAACTATCCATCAACTGGTTAATATATTAAAAAATATGGCTTATGTATTCAATAGACTACAACCTAGCTAACAAAAGAGAATAAACAATTGGTATATAAAACAATGTGGAGGAATCTCAAAAATGTAAGGGCAAGTAAAATAAATTAGACTCAAATAAGTAAGAAATATGAATACAAAATTCTGGAAAATGCAGAAATATTACAGCAGAAAGCACGTCAGTATTTGCCTTGTGGCTGGGGATGAAGGACGATTTACTGCAAAGGGCCATAGGAGAATATTGGGGGTGATTAAAGTGTTCTAAAACTTGATTCCAGTGGTGGTTGCACATCTTGATATAGTTACCCAAACTCATACCACTTTACACTTACAATGGGTGAATTTTATGTTCTATAAATATGCTTCATTAATGATTTGAAGGGTGTATACATTAAATCTCAAGGTGGTTTCTCTTTAAAAAAAAAAAAAAAAGATCACTTTTTAGCAAGTAAATTGTTACTGATAAGCATCAGTTTAAAATACCTAACAGGGATACCTTGATGGCTCAGTTGGTTAAGCATCTGACTCTTGATTTCAGCTCAGGTTGTGATCTCAATGGTTTGTGGGATTGAGCTCTATGTCAGGCTCTGTACTGAGCATGAAGCCTGCTTATGATTCTCTCTCTCTCTTCCTCTGCCCCTCTCTCCACTCTCCCCTGCTTGTGTGCTCTCTCTCTCTCCCTCTAAAACAATTTTTTTAATTAAAAATATGCCTAACAATTCATTTTCTACAAAACATAATTGTCTCTGTTCAGTACAGTTATAATATTTAAAAATCTATAATTATATTGTAAATGTCATAGCTATTACGATGTGAGTAATAGACTAGAAATTGTGGGATTATTATGTTTTTAAAAAATTTTTAAGTTATTTATTTATTTTAAGAGAGAGAGCACAAGTGGGGGAGAAACAGAGAGAGGGACAGAGAGAGAATCCCAAGTAGGCTCCACACTGTCAGTGCAGAGCCTGATGCAGGTCACGAACTGACAAACTATGAGAACATGACCTGAGCCAAAATCAAGAGTCGGATGCTTTAGCCAACTGAGCCACCCAGACACCCTGGAATTGTGGGATTATTGATTTAAACAGCATTTTTTTTTAAATTTTAATTTAATTTTAATAGTAAAATTTCTAGTAAAACTCTGTTTATTTGAAGTTTAATTGTCTCTTATACATCTTAACAAATTCAGGAATGTGTAACTAATCAAAAATATGTTTGTACAGATAATTTTGAGATCACAATGTCTATACATTAAAATTATAGATATTTTTTAAAGTTTATTTATTTATTTTGAGAGAGATAGCACAAGCAGGGGAGGGGCAGAGAAAGGGAGAGAGAGAATCCCAAGCGGAGGAGAGGGGCAGTACAGAGCCTGACACAGGGCTTAATCTTCTAGACTGTGAGATCATGATCTGAGCTGAAACCAAGAGTCAGACACTAACTGACTGAGCCACTCAGGCACCGTTAAACATATTTTTAAGGTAAGTGATGGTCAAGTCACTGAAAAATATAGTACATTACTTGACAAAATGAATAAAATATACAGGGAATAAAAATGTATAAATGAACAAATCTGTATTTAGCTATTTATTTTTCATTAAATTTGCTACCACTGTCATCATCTACCATTAGAAGAATAATATATTTTTTTATTGAATTCTGATACTGAACTGAAACTTCTAATCATATGATTTTAGGAGCAGTTCAAAAGGATGGCGTTTCTGTTAACAAAGAAATGAACACATTGCCAACCATCAATAATGCATTTCACAAGTGGTTTTCTGGAAAAATAGTTTATCATAGTAACAGTCATTTGAGAAAAAAATGTAACAATCATTTAAGATTTAATACAACAATATCCAAGGCTGTATATAAAAAAAGAACTTTTTCCTTTTTGCTAAATATAACAGAGATTAATATCAAGTTAAATATTATCTTCAAAATGCCATTTATCTATGAGTATTGTCTTGAAAGAAGTCATTTGCCTCTTAGATCAAAATATAAAGCATGCTTAAAGAATTAGGGAAGACGAAATGCATCTCTTTAGTCGAACACAATGGCACCTCTGCTAGACATTTGTTGGACAATTTATTTGCAGGTATATGGACAAGAATTATTTTGCATTGCTATCAGTTATCTAGAATTTATAGAATTATGAAATTACTCACAGGCAATGAAAGACACAGAACCTCCCTGTAACCAGAATCATATAACCTAGAAGGATGTGCTCTAAACGATGCATAGTTCTCCATGAGAGCACACTTTTCCCCCCTACAGTTTTAGGAAGGGGCTATTTACTCAGATGAGCCAACTATTTTTTCAGATAAATTTATTGTAACAAAGTTCCTGAAGGAAACACTGACATTATTTATTAGTTCATATAATTACCTTCCTGGGAAAGAATTTCTTGGAGTGAAAATTTAAAACACAGATGACCTCAGGGGCGCCTGGGTGGCTCAGTCGGTTGAGCGTCCGACTTCAGCTCAGGTCACGATCTCGCGGTCCGTGAGTTCGAGCCCCGCGTCGGGCTCTGGGCTGATGGCTCGGAGCCTGGAGCCTGTTTCCGATTCTGTGTCTCCCTCTCTCTCTGCCCCTCCCCCGTTCATGCTCTGTCTCTCTCTGTCTCAAAAAATAAATAAACGTTAAAAAAAAATTAAAAAAAAAATAAAACACAGATGACCTCAGTTCTCAGTATTAATAGTTAAGCTAAATGGTGACAGGTGGGGTCTCTTTTTTCTTATACTTGTTTTCCTGCAATTTTTCTGTCCACCTAACCCAGGAATGTTTTTCTATACCAAGTAGGAGTTGAGGTGAGGAAACCCATCATCTTTAATTTCCCACTTCTTCATATTTGAAATGCATCATCCTTCTCCTGAGGGTTTAGGATTTTGGAAGGTGAAAACTAGAAACAAACTTTCAGTTTATTTGCCAGGTACCTCCTCTGAACAATGGGATACCTGATTTTTCTTTGCGGGGGGGTGGGGGGAATGAAGTTACTGATGGTGAAGACAAAAGGGAAATGGAAATAGGAGATGAGGATTTTTTTTTTAAGTTTTATCTGGCTACATTCTTACAATATTAAGTTGTATATATATCTAGAGAAGAATATTATCCAATAGAATGAATTTTAAATGTTTTACCTGAAGATTTTTTAATGTGCTAGTCTATTTCACAATGTTTCCAGAAAAGTTGCTCACCAAGTCCCTACCTACCCCAGCAATTTGAATGTCTTAGTATTTTCTTTCCTCATCCTTTCCTCATTCCCAAGATTCATTGGAATTTTCTTTCCACTGCCCCCATGATTATGGATACTAGAAAATAATTCCATCCCCCCCCCCCTTTTCCCCTAAACTCTAGATATTTACAATGTTTTTCTTATCACATTGGGCTGTAACAACCTACTTTGAATGTAGGTTCCTTCATCTTAAACAACATATTCCAAACAGGAAACAAATAAGTGAAATGCTTGTTTCAGGTTGCAGGTTCTGTAAATGATTTGATTTTCTGCCCTCTTTCATTCAAAATCTTAGATCAAATTTATTTATTCAACTAATATCTGTATTTTTCTATTAGCAAATGTGATGCTATTTATCAAATGGACACTTCATAGCTAAAAGTCATAAAAAAACTGGGCTGATAGGTTTTTTAAATTTTTTAAAATGTTTTTATTTATTTTTGAGACAGAGAGAGACAGAGCATGAGCAGGGAACGGGCAGAGAGAGAGGGAGACACAGAGTCTGAAGCAGGCTCCAGGCTCTGAGCTGTCACCACAGAGCCTGATGCAGGGCTTGAACTCACAGACTGCGAGATCATGACCTGAACCGAAGTCGGACGCTCAACCGACTGAGCCACCCAGGCGCCCCTGGGCTGATAGTTTTTAAGAAAAATAAAAGACTAGGGTATTGGGGAGGTCCTTATCTTTTCTCTTCACTGCCTAAATGGTTCAGGTATTTTTATGTATTAATTACATTAATAATATATTTATTAATGTAGTATTTATTGATGTATTAATGTATTCACACTACCAGAGTACTTTTCTGATTTTAAAGTTTTACTGTATGTATACATACATACATACACATTTACATATGCATACACATTTATACATATTTTGGATTTCTTTTTTTTTTAAACATTTTTTTAATTTTATTTTTAAATGTTTATTTATTTTTGAGACAGAGAGACACAGAGCATGAGCAGGGAAGGGGCAGAGAGAGAGGGAAACACAGAATGTGAAGCAGGCTCCAGGCTCTGAGCTGTCAGCACAGAGCCCGAAGTGGGGCTCGAACTCACGGACCGTGAGATCATGACCTGAGCCGAAGTCAGACGCTTAACCGACTGAGCCACCCAGGCCCCCCACATTTTGGATTTCTTTTTTTTTTTTTTTAATTTTTTTTTTAACGTTTATTTATTTTTGAGACAGAGAGAGGCAGAGCATGAACAGGGGAGGGGCAGAGAGAGAGGGAGACACAGAATCCGAAACAGGCTCCAGGCTCCGAGCTGTCAGCACAGAGCCCGACACGGGGCTTGAACTCACGGACCGTGAGATCATGACCTGAGCCGAAGTCGGACGCTTAACTGACCGAGCCACCCAGGTGCCCCATTGGATTTCTGAGTCAAGCAATCAAACTTAAAAGTTTGGCTCTAGTTTAGATATAAAAACTTGAATGAATTTAATTCCAATTACTAAATGTTTAAAATACTCAGCATTCCCAAAAAGAAAATTTTTTTGATCTTGAACAATACAATCACATGGATATCGAAGGGAAGTAACTTCTCCTTGATTACTGCTGAATCTCAAAGACAGCAAGAGCTTGAATTACTTTATTACAAGATTGTGGTTGTGTATCCCTATAGAAAGTACATGTTTCTTATTTAAAGTTTACCTTCAACACCAAATTTTTCTGGCTAACATTACATTAGATAACATTAGAAACAATGGGTACTTCAAAAACGACTTGTTTAGATTTAACTAGCATTTATTGAACATCTACTAAGAATCAAATGCCTTCACTTCTTTGGTCTCATTTAATTTAATCCTCAAAGCATCAATCAACCCTGTTATGGACTGAATTGTGTCCTCCCCAAATTCATATACTGAAGTCCTAACCGCAAGGTACCTCAAAATGTGATTGCATTTGGAGATAGGGTCATTAAAGAGATAGGTAGTTAAGTTAAAATTAAGTTATTAGAATGGGTTGTAACCCAATATGGCCGGTGTCTTTATAAGAAGAGATTAGGATATATGCACATAGAGGGAAGACCATGTGAAGACATAGGGAGAAGATGGCCATCTATAAGCAAGGAAAGAGTCCTCAAAAGAAACTAACCCTGCTGACAGCTTGATTTCAGATTTCTAGCTGCAGAACTGTGAGGAAATAAATTTCTGTTGTTTAAGCTGTCCAGTCTGTGGTACTTTGTTTTGGCAGCTATAGCAAACTAATGCTCCTATAGAAGTGTATATTAACACTTCTCTGTGGACACTTATGGCTCTAGACGTTTCTAAGCTAAGAAGAGGTCATGCCAGGATTGAAATCCAGGTCTTCTAATCACAATTCTAGTGCTTTCTCTAATACAAAGCCATCATTTGTGGTATAATGGCAAGAGTGCTTTGGAAAGCATTTAGATACCAATGTAGAAGAAGACACATACATTAGTCAGATAATGTTAGCTACTGAGTGCAGGAAAACCTCACAATTACTCCCCGTCTGTTCTTGGCTGCAAATCCAGCCCAGCTTGATCCCCCAATTGGCAGGCTTGGACTTCAGCTGGGTAACAAGAAGAAGCTGGTCCATGAATATGGAAGGTGGGAGGACTTTGGATTATGGCAAATAAACAGAGAATTTGTTGCACATGTTTCTTTGTTAGTGTTAGATTTTAAAAGCATATGCATGCTGGACAATTATAGTTAGAATTAACCATTCAGTTTTTCATATTCAGCTTAGCCTTGTTTTCAAGTTGTTTTATGCAACTAACACCCATTCATTGATCCATAAAATATACATAGCCATTAAAAGAAGTACTTATCTTGTTTTTCTTCATATGAAGAAAGAGGAAAGCTTTTTTGAAGTGGGCAAATATCAATTTAAAAAGGAGTTAGAGGGGCGCCTGGCTGGCTCAGTAGAGCACATGACTCCTGATTTCAGAGTCATGAGTTTGAGCCCCACAATGGGTGTGGAGCCTACTTAAACAAACAAACAAACAAACAAACAAACAAACAATCAAACAAACAAAAAACATTAAAGAAAAGGAATTAGACACCATATACAAGTGAAAAAGCAACTTTATTTCATTTTCAGAAAAAGCATTTGAATAATATTTTCTATAACTTTGAAATTAAGAACATTCAATGACAATAGCAAGCTTAAATTCCATGAACAATGCAAACATGATTGGGAGATGTGAGCAAATAAAGCAAGGTAGAAGTGGAGGTAAAGAAAGAGATAGCAGGAGGTGATATGGAGATTTAGCTCTGAGTATAATTCCCAACTGCCCTTTAAAGGGCAAAGTCTAGGGATTCTTAAACAGCTCTCTGCATGGAACATTCTTTCTCCACCTCCCGTTTCCCTTTGCCATTTATCTCTCAGGTCTCAGTTTAAATATCTCCTTTGGAGACAAATCTCCCAGATTTGGGTAGGTGTCCCTGTTATTCACATCTATAGCCTTTATGGCATCTTCTTTATAACAGTTGTCACATTTGTCAGTACTTGTTCCATGGCTCTTTTCGTGAATAGAATGTAAGCTCCACTATGAGGTTTGTTCACTGCTGAATCACCAGCATCTAGCAAATTTCCCAGCACATAGAAGGCACTCAGTAGGTGATGAGTGAATGAAAAGATGAGAAATTAATACTCTCTTTGTATCCTTAAGACCAAAGTAAGTTTGATTCTCAAAGTACTTTTTGAAGGAGAAACTAAGCTCCAAGATATTCCCTATGCTTTCTTTCATGTGATAATAAATGAAATGATTACAAAAAGAAAAAGAGAATGGTGTACTTTTCCTTAATTTTTGGCATTATCACTTTCAATTGAAGCTCCATGAAGGCAGGGACTATGTTTTTACTCATTACTCTGTTACCTAGAACAGTACCTGGCATATAGCAAGTTCAATAATACAGATACATACATATCTCTTATAACAAAAACATACTGAAGAAAATACTGCTAAATATCAATAAAAAATCAAGGCAGAAATATGTAAAGAGTAATGACTAGGACGCAAAAAGATCACAAATATGTCAAACTTCAATTTGACCTAGTTTCTTGGAAGCTCAAGTGGAAAGTCAAACAGTCAATTATTATTATTACAAGAAAAAAGTATCTTTAGAGGTGAAAAAACTTTCCTAGTACAGTTCTTTATAACTTCTTTATAAATGTGGGGCTTAATGTACAATTAACTAAAGTAGGGGACAAAGTCTCCAAGAACACTCCTACATCCCATATGATAGCCAGATGTCATATGGCTGCTGAGAAAAGCCAAGGCCATGGCATTACAATACAATTCAGTGAAAGTAACTCTTTGTTTGGGTCAAGGGGCAGAATTGGTCAAATATGTAGCCTACTGGTTGCCGAAGGTTAGAATACTGAATGCAATGTTCCTACAGTTCCCTCCTGGTAGATGTTATGCGAGGGGAAAAAAGCCTGCATTTTTTAGATGTCATGTTAGATGCATATACCTCAAGAACTTGTGAGGACTGAATGAGAAAATCCATGTGAAATATCTGGCACATATAAAACTTTCAAGAAGTTTTAGCTGCTATTTCCCATAGAATGATCACCTAAAGGGGGTTTCTCTTACCATATCCTACCAGTGTCCACTTTACCACTGGCAACAAGGTCATTAATGCCTTCATACCTAATCAGATCATACAATCAATTCAGAGTAAACCAATGCAGGGAATCCACTCTTAAGGCTCTAGTATCCTGGATATGTCCAATACTAATTTATTAATCAATTAGGGTTTCATCAGAGAAGTAGAAATATTAGTGATATGGAATAAAACAGAAATTTACCTTATCTGATTTGGGGAGCTGGTAAAGAAGTTTAGGTAAGGCTGTTGTCCAAAGTTATTGTAAGTCAGTAGGGCCAGTAGCAGGGAAAAAGTCTAACTGGGAAGGAAGAGAGAGAGCAAGGACACTGGAACCCACAGACAAATGGAACCCATGAAGACAGACAGGAACTTGCATCTGTCTCTCACTTTCTCTAATGTCAATGACGTGGGTGGCCTACAGAAGGATCGGGCACGCTTCATAATGGAACTACACATGAACCTGGCCCAGCACTCACGGAATTTGAAATAAGAGATAATGAAAGAGTTACTGAAGGAAGAGTCTTGGCTGCTGCCGTATACCAGCAAGGTGAGACAGCATATCAATGACAAAGAGTTTGCAATTAAACAGTTCATGGCTACCCTATACCACCCTTCAGTGTATACTATTTTGCCTCTGTCTTCCAAATATCATGCAGATGTCATTTGTGGCCACTCCTAAAATGGTGCCATAAAGAGAAGAGAAATTTAGGAAACTTAGTTCCAGCTTTGTAATGTGACAGTACAAAAATACCACACCTATAATTGTACTTTAATTTATGAAGATATTTAAAATACTTTGGATATAGCTCTTGGCCATAGTGCCATCTTCTTGGAAACTTCCATGCCACAAGAGCCAAGTGGAGGAAGGAGCAAATGCACAGGCTGAAGCCTAAAAGAAGAAAGATGAGGCAGAGGTCCAAGTAAACCTCTAGCTTGTGAACCCATGGAAGCCACAGGAGCAGAATTAAAGAATGCCAGAGGCCAGGGACATTGGTAAAAATAGCTGGACTGCAAGTCTACTTTCTAGAGTTTGATTCAATGGATCTAGAACATCCATTGCCATCTGATTGCAATGACCACCTTTGAGAGACCCATCTTGCTCATACCAAAACAGTCTCTTTTGGTCCTTTGCCCTGGAACTGTGACTTTCAGGACAAATTCTGTTTTCATTTATGGTTGAATGTAACATGTGTATAATAAGTCATCTCTTCTGATGTCTTAGCTGAAGAAAAAAGTTACTCTGGATATAAAAATTTATTTTCTAATACTTAGATTTGTGATCAACTTTTTCCATTATTTCTATAAATATTTTGTCACAGTTTAAGATAATTTTATGAAGCTCTTGTTTTAAGAATGAATTGGGGTTTTTCTCCTACAAAAAGTAGTATAAAACTGAAACACATTTACCATATGGTGGCCCATTCACCCAAATGAACTGATTCTTTTGAATATTTTTGAAGTGTTTTTCAATTACTTGTTCTGCATCCAATTTTACTTCTAACCAAATAGAAGGCATTATTTTCTGTATAAGGTTTATAAATCAATGGAAATTTTTGAGGTGATGATGGCAATACCAACTCAATCATGTTATGTACAGTTTTTTTTTAATTTAAAATAATCCCAGAACATGGTATCCCTATAAACCTCCTCCCTTAGTATTAGAATTAGTTATTCAGAATTACCTGACAAGAAGTTTCATGTTTAATTTCTTAAATCCAATAAATTGTTACTACAATATCAATAGTATTCTTTTTAAGTGTTTTATTCCTATCTGTAGTATTTCTTAATGGGGATCAACATGTTATTTGATTTCTTAACTCAATTCCTTGGCATTATTTCTTAAGTCTCTGACTACCTTTCCATGGTTTTCCATAGCTCTGATTGTCTCATAAGTGTGAGCAGCAGAATAACAACCCAAAATGGCCACGATTTGATGTATTCAACAAAAGTTCCACTGGTAAAACCAAATCATACATCTCCCAACACCACCACTCCCTCCTTCGTCTCAACATCCCCCCACCCTCACCACACAGCTAAATAAATGTTGAGAAAAATAGCACAGTAAATGTTTAGTTATAAACCAGTAGAAATTAATGAACATTAAGTCCACTGCTTCTTTTCTGCCCTCTTTCCATTTTTATTCTTATTTTAATTATAAGGTAGACTGTCCTTATATCAAACATTGGAGAAGTAGGAAAAAATTGAACTGACTTGAAAAAATAATCTGGGGCATCTGGGTGGCTCAGTTGGTTAAGTGTCTGACTTGATTTTGGCTAAGGACATGATCTCAGTTTGTGAATTGAGCCCTGTGTCAAGCTCTGTGCTGGCAGTGTGGAGTCTGCTTGGAATTCTCTTTCTCTCCTTCTCTCTCTGCCCCTCTCTTGCTTGTACTCTCTCTTGAAATAAGTAAACTAAAAAAAAAAAAAAATCTGATGAAATCATGATTCCTTTTGTTTTGTAGAGGAATGTAAAATGCATACAAATGACGTTATTTAATGTAATCATTCCATTTTAACAATATATCCTCCATCTGTTTCATTCTACCAGCAACTAATGACTAATAAAAATGAGATTCTGAAATAGTTTTCCATTTGCATCATTTGGAGAAAAAGTGTCTATAATGGCTTTCTGATAGTTTTTTTTATAAACACAGCATTGATTACACATCATCGATATGACTCTAATAGAATGAAATTTAAAATGGCAATCCCTGAGATTGCCTGACAAAATGTTTCCTGACAAAATGTTATATGGAGACTGTATGTATTATTAATTTCCATTTGCTGTCCATTCCACATTCACACAAATACTGTTAGTAAACCTTCTTCTGAAGTTTCAAGGAGATGCCTGTAGGTTCCTTGTTGTAAATGTAATGAAATAATGAAAATATTATTCATCAAAATTAAGGGAGGAAGTTTCCCCTTGGAAAACAGTTGGAATGCATTGGGCTACTACTGGACTCTAATTCTTGGGGGGACACTGTTGGCAAGGAGAGTCAACTTCTGGACTCAGGAGCCTTTAAACTTGAAACAGTAGCAGACTGTAACAAAGACAGCTGATTGAAGAGATGAATAAAAGGTGTAGCAGGTGGCTGGTGAAATTCTGTAAGAAACAATGTATCACTCTTCAAAATTTTCAAAGAAAATGGTTAGCTTTTTCATCGAGCCTAATAATGCGTAGAGTTCTCCACTAGAGTAGAGCAGGGAGTAGAATCCAAATGGTCCATAAAATTTAGGAG
Organism: Lynx canadensis; assembly: GCF_007474595.2. Classification (NCBI taxonomy): domain Eukaryota; kingdom Metazoa; phylum Chordata; class Mammalia; order Carnivora; family Felidae; genus Lynx; species Lynx canadensis. Next base: position 120,107,468 of record NC_044309.1, on the reverse strand, counting down.
TGGACAGGAGTGGACCAGGAGTCTAAGGAGTGAGGATAGGATATCAGTAATTCTTCGAAGTTGTGGACAGCCATTGGCTGTGAAATTAGTGATGACGGAGGAACAGATGGAATTAGTGTAACCTAATTTTCAAGGGGACAGTTATGCCAGTTATTTTGCTATTGTCTGTTAATTTTAAACTCATTTTCATGTATTCTTGTGATGTTCTGCAAAGCACATTACTACTTTGCCCCCGGTTTTCCGTTAGGATCTACCGATAGAGGGCGCCAGAGGGAGAGTGCACTTCTTCCAGCTACACTTTTTCAACCTGGTAGTGAGTTTGTTCCAGAAGCAGCAGCTGAATCCAGTTTGCAGGTTTTCTAATATGCAGAACATTTTGCTTTCCTTCAGACACACCAGCACCAACCAGCTGGTTCCCCCTCCTAAGAGGTCTGGGTCCTTATCTGAGGTCAGAGATAACAGCATCAGCCCTCTCCTCATAGGCTGTTTCAACTGGCAGGAGAGTGGTGCTCCTGTAAGCTATTTGCTGTGATCCTGGCAAATAAGGGCACACCCATGGAATTAGAAAAAAAAAAAAAGGTTTAGTAAATTTATCATTTTAGAGATTCTGAGAATGGGCTTTTCTTGAGATATGAGAGAATCAGAGAGGATTTGCTGATGGGGAGGGTTCCACAGCCCGCCCAGGCTGGGCATAATTGGGTGCCTTAGAGGGAACAATTTGATTCTAGCCTCTAGTCTCCCTACCCACCTCTAAAGAATCAGGCCAAGCAAAGGAACAGTAGCCTTCGAAGGGGTTTTAGAATAAGTCATTCTTAAATCTGTAGGCTTATGGCTCGTGGGCCAAATCCTGCCCGCAGCCTGTGTGGCCAGTAAACTAAGAATAGTTTTTACATTTTTAAATAGTTGAAAAAATCAAGAGTATTTTGTGACACGAGAATTATACAAAATTCAAACTTAGGCATCCATAAATAAAGTTTTATTGAATCACAGCCACACTCATCGGTTTGAATATTACCTATGGTTACTTTCATGCTACAACAGCAGAATTGAGTAGTGTGATAGAGACTGTGTGGTCCACAAAGCTGAAAATGTTATTTGGCACTTTACAGAAAAAGTTTGCAACCCCTGCTGTAGGACAAAGATGGAAGTAGAGGGTGGGGTATCAGGAGATACATTGGGATTAGCTTTTGGGGAAGATGAGTTAAGATGCCAAAAGTGGATACTGTGTTCTTGTGTCTTCTTAGCCACCCCTCTGAGAGACTGTATAATGAGTTTATTAGAATGCTAGTTATTTTCCTCGGAGGAAAATAAAAAGAGATGCTGAAAATTTATTGGAGTTTGAGAGAGCTCCTCTCTGTGAGATAACTAGTTTGAAGTGGAGACAAGACTACATTTTTCAGTGGGCTATGTGCTGGGTCACTCTTGGGTAACACAGATTTTCACACAGGCATGGTGGCTCTGAGAGAGGAGGGAGTTGATGATAGAATAAACAAGAGGTGATGGAATGTTGTGTGGCAGTGATCTTAGGGGAATCCTTATTCTTCCTCATCAAATTTCCCTAAAGGGGAAGAAACTTCTGCTCATTTTTCCAAGAAGGAGTTATATTACAGTGATCATCTTTGATCTCCTTCCCTACTTGTATCCATTGGAACTCCTTTACCAGTGGCTGGGGTTACTGTGCTTTCAAAACAAGATCCAAGTTCAATTGTGGCTTTTTTTCCCCCCTCTTGCCATGCTTGTCTCATGGATCACTAAAAAGCAGTGGGCTTTCCTCTGCTTCCTACCCCAAGATGGTAAGCATACTTGGATCAGAATCTATCTCAGCATGTTTTCCGAAGTCAGTCTGGAAACCTAACGTTCTCTCCAGTTCTCTGACTCCATTTGTGAGACAGCCTTTATTTCGTCTGGGTATATGAAATCATATTTGCAATCTAACTTTCTCCACAAATCTGAGGGTGCACATTTACAGAGAACTAATTCTTACTCTCATTTTCAGTTTAGTTTTAGTAGCGATCCCTGTACTTTGTGGAATATTAGATCCTAATTGACCCAGTAGAAAGTGGGTGGTTGACATTCCACGGGTTTCAACACTTATGGCCATAAATTTAGAATGACTGCAAACATCATGATATGTTGCTGTTTGGTTTTCCTCAGGAAGATGATAAGCGGCAATTTGTGTTAGGTAGGCATAGGAGACAAACTTAAATGGAATGTAGTATGCAAGAAATCGGCTTTTGTTCAGATGTCTAGTATCTATCTTCATGGTCTGTAACCTGCAATTTGTTGACTTCTGTCCCACAGCCCATCATAATAGACCCAGATATGCAGAGTAACTTCCGAGCTCAAGATGGAGAAAGTAGGTATTTTCCAAACCTGCTCCCTTAAATCACAGGGTTACCCTATCTTAGCTCAGTCAGCTTTATGTTATAAGGACATCATCTTTTCCTCTTTGCCACTGTAAACAGACCTCGGCATATAGTTCTAAGACTGATCTGGATTCGTGTTCCTTCACTATTTTGTATTTCCAAAGTCTTTGTGTGTGTGTGTGTGTGTGTGTGTGTGTGTACAACCTACATATGCTTTGTCTTTTGCTTTACCTCCTCTTTCTAGTTTCAACCCCCTAGCCCCTTCTTTTATTAATCAGTCTCAACAGAAGTGACCTGCAGTATGTATATTGGAGCAGTGACTCTCAGCTTGCCAAAAAAGTATCTAGAATTAGATCTGTGTATATTAGAATTTAGAATAAGGGATTCAGAGGTTCTGCAGGAATTATATTACCTATCTCCTGGATTACATATCATGTACCTCTAGGAAATATAATGCATATTATGTTATCATGTACCAGGAATGATACTAGACTCTTTACTTTGTCTCATTTAATCTTGACTGGTATGTGTGCATGTGTATTAAACATATATACAATAATATATATACACAAAGACATATATACTATATATATATTTATAAAACATATATATTTATAAAACATATATTTATATTTGTATATACACACACACTATATATAAAAATATATATTTATAAAACATATATATTTATATATGCACACACACAGTATGATAAGTCATATAGTCATATATAAAATGAGAAAAAGTTTAGTATCATTCCTGGTGCATAGTATGCATTTACTACTATTGTTAATACTGTCCATTGAGAATAGAAAAGATAGATTTTTATGAAAAAAAGATTCAATTAAAAAAACTGGAGAATAGACAGTATATTTTCATTTTTGTAATTAAAAACAGAATAGAAATTGATCTCAAATCTATCCCCATACTTGATTTCTAGCTTTCAATTATGCATATAGCTTAATGGACTAAGGCCATATATCATCACATGCATAGAATGTTAGGTCTGTAAAGGCCAGTGTTGACTATCAGATATAGCTTCTTAATTTTACATATATGCAAACTGAGATCTAGCCTGTCCAATTGGTCCTCAAGATTTCTGGCTTTTTCCACTTTACACAGATGCAAAACACCTTGATGCAGTCTTGTTATTTAAAAAGTATGTTTGTTTGTTTGTTTGTTTTTCTCTCTTCAGATTTTTGGAAGAAATGTTTTCACTTTTAATTTGCACATCAGTTTCCATGCATCCAAAACCTCTGTCCTCTTTGACAAGAAGCTATTATGTAACTAAAAACAAGGCATTCAGAGTTGCAAAATTAGCTTTGAGTGCCTGGAACTGTGGGACTGATTCTTAGAGTTAATCATTACTAATGGCTTTCCCATTAGTAATCAGTAATTATTATCTGGGATTGGTTGTGATAATAACTCAGGAGCCTCCTGATGTCTAGCTCAGCCATGATTAAATGTTACTTGTGAAAACAGGGTGATTTTTTTTTTTTGTTTTTTTTTTTTTTGAAAACAGGGTGATTTTTAAGCTCTGACCAGTTGACTACTATTGGTATATTCTGGGAAAGATGTGAAGAGAGAGTTTCCCTATGCCATTTTCAAAATGAATTCGATAGCTCCTTACTTTGTTTCTTTAACTGGTCTGCTAGTCTCATTATGTGAGAGATACTATTAGCATATACAGTATCGTCTTATCATGAAAACAGATTCTAAAATGAAAACAAACAGAAAGCCACGCTAGCTCAAAATCTATTTCCTTCAGTAAACCTCCCACGAAAATCCTTAATTTACCTAATACTTTGAACCATTCATTTTTATTTTTTTATTATTTATTTTAAAATTTAATTTATTTTTTAAATTTACATCCAAGTTAGCATATAGTGCAACAATGATTTCAGGAGAAGATTCCTTAATGCCCCTTACCCATTTAGCCCATCCTCCCTACTTTGAACCATTCAAAAGAAATCTCAGAATATTGAATTCCATAAAAAATTGAAAAAAAACATTTCTGTTATTTATCTCTGAATGTGCTGTAAGTCCCCCCCCCCCCCCCGTTATTTACGTAAAATCTCTGCCCATAGCAGGCAGCTCTGGATTTGAGTCTTGGTTCAGTTATTTTCTAGCTGCATGATATTGGGCTAATCAGTTTGCTCATCTATAATATAAGGATAAAAATGGGACCTGTCTCATGGAATTGTTATGAAGATGGAAATAACATATGGAAGGCATGTGGCACAGTGCCTGGTTCATAGTGACTGCTCATCAGTGTCTGTGATAATTACTGTCAGCCCATGGGGGCAGTCAGGTGTACTGAGGGGAGCATGGGCTCTACAGGGGCTCAGTTCTGGGGTCCAATTTTGTCTGCCACTTCCTGTGTGCGGCATCTTGAGAAATTTAATTAACCCTTTGAGCCACTATTTCCTCATTTCCAAAATGGATATACTGTAGTAATAATACAGATCACTGGGTTGTCGTGAGGAAAGTGCCTGTTAAGACCCTTTTCTCGCAACCGATTATCAACAAGTTAACATTTATCCACAATTCCAAGGGCAAGGCTAAGCCCAAGGTGTCACAGGAAGTTTCAAAAGAAAACAAACTCCTATTCTCCACCACGGGCAAGGAGAGAATCGAAGAAAATCAAGCCAAACATGTACAATGAGAGTTGCTGATGTATATATGCACATTAAAAGTGGGTCTCTAATCCATGCGCATTTATATTTTTCCCAATATGCACGTGGAGAAATTCTCAATTAGAGCCTCTTCCCTGGTATTTTTAGACGTCAGTAGATCTCCAAAGCCCAGCCAAAATATAGGGCTGATTAAAGACTAGAGAAACTGGAACCGTCACAAACTGTACGTGGCCAGTGCCACAGAAACTAGGAATAAAACAAACCTTTCTAACCAAGGGCAGATCCCCTTCGTCTCGTGGAGGTAAATGGAAGGGCGAAACGCAGGTCAAGTTGTGCCGGCACCGACAAAAGCGACTGGCGAAGGGCCCCTTCCCGGCAACACCAGCTTTTCCTCATCTCGGTCATGGAGGATTTTCCAAGCTTCGTGCCTGACCCCAGGCGTGGCGCCCGCGCCGGCCCAGCTGACGAGGAGTCGAGGCGGCAAGGAGAACTCCAGTCCTCACACGGTTAAACCTCTCCCAAGGAGACTGGAGGAGGGAGGAGGGAGAAGGGAAGAGGGAGGGTCCCCGCCCACAAAAACGAAGATAATATCATCCCGGCGCCCCGCCCCCACACCGGGCCGGCCCCCTCCCCCGCCCCTCGCCCCCCGCCCCCCGCCCAACTCGGGACGGACCCTCAGGCCGCACCTGCACGCGCGCACACGCCCCCCCGCGCGCCGGCCACCACGCGCGCCAGGCCTCAGAGCCGCCGGCGGCGGACCGGGGCGCCCTCCTTCCCGCCCTGCCTCAGCCCCTGCGCCGCCGCCGCCGCCGCCGCCCTCGGCACGCGCCCGCCGCGGCTCGTCCGCACCGCCCTGCCTCGGCGCGGACCACGGCCGCCGGGGCCGCAGCCGCGCGCTCCTCTCCGCCCCGGGCCGCGGACGCCGCCACCTAACCGCCGAGTCCGCGGGGCGCGGAAGCTGATCAGAGCCCGGGCCGCGGCGTGAGGGTGCGCGGGCCGCCGACGCGGTTGTTCGCTGCGCTCGGGCTCCCGCGAGGACTGTCTCCGCCTCCTCTTCCTGCGACCTCCTCAGTCCTCAGCATCCTCCTCGCGCTCCTCAAAAGCACCCTCTCACGCCCCACCCGCGGGAACGAGGCTTCAGGAATTCAGGGGAGTGGCTGTGGGGGCGCGTCGCGGCTCCCCGCTCGGCCAGCCCCTCTTCCTAGACATGGTCTGATCCCCATTGTAAAAGCTGCGCCCCGAAGAGGAGGAGAGAGAGTGGTGTTCCCGGCTTGGGGCTGCAGGAATCTCTTCTTGCTGAAGCTCTTGCATTATTTTAGGGTGGGGCGGGGAGGGCCCTGGATTTTGGGGAGTGGGGGTGGGCGGGGAGGAGGACCCGGGGTGGGGGGAAAGGACTCTGTGAGGGAGCCGGTGGAAGACTATGGGGAAGGACCAGGAGCTGCTGGAAGCTGCCCGCACTGGAAATGTGGCTCTGGTGGAGAAACTCCTGTCTGGCAGGAAAGGAGGGATCCTGGGTGGTGGATCCGGACCCCTGCCCCTTTCTAATCTGCTAAGGTAAGGACGGGAACCAGTTCTGGGATTGCATACCTCGTTTTGCATTGTGATAGATACGTCCTCCTCTTCATGGTTAGTGCACCTGGTGGCTGCCAGCGATTCATTCTTAAATTAGGCAGGAAAACAGACTGTGTGTGTGGAGAGGAGGCACGAGGTTCCCAGTCAGATTGATGCCTTAGATTCTTTGAGTAATTTGAAAATAGCCTTCCATCAATGCGTCAGTAGCTACTTTTCTCTGAACTGTGGTGCAGAACTTGTACATGTACTAGTGTTGTTGGAAGAAAATCGGTGTTCCACTCGCTTTCCATCAGCATTTATTATGTATTTTCAGTGTCGAACCCAGCCTTTTTTGTCTATTTGCATGAAATTGGTAGAGAAGCTATTGCGTGCATTCACTTACCCTGCAAAAAGCCACGGCCTTTGGTTGCTGCTACCTTCTCTTGCAGAAGGCATTTGCTGTGCTGTGGGTTGTGATCCCACAAAATGAAGCAAGCGAACCTTCTGATGAGATGTCATCTGTACAGGGTGTGTGTAAAACTTGATGAGGCAGGTTAGCAGCCCCAGCAGTACTTCCAGTTACCTGGACTTAGCTCAGTGCAACTTGGTTTTTAGGACCAAGGATGCCAGGTCAGGATTGGGATAGTGTGTATGGAATGTAGTAGAGGCCTTTTAATATGAAGATGTTGCGGGCGAGACTAATATTGCTTGGATACTCTTTCTAAGATGACATTTAAAAAAAATGTCAAGGTCTTTATTCAGCAGGCAGTACCTTAGAAATAGGGTTGATTTGCATATTTGAGAAACTGCGAACTTGAGAGTTGAATTGATGGACGAATTAAATAAGAGGGAAGAAGCCTGAAGAATATTCATTAGATAAAATGCAAGGAAAGCTCTTTAGTTTATAAAATTGTGGCTATTCACTTTACCCTGGATATTTTTGGAGGCATCAATCATCATTCATAGCTTCACCCTAAAACATCTCTTAAGCAACCCAGCTGTACTTGTAAAAATTTGAAAAACCCAAATGATTTTTTTTTTTTTTTTTTGGTTTTTAAATACTCTTTTGTGCTACTCTTGACAAGTGTTTAATACACATTTTTGGATGATGACATTGTGTTCTTTACACAAGTTCTTAGATGTTGTAGTGGTCAGACGATGCAGTTAATTATAGTACTGGCCTGTAGGGAAATGAAAACATTTGTATTAGAGTGAAATGAACTTAGTTGGCAAATAGTTGATGGGATTTTAAAAAGCTCCATATATGATCATATATACTTAAGAGTGACATTTTATTGGAATAATAATTCACTTCAGATCAATGAATGAATATGGGACATTTTTTTAGTTGATCTTAGGAGCGATGACTCTTTGGGTGTACTCTGTTGGTAAGTAATTTTTACTTTCAAACATAAGTAGACAGTGTGGACATGTTTCAGATTATAGCTCTAATAACTGCCCCTAGTCATGGGTTATTTATACAAAAGCAGTTTATCTGGTTACGGTTTTAAAGTTGCAGGTAAAGTAAATGTGTTTACCAGTTGATTGAATTAGTTGTAAGAATGATTATGGCTAGAAACCTGTATTCTGAAAGAGGTTTCTGAATAATCAATTCCTTTGGACAAACACTAAGGAATTCTTTGGGAACAGTGATAACTTCAGTTAATTTTATTAAGATAAATAGTATTTTATTTTATTTTATTTTATTTTTTTTTTTAATTTTTTTTTTTTTCAACGTTTATTTGTTTTTGGGACAGAGAGAGACCGAGCATGAACGGGGGAGGGGCAGAGAGAGAGGGAGACACAGAATCGGAAACAGGCTCCAGGCTCTGAGCCATCAGCCCAGAGCCCGACGCGGGGCTCGAACTCATGGACCGCGAGATCGTGACCTGGCTGAAGTCGGACGCTTAACCGACTGCGCCACCCAGGCGCCCCAAGATAAATAGTATTTTAAAAAGCATATCTTTGTGATAGAACTTAAAGGCAAACATCTTTTAAATACTTTCTCTGTTGTGCCATTTAAAAAAAAAGAGTAGGTGGCAAATTTTAGGAATAAAATACCAACTATTTAATGTTGGTAAACTAAGTTGTTAAACTTCTTGAACAAGAGGTTTTTTCTCTTTTGCTGGTTTTGTCAGGGGTGAGAGCTCTATAACAAATGTGCACAGAAAACAAAAGTAAAAAAACGTTCTCATGAGTTTGAACCAAGTTGTAAAAGTCAAAATCAAAACCAATAACCCTTAAACTTGCATCTATCGCATACTAAATGAACAACCAAAACAATGTCTTTGAAGAATATGACGGTTGAAATTGCATTGGGTGATCCTTTGCATAAAATGAAATTCCTAAGAAAGCACATTTAATTTAGTTGTTACTTTATTTCACAAATGATTGTGTTCAAAAATTTATTTACATAATGATGGAGAAGGTGGCCCCTCCCTCTTCAAATATAATGACGCTTGGACATTTTAAAATACTTCGGAATGACCGCAGAATAGGTTGGCCACTACCTCCCCCCTGCCTTTATTAGTTGTGTAATAGGTAGTGTCAGATAACTGTGCTAAATGCTTACTTGTATCATTTCCTTCAATTCTTATATCAGCCTTAAGTGGCTGAGCCTCAGTTCACAGGTGAAGAACTAGAGATAGGAAGATAAGGACTTGCCCAAGGTCACTTAATTAGTAATGGCAAAGATTTGAAGTTCTGTGATTTAAATTTGCTTTTCCACATTGTAAGTCTTATTCATTGATTCTATTTGATTTGTGAGTTTAAAATACGTAGTTTAGTCTACTTTTTTTTTTTTTGCTATGAATAATCTGATTTAAAAATCCTTAATTTTTTTCCTAATGACAAATAAATCCTCATGACTGCCCTTTGGGGGATCACTAAGAACTTTTCTGAAGATGGTTTTGATGACATATTCCCAAGTGAGCAGTAGATATATGATAGGGAATCAGGTATGCTTGGGTGACACTGCAGTTTTCAGCAAAAGAATGACCTTGAATAAATATAAAAATCTTTCTAAGCCTCACTGTTCTCTTCTAGAAAATGGGAATAGTTATAGTAGCTATCATACAGAGTTGTTGTAAGAATTAAATGAAATATGAAGAAATGAATGCAAAGCATTTAACACATTGATGTTTTATCATTAGTGTTGTTATTTCTCATGCAGCTTTAAAGCACTTGACCTTATTTCTTAAGGTCTTGATTACTAAAGATTTGCTTCATATTGGACATGGAGTAAAGTTCCTTAGTAAATTTTCCACTAGAATTATAGAATCTATAAATAAAACGGGACCTTTTATCCAACTTCTGACCTAGAGGAATCACCTGCAACATCTTTTACCAGTTAGTTATTCTAGCCTTATAAAACTCTTAAATGACTAGATCCATTCCTTTTTTTTTTTTTTGACAGCTCTAATTATTAAAAACATTCTCCTTTTATTGAGTTGATATCCACCTCGCTGTAATTTCTTATTTTTATTTTATTTTTTTAGTGTTTATTTATTTTTGAGAGAGAGAGAAATAGAGACAGAGCATGAGCAGGGAAGGAGCAGAGTGAAGGAGCACAGAATCTGAAACAGGCTCCCAGGCTTTGAGCTGTCAGCACAGAACCTGACGAGGGGCTCGAACTCATGAACCACCAGATCATGACCTGAGTGAAGTTTGACGCTTAACTGACTAAGCCACCCAGGCACCCCTGACCTCCCTGTAATTTCTAGCAGTTGGTATTATTTGGAAGTGGAATATAGGTGAACTTACATTTTCATACTTTTCACTATTCTCTTTTTTCCCTTCTTTGCATATTCTCAAGTTCTGCAATGACTCTTAAAGGTGGTGAGCAGAAATGAACAAAATGCACTAAGATATCAGTTGACCATTGTGAATATACTGGGACCTGATATACTGTTGAATTAAAAAAAAAAAAAAACAGGTTTCAAAACAGCATTTGTGGTATGACCCTATTTTTTTTTTAAGAAAAAGTAAGTGTGAAAATTTATAATGTACATGAAAAAGTCTAGAATGATAAACACCAAAATGTAAAAAATAGCATTCATCCTTGAGTGGTAGAATTGTGGATGATCTTTATTTTCTTTTTGCTCTCTACATTTTCCAGTATTCTAAAATAAACATGTATTAATAGCAGCTACTAAAAACATTGAAATTATTACCTCTTTATTATTGATCTAAGATCTACCTTAATGAGGGTCAGTTTTTCTGAGGTATATAATGACATTGGCTCACATTGAGCAGATACTCAAAACTTTCAGGTATTTTTTTCAATGACTTATGAAGCAGTGGTTCCCCTATCATACTTGTAAAAGTGTGGATTGAATTTAAATCATTCCTATTACATTTAATCTTACTTGTTTTAGCCTGTATTTATAATCTATGTAGATCTTTTTGACTCTTGAGTCTGTCTTCCAGCATATTATCTTCTTCCTCCGCATCATCTATAGATTTAATATGCATGTTTTCCATAATTGGAATTCCACACACCATGATATGTCTCTAAAGAACCTTTCTTTAGCCTACTATAAATTTAAAAGTAGCAATACTTATACATGGTATTTCTACCAACATTGAAGCCACTTAATAGAACTCTCATTCAGCTGCTTCTCTCTGATGTACCTGTGAGAATCTTTTGAGGTATTTTATCCATTGCCCTTCTGAAGTCATGCTGTGTCCTGTTTATGGCGTTCCTTTGATATACCTCTAGTATTAAGTCTATAAATTCCACCCAAATCAGGCTACTTTATTATAGCTTGTTTATGGTAGCGAACCATGGATGATGGATGCCTAGTTCTGATGAAAATTCCTTCTATGCCCTTGTACCTAATTCTTCTGGGTCTGGATATACTTTGTCTGTTATGATCTCTGTCTGTTTGAAGTTTCAATAATCCCTAACATTATTTGTTTATACTTTCTGGTTTGAAAATGATTTTCACTAGGGATGGTAGGAGCAAAATGGAAGTTGGGAAGAATCAGATTCTTGGCATTGTTAGATGTTACAGGAAATTCTCTTGTGGTCTAAAACAAGCAAGTTTTACAGTTATTCTGTCAGAATTTAAGTTTACATTAACTGTTATAGAAGTGAACTTTTTATAACTCCCTCCATTTTTTCAAACTTAGTTGAAAGGGACATTAACATTTCCCCAGGTAAATACTTCTTTTTTGTGTTTGTTTTCATTTATACTTCTCATTACCCCCTTTTGTCCTAAAGAATTCTGAGCTCATTAGAGCTCATCAGAGTATTCAAATTGAATCACCTCCTTTTTCTTCCTCCATATGATATGTGAAATTTTATTTTATTTAACATCTTTCATGAGACAGCTGCAAAACCTTTTAAAGTCTCTTTGGCACAGCCACCTTTTAATGCAAACAAAAACAATTCCTATTTAGTATGTGTATTAAATCATTTATTTCTTAATGAGTCAAGATTAAGAATTATTTGTATTTTAATAAAAGTTTAATGCCTTAAATTTACTTGGTTTTCTTAATGAATCAAAGGCTTGCATACTATATATACTATTTTTAGTAAATTCTTGTTGGACATAAAGAATTGAATTCTCAAGACTCCCATGTGACAAAGTAAATCAGTAAGAAGTAGGGGAAAATAGTGTCTAGTCCTTAAAGACATATAAACCAGAGAGTTATACATTTTTCAGATTTAGGATTCAGTTCATGAAGTTTTTGGTGATGGGTACAAGTTGATAAGAGGCAACTCCAAAGTGTTGTAATTTTCACAACTATTTGGGCAATTGTGGTTATTGGGACTCTGATAAAGGTACTCACTTTCGGGGAAACTGCATTGGTTAAATGGAATAAATCACAAATAGAGCAGTTAAACTGCATGAAAATGTTATATCTATAAAAATAGGCAAGTTGCAAGTGGGTTATCTATTTTAGATAGTAATGATGTTTGAAGCGGTGATTGCACCATTATGTTCAGGGAACTGTGTCTGCCAGAGTGAACAGTGCCAGCTGCACAATGGGGAGTAAGGAGAGAGGAGAAGGAATTTTGGTATTGACCTCTTTCTCTACTAAGCTAGGTTTTTAGCTTCCTCTTCCAAACAGTAAGACTGATGTGTAGCAGGGAATTAGGACAGCCAGTCAGTGGCTACTACTCACCCTGTCCATTCTTACATTGCCTAATTCGTAGTGTATCTCAGTGGTTTCTTACAGTTGGTGGAAGGGTAGAACAAATCTTGACTGACATTAATGCAGAAGCTTACAATATTCAGCATTGCTTCTATTGACTTTAGCAATTTAACCTCTCAGGTGACAGTAAACACAATGTGGTTTGTTCAATTGTATACTGAAATAATTTATTATGTATTTGATGCAGTTTTGGAAAATTCTTTCAAGGAGCCTATTTTAGGACATTCTTCTTGAGTATTTAACTAGAAATGGAAGGTATAATTCAAATAAAGGGTTAGAGAAGACTAATTTTATCCTATATAACCTGAAGTTTTTAAACATTTAATGCATTTTAGTGTATCTTTGGTTCCATTTTAAACATATTGTGGTATAGCTTTAGTTAATTGAAATATGATGAGTTTTGGTTTTTCATCATAGAATATTTTATATTTTTAAAAGCAGGAATTTACACAGAAGACTCATCTGTGTTTTAGTTCTTTCTCATGTATGTGATGACATGGTCAGGTACACCATATGGCAGGCAGAGGCACAATGCCAGTTTAAAATCCAGTGAAATTTCTTGTGTAACACAGATCTAGGATCTCATCTTAGAGTCCAGTTTTCTTCCTTTGCATCAGGAGGACAGGAAGTGAATTCTGCATTTTTGTTAAACATGGGTCTGGCATGAAACTGGGTGACTTTTGAGGGTGGATCAAAATATATAGTCAAGGATAAATTTTGTTTTTCTTAGGTTCTTCTGCAGTCTTCAAAGAGTGTTCATCTCTGAATCTGTTTCTGAGAGATAGTGCTAACTTAATTTAACAGCATGTCATCAGGAATGTGTAAAATGGAACTTAGATTCAGTTGTGCTGTAGAGTTTTTTAGGTTCTGTTGTGTTGTGAGAGCAGCTTTATTTAAAGTGGCTAATTACTTCTAGTTAAGTGAACTGAGACAGTTGGCCTAGACTTGTCATCATTCTTTGATCAAATTGAATCAATCTTGACTAATAGATGTGGTCATCAACAGCCAACCTCATTTCTTGCTGCCTGCTTGATACTTCTGTTCCCCACACCACATTTCCTTTAATCCTTCCTACCCAAAACTCTCTCTCTCTCTTTTAAACAATTTTTTTTTTTTTTTTACAAAGAAAACCTCTTCTCCATTTTAATTACTGCAAGTTCACCCTGGTTCTAGTTTTTGTGCCAAGTGTCCCTCTCCTAAGGAAAAGCAGAATTTGTGTGAGGAGAAGAGTTGGGATGGACTGTATAGTGAGTGAGACATAGATTAAGAAGAACAAATATTGGACCTTCAAAAGCAAAGAGTTTACAGAGTTTGCTTTCATCATGTCGTTTCCTGCCTACCTCAATGTTAATTTCTCCTCTGACCGTGGGCTCAGTGCCTTGTATCTTTCCTAACTTCATCTCACCTTGAAACACTGTTTGTGGGAGCTGAAGTGTGATTGATTGGTAAAGCCTTTTGGGAAGAGGAAGCCGTTTTAGTATTTTCATTTAAAGGGGAAACAAGAGGGGCGCCTGGGTGGCGCAGTCGGTTAAGCGTCTGACTTCAGCCAGGTCACGATCTCACAGTCTGTGAGTTCGAGCCCCGCGTCAGGCTCTGGACTGATGGCTCAGAGCCTGGGGCCTGTTTCCGATTCTGTGTCTCCCTCTCTCTCTACCCCTCCCCTGTTCATGCTCTGTCTCTCTCTGTCCCAAAAATAAATACACGTTGGAAAAAAAAAATTAAAAAAAAAAAAAAAAGGGGAAACAAGAGGTGCCTGATGGCTCAGTTGGTTGAGCTTTCGAAAAAAAAGGGGAAACAAGAGGTGCCTGATGGCTCAGTTGGTTGAGCTTTCGACTTCATCTCGGGTGGTGATCTCGTGGTTCGTGGGTTCGAGCCCCGTGCGGGGCTCTGCACTGACAGCTTGGAGCCTGGAGCCTGCTTTGAATTGTGTGTCTCCCAATCTCTCTGCCCTCCCCTGCTCGTGCTCTGTCTCTTTCTCTCAAAAGTAAAGTTAAAAAAAAATATTTAAAGGGGAAACAAAACTTTAGGCCCACATAAGAATGCTTTGGAGCTCTTATTAGCAGAGCTGATGGAATGAATTTTGCCAGATTTGCAAGAGGGGTTCTTTAAAGGTGGTCATTGGGGCGCCTGGGTGGCTCAGTCGGTTAAGCGTCCGACTTTGGCTCAGGTCATGATCTCGCGGTCCATGAGTTCGAGCCCCCCGTCAGGCTCTGTGCTGACAGCTCAGAGCCCGGAGCCTGTTTCAGATTCTGTGTCTCCCTCTCTCTGACCCTCCCCCATTCATGCTCTGTCTCTCCCTGCCTCAAAAATAAATAAATGTTAAAAAAAATAAAAAAAAAATAAAGGTGGTCATTAATTCTGCCTTCTTTACAAGGTTGATGCTGTAGAAAGAGGAGGATTTGATTGGAGAAATGAGAAATGGGATAGCATAGGGCTCGTGTTGGAAAAGACTTTTATTTTTGCTAATTATTTAGTCCCTAGAACTTTTAAAAAATTTTTTATTTATATAAAAGTTTTTATTTATTTATTTTGAGAGAGAGCGCGTGTGTGAGTGCACACACATAATTGGGGGAAGGGCAAAGAGGAGAGACAGAATCCCAAGCATGCCCTGTGCCATCAGTGCAGAGCCCTATGTGGGACTTGAACTCATAAACTGTGAGATCATGATGTTTACTGAGATCAAGAGTCAGATGCTTAGCACCACCCAGGTGCCCCACTAGAACTTTGTATTGGATATGTTATATTAGCACACCTGTCTTAGATATCAGCATGTGGTATGTTTGCCTGTTTCCAGAAGTTATTCCTTAGATTTACATATGTATTACATAATCAGAGGTGATAAGGACATGGTATAGAATTGTAGAAGAGCTTTGACATCTAATGTGGTTTGAGATTCAAATTCTTTTAAATGCATTTTCTTATTATTTAGAACTTCAGTATCTGGGTTATTTCATAAACGTATGTTTTACTGTACAGGGAAGGCATTTGAAGTTATGAGCCCTGGATCACAATCCCAATTTCATTCTTCCACATTAAAGTTTTCTTTCTTTCTTTTTTTTTCTTTTTGGCCTAAATTGCTATTTAGCCAGTTTGAGTCCTACTTTGGTACCTCTAGTTGCAGATCTGCATTTTAAATGTTTTATGTATCATATAAATATGCTAAATATAGTATTTTATGTTTTGAATATACTAAAAAACTGCTATATTTACTTACAGAATTGTCCCTGTTTTGTATAGCTATTTTACTCTTAGTATGGGACATGAGAGTGAGTGGGAGTGTGTTTGGGAGGAGTAGCAGGAATTATGCAGAGACGTTCATTGGCATGGTAAACTGCAGCAGAGGGGTGCTCCAGGACAGAGTTTGCCTGTTTATTTGCTTGTGCTAGTGACCAGAGTGATCTGTCACTCTGAAGTTTGATAGAATCTTTGAAGAGAGAATCAGAGAAGGTGAAGAATTATGAACAATGGTTAAAGTATTCCTATAAGTTTTTTTCACTGGTATGTTTTATGATATATATTAGGGTGTATTTAGGCCATGACTTATTAATCAATGAACCAACCACTTTCCAACTAACCAACAAGTCAGTCAGGATTTCATAGGGAACTGACATCCAAGAACAATAACAAAGAATGATTGCTCATTATTTTCATAGATGTTTATTGAGTACCTTGTGGATTCTAAAATTGAATGAGAGCATTTCTACCTAACCCCAAGTATTTGTAGAAATCATGGAACAGATATGCCAACACAGAGGTGAAGGACAGCGTGATATTTATTTTAATGGAACTACCAAGGTAGTTTGACAGGAATATGAAGAGCAAGACGGAGGCTCCCTTAATTCTCTCTGGAAGGAGTAGTCAAGGCAAACTTCAAGAGAAGAGGTGATTCCTGAATCTTATTGGATGAATGGGAGTTTGCCAGGCTGACAGTTTGAGGGAAGGGATTTCCTAAAGAAGGAATAGTGTATTCAATAATGGTATTTGAAAATGTAGAATATAATTTGGGGTATTATAAGTTTGGCTTAGAGCATGGATAAGAGATAAGTCTGGAGATTGACGGATTTGTCTGCTGCCCTAAGGAGTTTGAACTTAATCCGAAGGGCATGGTGATCCATTGACTTTTTTTTCTCCAGTTTTTCATATGTAAATTATGTATGTGTTTATGATGATAACATGACTGTTTCAAGTAACTGGGTAAAAGATGAAAAAAATCACCCCTAATTCTATTGCTAAGAACTATTTGTTCATATGTATGTTAAATATAGTTATTAGATAAAGCATACATTTTGAATCCTCAATTTTTCACTTAGTAGTTATCATAAACTTTTTCAGTGTTATTACAAATTCCTCATAATTATATTTTTAATGGCATCATTAAAATACTCCATTTAATACAGAATTTTCATAGACCTCCTGTATTAGAATCAACCCTGTGGTTGTTTGTTAAACATGAGTTTCCTGGTCTCACTTTAGACCTACTGGGTTAGAATTTTTGAGTAAAAGGTTTGGGAATATGCATTTCATAAGCTTCCTTAGGTAATTGTGTCTTTTTCAAATATTTATGTTGAGAGAGAGAGACAGAGACAGAGACAGAGAGAGTGATGGAATGTGAGTGGGGGAGGGGCAGAGAGAGAGGGAGAGAGAAAATTCCCATCAGGGTTTGCACTGTCAGTGCAGACTGGATGTGGAGCTCTATCCCATGAACCATGAGATCATGACCTGAGCCCATATCAAGAGTTGGATGCTCAACTGAGACACCCAGGTGAACCCTCCCCACGACCAGTTGTATATATCTTTACTTAAATATTCTTTTAATCTAGATATATGGATGATTTTTACTTTATTTATTGTTATTGTTATAAGTAGTGTTATGGTGAACATTGTCATACAAAACATCTTTCTCATAAAGTATTTCTTAGGATATATTTCTAGAAGTGAAATTGCTAGTATTAGTGTTCCAAATATGCTAATTGCTTTATTTGCTTTATATCCAATCTTCAGTCCTGAAAGATATATATTATTAACCCCATATTTACATATGGAGCAAAAGAGAAGAAAAATTGAATAACTTTCCCAAAGTTGCAAAGCTAGTAAGTGACAGACAAGATTCAAATTCAGGTCTTTCCAGTCTCCACGTAACTTTTTATTATGCCATGTTGCTTTCTTGTTCCATAGGGATCAGTGTATGTCGTGGATTAAAATATGAAAATACCAATGTGTTTCCAGTATGTAAATAGAAAGTACATTTTCTACAAAATTATATAGAAACATATTTCAGTTCCTACATAATTTTCAATTATTTTTATGCTCATCATGTAATTTTGCGTTATAGGCAATATTTTGTTTACATTTGTTTCTTGATAGCAGATGAATGATAAACTGAATTCGGTGTTAAAATAACTTGAGATGTCTTAGGATATTTCTTCATCAGTTATCATTTTTACTTTAAAATAGGGTGGAACTCTTTTATCCAAAATTTTTGGGTGCTTAATGGTATCTAACTTCTGTTGTCTTCAAAGGTGGTTTAATAACTTGTCCATGCCACGTCTCCAGATGGGTGTGATTTATTTCTCCTCATTTCTTCCTTTTCATGCAAAGGAAGAAAATACAGTGTTCACCATCGTTTTCATTTAATTTCATTTAACTTTATGATTCATCTGTTCAAGCCAGTAAGTCTGAGCTCATAGTTTTAACTGAGCTCATTATTAGCTCAAGGATCTTGTCAAATCTAGTGTTAGGGTCTGTAGAAAAACCATGTAACCAGGCAGTTTGTCCTTATGACCTTCTCATCCCCTGTTTGTGTTCCCCTCTGTCCCTTTGCTGAGCCTTTGTTGCTTTCTTATTCTGGGGCATTCTTTGTCTTTTTTTTACCTGAAACCTAGAATTTTTCAGTTGTATCCTGTACTACCAAAAAATTTTCTAAATTGCATCTTATTCCCTCATGCCATAGATCTACACTGAAGAAACAGTAAATGTCATGGTAGAAAGAAGCAACAGAATGTAATGGAAAAAGTCAGTCTTAAGTTTGAATGAAAACTCTGCCACTGAATGGACATTTGGCCCTGAGAAAGTTAGTTAACTTCTTTGGACTTTCAGTCTCCTGATTTAAAAGTGAGGATGATATTATGTATCTTGTAGATTTGTAAGGATTAAAGAGAATTTATATAAAACATCTAGCATAGGGCCTTTCACATAGGAGGGACTCATGTGTTTTGGTGGTTATTATTATTACTGAGACATTATGCTGTGTAAGGAATAATTGTATAAATTTCATGAGTATCTCTATTTGATGTGAGCTATGGGATATTTGCATATTAATAGGTCACTTTAGGTACGTTGTCTTAACCTGAATCTTTAATGGTGTAGGCACCAAGACAGACCACTGGGGGTGATATATTTGCTCAGTGTTCCTCTGATCCCAGACATAGGGATTACTTTTTTCTGCCTACTTTTAGGAGTAATACTTGGTCACCAGATATTTAACATTAGTTGTTATCTTCCACATTTCTCACAAAGCTAATTTGAGCAGAAAGAGATTGTGTTCCTCTGGAGTTGTACATGCTGTGCTATAATAATCCATGCGGTTAATGGTTTCCTAATAAGCTTATCATTGATATTTTCTTTATCTTGCTTTTTAAAGCATTGTTAATTGACAAATATTTTGAGGGTGTGTACTATGTATTCAGCATGGTGATGGTGCTTTGGAGTATAGAAAATAGATTCTTCCCTCTAGGCAATTATGGAAGTTACACACAGGAGATGATAGCTAATTATATAGTAGTTTCTAATTTCATGGAATGTAAGCTCACAAATTCAGCTTTTTCTCTTGACAAGTCCAGTGTCAACATTCGCCTCCCATCTCCCATTGCATATCAATATATTGCTCTGAATCTGACCATGAGTCATGTTTAAGTAATTCTTTTTTTTTTTAATGTTTATTCACTTATTTTGACAGAGAGAGGGAGAGAGAGAGAGAGCATGCATGTGCAGGGGAGGGGCAGAGCGAGAGGGAGAGAGAGAATCCCAAGCAGGCTGTATATAGTCAGCATAGAGTCCAGCAAGGGGCTTGATCCCATGAACCATAAGATCATGGCCTGAACTGAAATCAAGTCTGCTACTTAACTGGCTGAGCCACCCACACACCCCAGGTTTAAGTAATTAAAATTTTTTTTTAAATGCTTATTTATTTTTGAGAGAGAGAGAAAGTGAGAGCGAGAGCGGGGGAAGGAGCAGAGAGAGATGGAGACACAGAATCTGAAGCAGGCTGCAGGCTCTGAGCTGTCAGTACAGAGCCTGACGTGGGGCCTGAACTCACAAACCATAAGATCATGACCTGAGCCGAAGTCAGACACTTAACCAACTGAGCTACTACCCAGGCACCCCACTTTGGGGAATTTTTAATGGTTGGAACTAGAATTATATTTTTCATTTTAAAATTAAAATAATTTTGATTTTGAAATAATCACATACTTGTGGAAAAGCTGGAACTATAGTTCAAATAACTTTTTCCTCGAACCATGTGAGACTGAGTTGTCAACCTGATGCTCTGTTACCTTTGGATGCTTTAGTTTGTATTTAGTTTGTATTTTCTAAAAGTAGGAATATTTCCCTATCTAACCACAATACAACTACTAAAAGCAGGAAATTAATATTGCTATTTTACAGCCGTTAGACCCCATTCCGGTTTTGGCAGTTGTCTCAACAATGCTTCATTGGAATCTCGTTCAAAATCACACATTACATTTTGTTGTCACACCTCCTTAATGTTCTTTGGTGTGGAACAGTTTATCAGTCTTTCCTTGACTTTTATGATCTTGATACCTTTTGAAGATGATAGGCCAGTTATTTTGTAAAATGTCCCTCAATTTGGGTTTGTCTGGTGTTTTCTTATGATTAGATCCACGTTATGCTCATCCTTGGCAGGAATATCACAGAAAGATGTGTGTTCTTTTTGTTATATCTTATCAGGTGGCATGTGATTTTGATTTTACTGTTGCTCATGATGCTCACTTTAATGACTTGTTTATGATAGTATGTTAGCTTTCACTATATACAATTACTCTTTTTCCCTTTGTAATAACTATTTTGTGGGGAGGTATACTTAACTATCTGAATATCCTGTTCCTCATCAGACTTTATTTATTTTATTGAAGTATGGACTCATGGTTTGCTATTTTATTGCATGGATTTTAATGTACTATTGTCATTGTTAATTTTGATGCTTAAATTGCCTCACACTTAGCCGGTGTAAGTCCTTTAAGACTGGCTTCTCTGAGTCATTCTTTGAGCATTTCCTTGATTTTGGTATCGGAAAATGTTCTAGGACTCATCTTTCTCTGCCTCAGTTCTGGATCGGCCATTTCTCTAAGAAGCCATAGTTCCTTTTATTGGAAAGTGGTAATTAGATGCTAAGATTTGGATACTAAGTATGTTCATTAGTGAAAAAAAATATATTCACACACAGAAATACACACATTTATATATATATATCTACCTATATTTATTGAAAACCATGGATTTACAATGATACATCTAACTCTAGTCCAACTCCACAGGCATGATTCATTTTGGTTTCTCCCTTCCTATATTTTTACATTCCTGCTCTGATACTGAAAAAGTTGGCTTCTGTTCTCTTTGGTACATATACTTATGTGATAAATCTCCCTGCATGCAACCAGTCCTCCTCTCCACTGCCATACTCTCCCAAGTTTGTCTTTATTACCCAACTCAGGCTGTGCCACCCATGTTAGTCTGTTCTACACTGACACCCTCTTGCCATTTACAGGCTCTGACTGTTTATGCCAGTTTGCATCTACAGAGGGATACCCTTTCTATCCTACTTGGGGTCTAACCACTTGAATTGGGTCACCTTTGCTGTTAGATGCCCTTTTTACCCTTTTTGGACTCTGGACACCCTATGTCTGGATGTTCCCTTCTGCCACCACCACACTGGAGCTTCACCCTACTGGAGCTGTAACCCTGTAACATCATGCACCTCCCCTGTAGTGATGCCCTTTCCAACTTACTTGGGCAGTGACACCCCATATTCAGCTGCCTTCAATATGAACATCTCCTCCCTTGGCTTCAGTTCTGTCACTTTGCCATAGGCTGCTGCAGCCTCCCTTCTCCCTCTGGTGTGGATGATTATCTTTCCCTGCCCTTCTTTATGGCTTTAGAGACTGAATTGTTTAGGAAGAGAAGGGAAATAGGAAGGAAAAGAGGGAAAAAGTCAGAGAAGTGGGACAAGAGAGTAACGTAATGCTGTATGGTGATGATGATGGTAAAAAGCTCTCTCCAGGTCAGCGATACTATACCCTTGTGTTGGAAGAAAGTTTGGCTTGGGGCACTTAACAATTCTAGCTAACATGGAGGTTATGACCAAAGCTTGACTACTGTGTGGCACATCTCCTGGACTCTATTTCTTCTGGCATTTTGGAGGACAGATGATGATAGTTTGATAGGTTGGTCAGCACTTTACATTTTTTAAATGAGCCTTTTCTTTCTTGTATATTATTATGGATGTATAGTAGGCCTCCAGATTGACTGAGAGGCAGAAAATCTTTATATATTTTTTTCTCTGTTTAGCTTAAAGTATCATAATTGTCAGCAAAGTGCATTCTCAAGAATTTTAGTAAGATGATGATAATGCAAAAAAAAAGAATTATAAAAACACTGAGATAAGAACTGTCATTCACCGAGGAAGTTGAGTTTGCAGAATTTGATAGAGATAAGGATTTCAGCAAGTAGGTTTTTCTTGTTATATGATATTGCCACTATGATTTTTAAGAGGTCACAAAAAATATGTCAGGAAATTGACCAACTAACTATATTTTAAAATATGGTACATCTACATACATCTTGTAAAGTAATACTGCTTCGAATGAACCAGGACAGTTAGTAATTCATACTAGGGATTTCCTAGACTTTAAATTATTGCCAGGAGTCCATAATTCCTAGAATCAAATCTAAGCAAAGAAATTTCCAGGTAGCTCTTTTAGTAAGCATTTGATATCGCTGACCAATACCCTCCTTACTTGCAAACAGTTGGAAAAAAATAGTTTGGGAACATTGCAGAAATAATTCATTCAGTTATATTTGATACTTTAAAAGACCATTCATCTACTTATGCCAAATTCAAGAGAAAACAAGCAGCAGGCAGTATTATCAGTTGCTGCTCTCTCTTTCTAGGTGTGGGAAGACAAGCTCAATGGAATGGTGATCACAATTTTGGTTTTACTATCTAAGAAGGGAACCAAAGAGGCCTGGATTTATTTTTTTTTTTTTAATTTTTTTTTCAATGTTTATTTATTTTTGGGACAGAGAGAGACAGAGCATGAACGGGGGAGGGGCAGAGAGAGAGGGAGACACAGAATCGGAAATAGGCTCCAGGCTCTGAGCCATCAGCCCAGAGCCCGACGCGGGGCTCGAACTCACGGACCGCGAGATCGTGACCTGAGCTGAAGTCGGCCGCTTAACCGACTGCGCCACCCAGGCGCCCCCAAAGAGGCCTGGATTTAAACAACACACTTAATGTGCAAGATAATATCTGGGGATCTAAAGAGATAATTTTTCTTACTGTTTTTTTTTACCCTCTTAACCTTTTCTTATCAGCAGTAACACTTCTAATAATGTATGACCTTTTCATAATATTTCTTTTTGTATCTTGGCTTTCTATTTTTAAGGAATCTTTGGGTTTACACTTTGCAGTTCGTGACATTCATTTGCAGAACAAGAGACCACACAGAGTATCTGTTCTACCTGTTCCCCATTACCTTCAGAATCCTTCCAAAACTCTTGAATTGACAGATAATGTTTTCTTAGCCATGCAACGCATATATTGTTTCTGTGATGGAAAGGAGTGGTGGAAGATCCATGTCTGATGTGACCTTCCTCTGAAGTCTTGTATGCTTGCTCTTTACATGGAAATGGGGATTTATAGGACTATACAAATATATGTATATATATATATATATAAAATGTTATTATATAATATATATATTATTATATAATATATACATGTAGAATCAAAGAAAAGTTGAGCTGCCAAGAGTTGGAAAGACCAGGAATCAAGGGAGCAAGGATCAGGGGAAAGGTTATTTAGCATATACTAGGGGCTGATGAATCTCTTTGGACCTAACCTCATGGTTGGGGGGAAGATGGGGAAAAAATCTTAGAAAAAGGGTGTCTGGAATAAATTGTATTACCTTGACTATTTTGTGAACTTGAGAGAATACAGCCAAACCAGAAATCAGTCTTCACCTTGCCTTTCTCACTTCCTCTCTGTTATGCTTCCTTTACTTCTTGAAAGAGCCAAAATATGGTGTGATATGATTGGGCACCTTATCTAAGGTGACAACAGCATTGGTAGCAATATTATAACTGCCAGGGAGTTTCCAATAGTAAAGTCACACAAAATGAATGCCTACACTTCTCTTCTCCCTGGTTATTGGCTTTGAGCATTATCTAGACTCTTACCATTCTGTTTTTTTTTAAAATATGTATTTTTTTTAGATTAGTGAGAAGCCCATTTAGAAAACTCTTGGTGATCCTTAATTGCCTCTGGGCTCTTATCTGAATTGAGAACATTAATCTAGAGTTACAAGTTTATACAGATTCAGAGGAAGTCTGGGGTTTTTCTGTTTCCTCTCTAGTTAACATTTCTAGCTTCCATCTCTTTCCTTTCTGATTTCCTTTCTTAATAGTTCAGCTGTTCTCCTTCAGCAACTTAGCTGTGTCAGCTGTCTTTGGTAAACCCTGTAGCCAGGAAACTAGAAAATACCCTTTGACAAAGGGGGGCTAGAAAAGTTAGGAAACATAAGGAAAATAAGGTTAAGAGAAAGAGACATGGTTTGAACATGGTTTTCTCAACGCTATATTTTGTGGCTAATTCAGGTAAAATACTTATGAGACCAGATACCTGTCTTGGAAATATGTATGGGAAACTTATTCTGGATAAATGGTCACAGCCTAGCAGAAAAGGGTGACACTTACCCAGGGATTCAGGGAGACCTACCTTTGGTTTTAGAGCTTGTTACCTGGGATGGACTTGTGCTTTTAATCTATGCCTTAGAAACAATATTTCCAAATGTGCATAAATGTGAATCTTAATTCTTTACATTCTACATTTATATATCACACATTTTGCTAGTATTTCAAGAGTTTCCTGTTCTTTTTGCAAATAAAGTGCTCATTTTGGCTGTTTTCCAAATATGACAGTTGGTGGACATGCTTCAGTAGAGAAAAGGAAATTTTCTCTGCTTATCTACTCTCTCCCGTCTGCCCAAGATAGTGTGTCTGTCAATTGTGACCTGATTTTGAAATAATTTATTAAATAGAGGGAGGCATGATGTTATTTAAAATTTTGGTATGACATTGACTTTTAGTCCTTTATAATAAGCTCTTGACTAGATTTTCTGGTGAAGTTTATTGCTCCTGGGAATTTAGAAATTTCTTAACTCCTTCAGTGAGTTTGGACTTGTTCAATGTCAAGTATGAGTAATATTTGCTCAGGAAATTGAACCAGCTTATTTATTCAGAAGATGAAGCATGCTGTATTTTTTTTTTTTGCCATGAAAACATTATTTTGGAAATATATTAATTTTATAGGTAGGGAGAAGGTCCCTATTAGTTAGTAGATTGCTGAAGAAAAGTGATAAATGAATATAAAATACTTATCTTTGGTAAGTTTATTGTTTTCATTAAATATGTTGACATCCTTTCATTTTTTTATGTTAAAATTTAATATATGTGCAATCGGTGGTAATTTAAGGTTTTAAATCGGTGGAGAAGTCTAAAGGAATTACATTTCTTTTAAAATATGTTCGTTGGTTTTAAAAATTATTACTCCCAAATATATATCCTTAAATCTGTATCTCTAGTTTAGTCCTGTCTCGTGTACTATAGGCATGTTATTTCAAGTGGCTTTTTGAACATCTTCCCCTTAATGGAGTTATGAAACTTGAAATGTTCATTATTTTTACCTACAGTTTTGCTCTGCCACTTGCATGACTCCTTTGTGTTAGTGGAACTACTGTGCACCATTTGTTCAAGCTAGAAACCCTAAAGCCATCCTTGATTCTTTCCCTTCCTACTTGTGTCCATTCAGTATCAGCCCTTCTAACCCATTGATTCCTCTGCCATCAGAGGAGTTGTTCTGAAACTTGTTACCCTCTGAATAAAGTCCAAACTCTTTGGAATATCATTTGAAGCCTTTTGTGATTTGGCTCCTTCCTACATGCCTCATTTCCCGTCAGTCTGCTGTAGCAACCTCCTCCAACCATACCTGATTCCTATACTTGGAGTTGTGAACAGGCATCATGGGCTTTCTACTATTGCTGTCTTTGGAGTATATATTTTCCACTGTTCAGTGAAGCCCTGTTCATCCTCCTCGACTCAACTCCAGCCTAATCATCTCTTCTGGGAAGCCTTTCCTGAATTCTGTCTTCTGTGCATCCTCGTACTTGCACACACCTCTGTTTTAAGCCCTTAGAATTGTAATTATTTGCAGGCTTGCCTTCACTCTAGACCCTGAGGTCCTTCAGGCCTGAAATCTCGGCTTAGTTATCTTTTAAAGTGCTATACAAATGTTACTATTTTATGCCTAGAACATATAAGGCATTCTGAAAATTATTTGTTGATTACCAAAATGAGTGAATAGCTGTGAAACAGGGCATGCTATATCTTTTTAGACTGTAATTTTGAGAGTATTGTTGACTGAGAGATAAGTTTGATAAGTAACCCCAGGGCTGAGAAAAATTTAATCATTTGTTAGAACACCTACTGTTAGGCACTGTGCCCATTGCTGTAGTTTAGAGGACATTGTATTAGTTTATAAGACATTGAGACCCAGAGAGATTTAGTACTGGAACAAGTAAGGAACTTGACTAAATAAGCAACATAGTTGGATTTGGAATTTAGAATTGCCTAACTTAAAAGCCAGTGTTCTCTCCTTAGTGCTGGAAGATTATCAGAGATGGGATATGGGGGAGATACTTTAAAACAAAGGCAAGCAGTGTTCTTAGGGTAAAGGCCTATTGGAATCATAACTACTTTTTGATATGGATTCCAGAAATGTCTGGGAGATATTTTAGGAGAGGCAGTGTTAAGTTCATGCTCTTAGTAACTTTGAACCTAAATGAATGAATGAAGAGATGATAAGGTGGAGGGAGCTAATGAAAATTAAGCAAAATGAAGGAAAAGAGTTGTTAGATAATTTTGCTTCATAAATTTATATAAGATTAAGGGAATGTGGGTATTCATTGAACATCTAGATTTATCATCTCGTGATCAATTCTCACAGCAAACCTAAGAGATTAGTATTATTTTCCCCAATTGCATGTGGCTGAAGTCCCACGTACACTTTATTTTTTAAAATTTAATTTAATTTATTTTTTTAAATTTACATCCAAGTTAGTTAGCATATAGTGCAACAGTGATTCCAGGAGTAGATTCCTTAATGCCGCTTACCGATTCAGCCCATCCCCCTTCCCAAAACCCCTCCAGTAACCAACCCTCTGTTTGTTCTCCATATTTAAGAGTCTCTTCTGTTTTGTCCCCCTCCCGGTTTTTATATTATTTTTGCTTTCCTTCCCTTATGTTCATCTGTTTTGTATCTTAAAGTCTTCATATGAGTGAAGTCTTAACGATATTTATCTTTCTCTGACTAATTTCGCTTAGCATAAATACCCTCCAGTTCCATCCACATAGTTGAAAATGCAAGATTTCATTCTTTTTGATTGCTGAGTAATACTCCATTGTATATATATACCACATCTTTATCCATTCATCCAGCGATGGACATTTGGGCTCTTTCCATACTTTGGCTATTGTTGACAGTGCTGCCATAAACATTAGGGTGCATGTGTCCCTTGGAAACAGCATATCTGTATCCCTTGGATAAACACCTAGTAGTGCAATTGCTGGGTCGTAGGATAGTTATATTTTTAATTTTTTAGAAACCTCCATACTGTTTTCCAGAGTGGCTGCACCAGCTTGCATTCCCACTAGCTGGCAGTGCAAAAGCATTCCTCTTTCTCCATATCCTCTCCAACAACTGTTGTTGCCTGAGTTGTTAATGTTAGCCATTCTGACAGGTGTGAGATAGTATCTCATTGTGGTTTTGATTTGTATTTCCTGATGATGAGTGATGTTGAGGATTTTTTCATGTGTCAGTTGACCATTTGGATGTCTTCTTTGGAAAACTGTCTGTTCATGTCTTTTGCCTGTTTCTTCACTGGATTATTTGTTTTTTGGGTGTTGAGTTTGAGAAGTTCTTTATAGATTTTGGGTACTGACATTTTATCTGATATGTCATTTGCAATTATCTTCTCCCATTCTGTCAGTTGCCTTTTAGTTTTTCTGATTGTTTCCTTCGCTGTGCAGAAGTTTTTATTTTGATGAGGTCCCAATAGTTCATTTTTGCTTTTGTTTCCCTTGCCTCTGGACACGTGTTGAATAAGAAGTTGCTGCGGCCAAGGTCAAAGAGGTTGTTGCCTGCTTTCTCCTCGAGAATTTAGATGGCTTCCTGTCTTACATTTAGGTCTTTCATCCATTTTGAGTTTATTTTTGTGTCTGGTGTAAGAAAGTGGTCCAGGTTCATTTTTCTGCATGTCGCTGTCCAGTTTTCCCAGCACCACTTGCTGAAGAGAGTGTCTTTATTCCATTGGATATTCTTTCCTGCTTTGTCAAAGATTAGTTGACCATACGTTTGTGGGTCCATTTCTGGATTCTGTATTCTGTTCCATTGATCTGAGTGTCTGTTTTTCTGCCAGTATCATACTGTCTTGATGATTACAGCTTTGTAGTGCAGCTTGAAGTCCAGGATTGTGATGCCTCCTGCTCTGGTTTTCTTTGTCAAGATTTCTTTGGCTATTCTGGGTCTTTTCTTTTTCCATACAAATTTTAGGATTGTTTTGTTTTAGCTCTGTGAAGAATGCTGGTGTTACTTTTATAGGTATTGCATTGAATGTGTAGATTGCTTTGGGTAGTATTGACATTTTAACAATATTTGTTCTTCCTATCCAGGAACATGGAATCTCTTTCCATTTTTTTGTGTCTTCTTCAGTTTCTTTCATAAGCTTTCTGTAGTTATCAGTGTATAGATTTCTCATCTCTTTGGTTAGGTTTATTCCTAGGTATTTTATGGTTTTTGGTACAACTGTAAATGGGATCGATTCCTTGATTTCTCTTTCTGTTCCTTCAGTGTTGGTGTATAGGAATGCACCCGATTTCTGTGCATTGATTTTACATCCTGAGACTGCTGAATTTATGAATCAGTTCTAGCAGTTTTTTTGTGGAATCTTTTGGGTTTTCCATATACAGTATCATGTCATCTGCGAAGAGTGCAAGTTTGACCTCCTCCTGGCCAATTTGGATGCCTTTTGTTTCTTTGTGTTGTCCGATTGCAGAGGCTAAGACTTCCAATACTATGTTGAATAACAGTGGTAAGAGTGGACATCCCTGTCTTGTCCCTGACCTTAGGGGGAAAGCTCTCAGTTTTTCCCCATTGAGGATGATATTAGTGTGGGGTCTTTCATATATGGCTTTTATGATCTCGAGGTATGATCCTTCTATTCCTACTTTCTTGAGGGTTTTTATCAAGAAAGGATGCATATTTTGTCAAATGCTTTCTCTGCATCTATTGAGAGGATCATATGGTTTTTGTCCTTTCTTTTATTGATACAATGAGTCACATTGATAGTTTTGCAGATACTGAGCCAGCCCTGTGTCCCAGGTGTAAATCCCACTTGGTCGTGGTGAATAATTTTTTTAATGTATTGCTGGAGCCGGTTGGCTAATATCTTGTTGAGGATTTTTGCATCCATGTTCATCAGGGAAATTGGTCTATATTCTCCTTTTTAGTGGGGGTCTTTGGTTTTGGAATCAAGGTAATGCTGGCTTCATAGAAAGAGTTTGGAAGTTTTCCTTCCATTTCTATTTTTTGGAACTGCTTCAAGAGAATAGGTGTTACCTCTTCTTTAAATGTTTGGTAGAATTCCCCTGGATAGCCATCTGGTTCTGGACTCTTGTTTTATGGGAGGTTTTTGATTACTAATTTGATTCTTTACTGGTTATGGGTCTGTTCAAATTTTCTGTTTCTTCCTGTTTCAGTTTTGGTAGTTTATATGTTTCTAGGAATTTGTCAATTTCTTCCATATTGCCCATTTTATTGGCGTATAATTGCTCATAATATTCTCTCATTATTGTTTTTATTTCTGCTGTGTTGGTTGTGATCTCTCCTCCTTCATTCTTGATTTTGTTTATGTGGGTCCTTCCCTTTTTCTTTTTGATCAAACTGGCTAGTAGTTTATCAGTTTTGTTAATTCTTTCCAAGAACCAGCTTCTGGTTTCATTGATCTACTATTTTTTTGGTTTCGATAGCATTGGTTTCTGCTCTAATCTTTATTATTTGCTGTCTTCTGCTGTTTCTGGGTTTATTTGCTGTTCTCCTTCCAGCTTTTTTTTTTTTTTTTAAATTTTTTTTTTTTCAACGTTTATTTATTTTTTGGGACAGAGAGAGACAGAGCATGAACGGGGGAGGGGCAGAGAAAGAGGGAGACACAGAATCGGAAACAGGCTCCAGGCTCTGAGCCATCAGCCCAGAGCCCGACGCGGGGCTCGAACTCACGGACCGCGAGATCGTGACTTGGCTGAAGTCGGACGCTTAACCGACTGCGCCACCCAGGCGCCACTCCTTCCAGCTTTTTAAGGTGTAAGGTTAGGTTGTGGGTCTGAGACCTTTCTTTCTTCTCTAGGAAGGCCTGGATTGCTATACACTTCCCTGTTATGATTACTTTTGCTGAATCCCAGAGGTTTTGGACTGTGGTGTTATCATTTTCATTGACTTCCATGTACTTTTTAATTTCTTCTTTAACTTCTTGGTTACCCCATTCATTCTTCAGTAGGATGTTATTTAGGTCCAAGTATTTGTTATCTTTCCAAGTTTTTTCTTGTGGTTGATTTTGAGTTTCACAGTGGTGTGGTCTAAAAAGATGTGCAGTGTGATCTCGATCTTTTTGTACTTACATAGGGCTGATTTGTGTCCCATTATGTGGTCTATTCTGGAGAATGTTTCATGTGCACTGGAGAAGAATGTATATTCTGCTGCTCTAGGATGAAATGTTCTGAATATATCTATGAAGTCCATCTGGTCCAGTGTGTCATTCAAAGCCGTTGTTTCCTTGTTGATTTTCTGTTTAGATGTCTGTCCATTGTTGTAGTTGGGGTGTTGGTGTTATGGTGTTATTATCAGTGACTTTGTTTATGTTTGTGATTAATTGATTTATATATTTGGGTGCCTTCACATTTGGAGCACAAATGTTTACAATTTTTAGTTCTTGGTGGATAGACCCCTTAATTGTGATATAATGCCCTTCTTCATCTCTTGTTACAGTCTTTATTTTAAAACCTATATTGTCTGATAATAAGTATGGCTACTCCAGCTTTCTTTTGTTGACCATTAGCATGATAGATGGCTCTCCATCCCCTTATTTTCAATCTGAAGGTGTCTTTAGGTCTAAAGTGGGTCTCTTGTAAACAGCGTATAGGTGGATCTTGTTTTCGTACCCATTCTGTTACCCTATGTCTTTTGATTGGAGCATTGAGTGCATTGACGTTTAGAGTGAGTACAGAAAGAAATGAATTTATTGCTATTATGATGCTTGTAGAGTATCTTGGAGTTTCTGGTGGTGTTCTCTGGTCCTTTCTAATCTTTGTTGCTTTTGATATATATATATACATATATCTCAAATATATATATATCTCAAATATATATATATATATCAAATATATATATCTCAAATATATATATATATATATCAAATATATATATCTCAAATATATATATATATATTTCAAATATATATATATCTCAAATATATATATATATCTCAAAAGCATATATATATATGTATATTTAATCTTTTCTCTTTTCAACCCCTCTACCCCTTTTGCTTTCTCTTCATCTTCTGGAACCCCTATGATTCTGATGTTATTCCTTTTTAATGAGTCACTGATCTCTGTAATTCTCAAATCGTGCTCTTTTGCCTTAGCTCCTCTCTTTTTTTCTGCTTCATTATCCTCCATAAGTTTGTCCTCTATATTGCTAATTTGCTGCTCTGCCTCACCCATACTTGCTGCCATGGCTTCCATTTGAGATTGCAGCTCTGTTATAGCATTTTTTTTTCATCCTGACTAGCTTTTACTTCTTTTATAAACTCCGCAGAGAGGGATTCTAATCTATTTTCAATCCCAGCTAGTATTCTTAGTATTGTGATTCTAAATCTGGTTCAGATATCTTGCTTATATCTGTGTTGATTAAGTCCTTAGCTGTCATTTCTTCCTGCTCTTTCTTTTGGGGTGAATTCTTTCATTTCATCATTTTGAAGGAAGAAAGGGAATCATTAAAGTAAAAAAATTAAAATTAAAAAATTAAAAATAACACACACACACAAAAGAATCAAATTAATGATGTTAGATCCTAGGTGTGTTCTGGTGTTGTTGAAAGGAGCTTGATAGATTAGAGTATAAAGGGAAAGAAATAAAAAAGGAAAACGTTTGAAAATTTGAAAAAAGGATTACAATGAAATAGAATAAAATGAACTGATGGAAGTAAAATAGATTTTGAAAAACTTACAAAAAATAAAAAATATAGTAGGAAAAAATTAAAAATATTTTTAATAAAAATGGAAAATAAAAATAAATTTTTTCTCTTTCTATATTCAAGAAAAAGAAATGAAATGAAAAAGAGAAAAAAAACCCAGAGAATTGAATAGATGGACCAGCAAACAGACTGAAATAGATTGAAATTACATTGTTTTCCCCTAGATGTCAAACAGTGAAGCAATTTATAGTCCGTAAACTAATCAGGTGGAGAGACTTGTGGTGTTCCTGAAGAGGGAGCCCACTTGGGCAGGGCTCAGTGTAACGGCTCCATTCCCCACTAGATGGCTCTACTTAGCTTACTGGGGTGGATTGTTGTGGCGCTTGTAGGTGTGTATGCACATGCACGGGAGGGGTGAACATGGCGTCACCCAGCTACCCAGTCTCTAGTATCAGAACTCTGTTCTCCCCAATCAACAATCTCGCACCTGTCCTTTGTCTCCGGTTTCTGTCCACTCTGTGCTTTTATACTGTCCATGACCAAGCTGTCAGGTTGCCAGACGTCCCCTCCCTCCTGAGTTTTATCTCGGGTATGGCTGTGTTTCCCAACCCCTTACCCCTGAGGGACTGTAGCTTTGCCCTGCTCAGACCTTATGGGGGAGGTCTCACTGAGAAATGGCTGGGTGTGGCCGCACCCAGGAACACTCGCGGAACTGTGCTGCTGCTGATGCTCAGAGACTGCGGCTGGAACCCAGAAAATGTTCACGCGATCGTTTAGCAGCAGCGATTCAGGGATTATAGAAAATCTCGACACACATCAGGTACAAGGTTTCACCTTTAGTGACCTTGTTTGAGCACCAGCAGATGTGGTGGTTCTCCGGAATCTGCTGGCACCTTTGCCTGTAGGGGGGCTGCACAGCCTCTACCAAATGACCTCCCAGCAGGGGAACTGCCTCTCCCTGTGTGGCCCAAGGACTGCCGACCTCACTCTGCTCCTGGGAATTTGCCCTTCCCACCAGAGGTACTGCCAGGTATTGAGCTGTGGAGTTTCAGACTCTGCGCTACCCCTGTTTATAGAGTCTTAGTGGAATTTAAACCCTCTTCTTTTTCCTTTCTCCCTTTTTAGTTCAGTCCTGCAGCTGTTTCCATTTTTCCACTTTCTCTCCAGCTGCTTTGGAGGGGAGGTGGTCTTCCTGTACTCCCCCCCCCCCCCCTGCCCGACTCCGTCCTCTCTCTGCAAGCAAAAACAGCTCCCCACCCTCCGGGGGTTCTCTCTCTCCCAGTTCACCTCTTGGTGTCATGTACCTGCTGAGTTCTGTAGTTCATGTTGTGCAAATTGTTGTGTTAATCCTCAAATCAGTTTTCTAGGTGTGCAGGATGGTTTAGTGTTAATCTGGCTATATTTCATGGATGTGAGACGCAAAAAAAACTTCCATGCTGTTCTGCCATCTTGGCTCCTCCATACCATGTACACTTTAGATTTAAAAGTGGTTAAATATCTTGCTGAAGGTCATGTAGACAGCACCTGATGGAGCTCAGGTTCAAACCCACTTCTGTATGACTCCATCTCATGAGGAATGGAGATAATCTCCTTTGTACCTTCAGATATCTCAGTACAGCTGCAGTTTGAATCAGTCATCATAATGAATAACAAGGTATTATACACAGGCAAAATCAGTTCTAGCAGGTGAATCCTTTGTGCTGGCTGAATTGGTAACTGGAATTTTTATGCTTTTGGAGGGAGAGGGAATATAGTTATGATGTCTTTTCTTGGGAGCTTTTCCTATTGCTCTAAAATTGAGAGAATACATCAATCAAACATGACAAACTTTAATAACCTATAAGGCACAGACATTGACCAATTTGATGGATGCTCACTATAAGCATCTGGAGAGGTTGTATGGTGCCTTCTAGCCCAGTATCAGTCTGGTGTACTAGATTTGTTTAGAAGATACATTATCTGTAAGGCTAAGAAACAAAGATTTTTATTTTAGTGTTACAGAATTATTCTAGTACCAGATTAATTTGTTATATATACTAAACCAATTAGCATTTGTAGTGAGAATGACATTTAAAGAAAATGAAAGGAGATGTTGTGGAATAATGAAAGTCTCATTTACATGATATACCTATTACCTTGCTAGAGACCCAAAAAAGTTTTACTAGTTTGGTATTTGGTTTCTCATTTATCCATCTGTTTGTTCACTTGCTCATTTATTCATTCTGTATACTTTTATTTTAAGACTATTATTTCTGTCAGTTGTGAGAAAGGATTTTTCTTTCTTTTTTTTAAAAAAATTTTTTTAACGTTTATTTATTTTTGAGACAGAGAGAGACAGAGCATGAACGGGGTGGGGGGGGGGAGGTCGGAGAGAGAGGGAGACACAGAATCTGAAACAGGCTCCAGGCTGTGAGCTGTCAGCACAGAGCCTGATGTGGGGCTTGAACTCACGAACTGGGAGATCATGACCTGAGCTGAAGTTGGATGCTTAACCGACTGAGCCATCCAGGCGCCCCAGGATATTTTGTTTTAAGCTATAGAATAGGGATAATCTTACCATCATCAGTCTATGCATGAATTGGTTATTTGTTTACATATATGACTTACATAGTAAGCTGTAAACTATTTAAGGGTGGGGACCGTGTGTGTGTGTGTGTATGTTTAATCCCTCTGCCCTCCAGTGCCTAACAGAGTACTTCAATACATATTTTGGTGACTGAATTAAAGAACTCAGAATTCAGTCAGTCTAAATGTATGTTCTTTGCAACTCAACCCTGGAGGTTATGGGTTTCATGTATTCCTTTAGTGACCATGTAATGAGCTCTTAAAACCTGTAAGTGGCTGTTTTAGAGTTAGGCAACAGCCCCTAAGGTGACTACAGAAAGAAGAGATTAAATGCCGGGACCCCACAGTTAGATAGGAGATGGCCTTTTAAAGACTACTCTGATGTGCAGTGTTAAACCATGTTGTCACCCTGAGGTATAGGGAGCAATAGATGGTTAAAATTGGTGAGGTTGGTTTGGGGACCAGGGGATCTCTAATCCAAGTCCAGAAAACAAAGGATTAAAGTTTCCCCATTTTCCATTATGAGGAGCAAGTCAGGGAGTTTTGTAGCCTGATGTAATCAACAGTATCTTAGGTGTCTTAGGTGGATGTCAGGAGGGAGCTGAGGATCTGAGGACCAGTATATCATAGCATTGCTGGGAAAAAGGCAAAGTGTTTTTTGTTTTTGTTTTTTGTTTTTTTTTTTTTTTTAGTGTTTTATTTATTTTTGAGATAGGGAGAGACAGAGCATGAACAGGGGAGGGTCAGAGAGAGGGAGACACAGAATCTGAAACAGGCTCCAGGCTCTGAGCTGTCAGCACAGAGCCCGACGCGGGGCTCGAACTCATGGACCGCGAGATCATGACCTGAGCTGAAGTCGGCCGCTTAACCGACTGAGCCACCCAGGTGCCCCAAAAAGGCAAAGTCTTAATGGTCTAGACTGACACAGGGCCTGGGAACATAGTAGGCCAGAGAGCAGAAAAGAGAGTGAGTTTGACACTAAGGCAGGTTTTTAGTTGATTGTTCAGCTATTTGTAGGTCTTGGAATATGAATGAAGTAGCTTTTGAGCCAAATTTCTCAGTCTTCACTTTGTTGACATTTTGGGCCTTGTAATTCTTTGTTGGGGGTGGGATAGGGCTGTCCTTTGCATTGTGGGATTGCTGCATCCTTGGTCTATACCCACTAGATGCCAAAAAAAAAAAAAAAAAAAAAAAGAAAATGTCTTTAGGCATTACTAAGTATCCCCAGGGAAGCAAAAATCACCTTTGGTTGATAACCAGTGTTTTAGAAGAGTATGAATCAAGTGGCCACTGTTGACTAAAGAAAGGGTGAGGGAAATAGTGATTATAAGTGACTCTGTAAATGTTACGTCTTTTTGTATGAATTCCAGAAGAAGTAAGGACCAAAAGTAATCTAATCATTACACAGGCTGGAAGAATGAAATAAATACCAAGAATAAAAGGCCTTTGCATTTGCAAATGCATGGAAATATGTACTATTTTATTTATTTATTTTGATAGTGAGCCCGAGCTGGGGAGAGGGGCAGAGGGAGAGATAAAATCTAAAGCAGACTCCATGCTCATTGGGAAGCCCAACATGGGGCTCCATCCCCACAATCCTGCAATCACAACCTGAGTGGAAATCAGGAGTCGGGCTTTCAGCTAACTGAGCCACCCAGTTGCCCTGGAATTTAATTTAATTTAATTTATTTTATTTTATTTTATTTTATTTTATTTTATTTTATTTTATTTTAGCATATGTGCTGCCAAAGTGAGTACTATTTATTTTATTTCATTTCATTTCATATTTTAAAGTTTATTTATTTATTTTGAGAGAGACCAAGCATGTGTTTGCAGGAGGGAGGGGAGCTGAGAGAGAAGGACAGAGAGAATCCCAAGTGGGCTTTGTGCTCACGAACTGTGAGATCACCACCTGAGCCGAGATCAAGAGCAGGGCGCTTAGCCAACTGAGTCATCTAGGTGCCCTACCCCTGAACTATTTTAGATTGTAGTGGAGAAAAAACATTTGGAGAAAGGAGATTGGAGTTGTTATAGTTAGCCATAGTTTGGGAAGAAATTTTAAAGTCAGGTAGAAGGTTTAATTAGGTTGGAATTAGAGTTTGATTAGTCTGAAATTGGCCAGGAGTAAGTTGTTAAAAAAGCTCCTGGATTGAATTTATTTTTATTATCTTTCAATTTCCTTTTTATTTCATTTTTTGAAAGTGAAATAGGAAAGGAAATCCATTAGCAATCCTTATCAAAATAATACCAGAATTCTTCACAAAGCTAGAGCAAAACAATCCTAAAATTTGTATGGAATCAGAAAAGACCCAGAATAGCCAAGCAATCCTGCATAAGAAAACCTGAGCTGGATGCATCACAATTCTAAACTTCAAGCTGTATTACAAAACTGTAATCATCAAGACAGTATGGTACTGGCACAAGAACAGACATACAAATCAAGGGAACAGAATAGAGAAGCCAGAAATGGACCCACAAACGTATGGCCAACTAATCTTTGACAAAGCAGGAGAGAATAGCCAATGGAAAAAAGTCTCTTCAGCAAATGGTGTTGGGAAAACTGCACAGTGACATGTAGAAGAATGAACCTGGACCACTTTCTTACACCAGACACAAAAATAAACTCAAAATGGATGAAAGACCTAAATGTAAGACAGGAAGCCATCAAAAGAGGAGGAGAAAACAGGCAACAACCTCTTTGACCTTGGCCAGAGCAACTTCTTACTGGACATGTCTCCAGAGGTAAGAGAAACGAAAGCAAAAATGAACTATTGGGACCTCATCAAACTATACAAAATTCTGCACAGAGAAGGAACTAATCAAAAAAACTGAAAGGCAACTGACAGAATGGGAGAAGATATTTGCAAATGACATATCGGATAAAGGGTTAGTATCCAAAATCTATAAAGAACTTCTCAAACTCAACACCCAAAAAACAAATAATCCAGTGAAGAAATGGGCAAAAGACATGAAAAGACAGTTTTCCAAAGAAGACATCCAAATGGTCAACTGACACATGAAAAAATGCTCAACATCACTCATCATCAGGGAAATACAAATCAAAACCACAATGAGATACCATCTCACACCTGTCAGAATGGCTAACATTAACAAATCAGGCAACAACAGATGTTGGTGAGGTATGGAGAAAGAGGAATGCTTTTGCACTGCTATCTAGTGGGAATGCAAACTGGTGCAGCCACTCTGGAAAACAGTATGGAGGTTTCTAAAAAATTAAAAATATAACTACCCTATGACCCAGCAATTGCACTACTGGGTATTTATCCAGAGAATACAGGAGCGTTGACTCAAAGGGGCACATGCACCCCAGTGTTTGTAGCAACACTATTGATAGTAGCCAAAACGTGGAAAGAGCCCAAATGTCCATCGACAGATGAGTCGATAAAGAAGATGTGGTGTGTGTATATATGTGTATGTACGTATACATTTATATGTATATATGCACATATATACATACACATACACACCCACAATGGAATATAACTCAGTGATCAAAAAGAATGAAATCTTGTTATTTGCAACAATGTGGATGGAAGAATATATTATGCTAAGCGAAATGTCAAAGACAAATATCTGATTTTACTGATATGTGGAATTTAAGATACAAAACAGATGAACATAAGGGAAAGGAAGTAAAAATAATATAAAAACAGAGCGGGGAGACAAACCATAAGAGACTCTTAAATAAAGAGAACAAACTGAGAGTTGCTGGTAGGGTGTTGGGTGGGGAGAAGTGCTAAAGGAGTGAGGGGCATTAAGGAGGACACTTGTTGGGATGAACACTGCGTGTTATAGGTAAGTGATGAATCACTAAATTCTATTCCTGAAATCATTATTACACTGTATGTTATCTAACTTGGATTTAAATTTAAAATAATAAAAATAAAGGAAATCCTTTAATTAATGAAAATCCATGCTTTGTTAATTTTTGGTATTTTGTCCTAATCACCTGGCATTACCTTCCTCACATCTGCTGAGCAACTCTCCAGTATTGTAGCCATTATGGGGATATTTTGCTGTCTCTAAAAGACTACTTTTCTTACATTTGAGTCCTCACAAATTCATGGTGAAGTTATCTGGACTATCTCTGCTTTTGCTGTTGCATCAATCAATTATCAGTCCCTCTGTAAATTTCTTATTACATTTACCAGAGCAGCTGTTCCAGACCTTTTTCACTTTTCCATTCTTGCTCAAGTCACTCTCAGCAGGTAGCGTTGTTTTTTATTTAACTGAAATTGAGGAAATTCAGGCATGAGCTTTTTAGAATTTTCCCCTCTACATTTCTCTACCTCTATTTTTATTTTCTCTTTGCCTCCATTTCTGCACCATAGTAAGAAATGTTCCTCCCCCCCCCCTTTTTTTTAAAGTTTTTATTCATTTTGAGGGACAGGGGCCTGGGGAAGGACAGAGAAAGAGGGAGAGAGAATCTCAAGCAGGCTCTGCACTGTCAATGGGGAGCCCAGTGTGGGATGTGAGCCCATGAACTGTGAGATGATGATCTGAGCTGAAATCAAGGGTCAAACACTTAACCACCTGAGCCACCCAGATACTCCAGTGCTCCTTTTTGCTAAGACCGATCTCTGCATCTGTGCTTCTGATGACATATCCTTCCTTTCTTTTCCAAGCCTTTGTTAATTATCCTTCAATTTTCCCCTTGATTTGAATTTTTATTCTCTTGTTTTATCTTTTGTTAAAGAGAAATAAAATCATTCCATGAGACTTGTTAAAGAACAATAAGGCAGACTTTATTCAGGACCACAGCTACAGGTGTAGGGACCACTGCAAAGGGGTTCTGTAGTTGGAAAAAGAGATTGGACTCAACTCTAAATAGAACAAGGAAAAGTAGGAATTTATAGCCAAGGACTAGGATGGGGGTCAGTGAATGTAAAATTACTGAGAGGAAACTCAGGGGCAAGGGGAATATGATCTAACAGAAATCTTGATTATGGCAGGTCAGGGTGATCAGACATTACCTGAGAGATGGTGGAGTGTGAGGAACCCAATCAGATATTGAGGGTGATCAGATAGTAAGGATAAAGAATTCTGACTAAACTGAATTAGCAGGATTCTTCCTAAAATTGGATAATGAAGAGATGAACGTGGAAGCACAAAAGTTGGGGCCTAGTTGAGAAAAATGTTCAGAAGAGTCTGAGTAGAGTTTGGTCATGGAGAGATTCTTTGTCACTTTCTTTCTGTATTCCTGCCCAGGTTTCTCTTTTTCTTAATAAGAAACTGAAAAAACACCCAAACCTTTCCTTGACCTTACCGTATTGCTGCTTGCTCAATCTCATGCTTTTTCTCCTCTTTTTCACCATTAGATTGTTTGAAAAAAGGAAGAGCCTATGCATACTGCTTTACTAAATACTCTTTTAAGTTTTGTTTCTTATGCTATTGAAGCATCTCTCTTAAACTTCATTGTTATCTTTCTAATAACCAAATCATATGGTACCCCCATTTTTATCTTTCTGTGTTTGTCAGCAGCATTTGCTATTTTTTGACTATCTTTTCTTTCTTAAACCCTTTTCTTCTGTTGATCTTTGTGACTTAATACCCACTCACCCTAATGGAACAGGGCCCTGTCTTACCCAACACCATTTTAATTCAGCTGTTGGCCAGCCTACCATAAATATGTGTGTGATGCCAGCCAGGACCAGAAAGAAATGCCTAAACAAACCCAGCTAATATCAGCAGAACTGCTTTGCTAACTAGTAGATTCCAGAGCAGTTATAAATGGTTATTGTTTTAAGCCACTGAGTTTTAGGATGGTTTGTTATGCATCATTATTGTGGCAGTGGACGACTGACAGAGCACAAGAACAAGACCTGAAGGGAATTATCAAAAAATATTATAGAAAATTTTCTAGTTCTGTAGGATACAAGTCTCTAGACTGAAAAGTTTCCCCAGGTATCCAGCATAAGGAATGAGAAAAGATCACAAAGCCTGAAATGTAAGAACATTATGGATTAAAATAAAATTCTTTGTATAAAACAAAAGAAAACATGAAAACAAATCATATAGAGATGAATGATAATCAGAATTATATCAAACTTTTAACAGCAGCACTGGAATATAGAGGACAGTGTCGCAATGCTTTTAAAATTGTGAGGGAAAATCACTTTCAGCTTATATTTCTCTATTTAGCCAAACTATTGATGAGGTAGTATAGAATAAAGAAGTTCTAAGACACAGAAAGATTAAAACAATTATGCCTTATGTGTCCCTTTGTAGAAAGCTTTTGGAAGATGAACTTGCATAA
Organism: Lynx canadensis; assembly: GCF_007474595.2. Taxonomy (NCBI): domain Eukaryota; kingdom Metazoa; phylum Chordata; class Mammalia; order Carnivora; family Felidae; genus Lynx; species Lynx canadensis. Next base: position 120,066,311 of record NC_044309.1, on the reverse strand, counting down.
AACACGGGTGGAAATCAATAAAAAGAAAGACATAGGATGCAGAAAACAAAGGATTTAATGTGTGAGGGCAGAGAAAAGAGGTTCCTTGAGAATAGTTCTTCAGTAGGCTTAGAGAGCACCCAGTCCAGATTGGAGAAAAAGGATAGAGGACTATGAGAAGGATTTGGGAGGAACAGTGAAGTGCTTGGTATGTTTGAAGGTTTGGAAAAAAATGACCATTGACAAATGTGTTAGACTGGGATAAAAACAGTGATAGGTAAGTGGAAAACTAAGCAGAAAAATGTCAGATATTTTTATAAGTATGGAAACGTCACATTACATTATCTGGCTCAGGAATAAAGAATATTTATGTAGTCAATGGTATGAACACTGACTACTGATTTAAACATATATTTGTATTGAGAGAACAGTATGTATGTGTGTGGGGGGAGTGGGGAAGAAGGCTGATGGTGTAAGAGAGCAATATTCTCCACGACTATAAAGGGAATTAAAATTATAATATTGGAAATTGAGCAATTGAGAAATATCCATACAAGCTTTATATTTAGACCAGAGCAAACTACTAAAAGAATCCTATGAGGTATAGCACTAGAGCAAATGACATATTTTTTCAGTTAAGGGATAGAAAGTAAATGTTTTAGGTTTTATGAACCATATGATTTTTGCTGTTGTAGGGTGAAAGCAGTCAATTGACAATTCATGAATGACTGGACATGGCTGTGTTCCAGAACGTTACAAAAACAGATGGCAGGTTCTCTGGGTTCTGTCCTAGTTTGTGGCAACATGGTTAAATGTGCCAAGAAAGTTGGAATCGTAGGTTAATATAGGACCTATTATGGTGCTTCTGTCAGGAAAATGGTGATGAAAATTGAAATAAGCCAGCATGCCTAGTAAACTTACTCCTTCTGTAGCAAAACCAAGATGAAGAGATGAGCTACGGGGATCTGACACTGTGGTTCCTGCATGAAAGCGGTAGCTGGTGGTGCCTGGACTCACAACACCATGTCTACTTGCACAGTAAAGTTTACCATCAGAAGACTGAAAGAATTGAAAAACTAGTAAAAGCTCCGCCTTTGAAACAGTGCTAGCCTATAGTAAATGGATTAATTTGTGTAACAAAAAGAACAAAACCCGATGGTGGGTTGGATTTGGGCTTATGACATAGTTTGTTAACCTTATGACTAAAGGGCAAAAGGAAGTAAATGGGGATAATTTTCTCTTCCTGATTCAAGTTCATTTTTTGAACTTCCCTACCTTTCCCCCCCATTAACTGCAGAGTATAGAGTAATTTTCCATATTGCCTCTCACATCAGTGTCCAATTTAATGTTTATTTGTAAAGAGCTTGTGCTTTAGATTATCCGAACTATTTACCATCTCCAAATGTTGACCCAGATTTCTTTCTGTGCTTTATGCTTTTTCCTCTGGAATTACTCTCCTTACTTTACCTCTCAGCTTTTCAGAAGTGTATGTATCTTTCTGAGTTCCATCTGAAATAGCTGCTTCTCTAAGAAACTGTTACAGTTTCTTTCCACCTTACTGTAAACCCTTGTCCAGGTAGCCAACCAGAGATGATTTAATCCCTCATTTGGTAGAGATTGAGTTTTGGGGTCAGTCAGTCCTGAATTTGAATTTATAATCTACTTATATACTTGCTGTATGACCTTGAAAAAAATGTATTTAACCTTTCTGAACCTTTTTTTTTCTTATCTGTAAATATTTCGTATGGTTCTTTATAAGTTAAAGTGGTTTAATATTGTTTTCTTCCTTTTACTTTTAACGCTTATCCCCCATCCCTTATCAATTTGAGCTCAGATTATGTCTTCCTAATCTCAAATAATCCTGAAGCAGTTCTCAACAAGCATTGATTTGATTGAATTGAATTAGGAAGGCAATGTCTTAGTGTTAATTCTTAGCTGAAGAGTTCTGATGTTATGATAAAATTAGAGAAATTTTGTATTCTACAGTTTGCTGGTTCCCTAATTTTTCTTACATGGTCTATTTTTATTAGTTCACTTCTGTTTTCTACCACATTGCAAAGGAGGTGCAGTGTTACAGAAGGGAATACAGTGGCTTGATTTTTCCTTTGATGGGAACTAAGCCATATGTTTGTATTGAGTCAGCTACTCCAGACTCTGAATTCCCAATCAGATGGTCAGCAGTGTTTAATTGAATTCCCAATATGTGCAAGGCAACACTGGGTGCTGTCACTCTAGGGAGGTGTAACCATCTGGAAGAACTTCTTCAAAGAACCCAGAATATGAGAATATGTCTCTTTGTATCTAAATTAAAATGATACTAAATTTGGCAAAGTAAATAGCTGGCATAAGTGCTGTCTTTTGCGTCCCACTCTCCCCTTTTATCATTCTTTCAATCTCCAAGAAAAGGCATCCTCCTTTTTTGCTATGGTGAGGCTAGTGTACATTTTCCTTGATTTCTTTCCTTCCTCATTATTGTAGTTCGTGTAATACAGGATTCTGATGTTTAAAATCTTCAACATCTTTTAGCTTTTGCATCCTTTTCTAACTTTAAATACGTATATATGATAGGAAGAATCCTAAAATGCCCTCCTAAGATTTCCTTCCATAATCCCTAGGACTGTGCATATGCTGGATGTTACTTCCTTGATTGTTACATTATATACCAAAAGGGAGGGATTTTGAGATATAATTAAGGTTACTGATCAATTGACCTTAAAATAGGGAGATTATCTAGATAGGCCTAATATAGTCACAGGAGCCCTTTAATAGAATGTTTTTCAATTGGTAGTAGAAAGGGAAGCCAGAGATTCAAACATGAAAAGCATCCATTGTATTGTTGCTGGCTTGAAGATGGAGAGGCATATGTACAAGTGTGGGAGAGCAGCCTTTAGGAGTTGAGAGCAACCTCCAGCTAATTTACAGCAAGGGAATGGCTGGATATAGTCCAAATTAGCAAGGAAGTGGATCCTCCCCTAGTGCCTTCAGTTGAGAGCTCAGCCTAGTCAACACCTGGATTTTGTGCTTGGGAGATCCTAAGCAGAGAACCCAGCTAAGCCCACATGGACTTTTGACCTACAAAATAGATAATAAGTTTGTGGTAATTTGGTACCTAGCCATGAGAAACTAATACAGCATCGGTCTTCCTTATTAAGAGTTGAGTTCCATTCCCTGCCCCACTAGTTGTCCTATTTGTTTCTTCTTTTCATCGTTAAACTTCTTAATTAACTTATCTAAATTTACTGTCTCATCTGTGTGCAACTTATGCTTTTCTTAGTTCCCATGCATCTGTCCCAATAGTGTCCAAAAATAACTTTCTTTTTTTTTCATTTTTTTTTAATTTTTTTTTTCAACGTTTATTTATTTTTGGGACAGAGAGACAGAGCATGAACGGGGGAGGGGCGGAGAGAGAGGGAGACACAGAATCAGAAACAGGCTCCAGGCTCTGAGCCATCAGCCCAGAGCCTGACGCGGGGCTCGAACTCACGGACCGCGAGATCGTGACCTGGCTGAAGTCGGACGCTTAACCGACTGCGCCACCCAGGCGCCCCCCAAAATAACTTTCTGATGAACTGGCAACTTCTTCCTTACTAAACCCAAGGACTACTCCATTTGGTGTTTTGTATTGATTTTCTTTCTTGAAATTAGTACTTTTTGTAATACTTTTTGATTCTATTTTTTTTTCCCTCTTTTCTTCTGTCTCCTGTGTTGTCTTCATAGATCTTGTTGACCAGTATTGGAATTGAATTTAGGAGCTATTGTAAGGAACCAGCAGAGATGAATAAAGCAACAAGAATTTGAATAAAAATGTTAGGAAAGTCCAATAATTTTCATGGTGTCTTTGTTAGCATAAGGCTTTTCCTAAGGAGCCAGATGTGCTCTGTAGACATTGTATAGGTGTTATACCAGTTACCTATTACCACAATAATGCTTCCTAACCAGCCACCCCCAAACTCATGTTTGTATGTTGTATTAAAAACATAATCATTTATCATTCATGCATCTACTCATTTAGGCTGAGCTCAGTCAGCCGGGGGGTTTAGGTTTGGTGGCTAGGTGGATCTTATTCTCATTGCAGGTTATTGAAATACCAGTTGGCTGTGCTAGTACTGATAAGACTTTACATGTTTCTGTCCTCCTTGGTGGAGTGATCTAGCCAAAGCATACTTTTCTCATGCCCATGACAGAGGTGCCAGAGGGCAAGTGGAAACATGTCAGAGCTTTTTAAGGCATAGCCTTGGAACTGGCATATACTGTCATCTCTGCCTCATTCTGTTAGCTCGAGCAAGTCACATGGCCAAACCACAAATTAGGGGGTGGGAGAATATATGCTACTATAGACTGAATTGTGTGCCCCCGCCCCTGCCCCCCATTCCTATGTTGAAGACCTAATCCCCAGTGTAATGGTATTTGGAGATGGGGACTTTGGAAAAATTTTTTAATGTTTATTTTTTGAGAGAGAGAGAGAGAGAGAGAGAGAGAGAGCGAGCAAGCCAGGGGAGGGGCAGAGAGAGAGGGGGACAGAGGATACAAGCAGGCTCTGCACCGACAGCAGTGACAGCTGTGTGGGGCTTGAACTCACGAACTGCAAGATCATGACCTGAACCGAAGTTGGACACTCAACTGACTGAGCCACCCAGGTACCCCGGTGATGGGGCATTTGGTAGGTAATTAGGTTTGGATATGATCTTAAAGGGGTGCTCTCATAATGGGATTAGTACCCTTACATGGACAGGCACCAGAGGGCTGGCTGGTTGACAGGAGCTCACTTGCCTTCTCCTCTACCCTTGCCATATGAGGACACAGCAAGAGGGTGGCCCTTTGCAAGCCAGGAAGGGAGCTCTTACTAGGACCTGTCATCCTGATCTTGGACTGCTAGCCTCCAAAACTGAGAAAATAAATTTCTGTTATTTAAGGCACCCAGTCTATGGTATTTTGTTATGGTAGCCCAAGTCGATTAATACATGCTCCATCATATTAGGAGGAGGAACTGCAAAGATGCACATCTGATAAAGGTCACTGATGTAGGGAAAGATGGAGAACTGTCACAAAAAATGCCATCTGTCAAAGGCATTGAGTAGTATTTGACATTCTCTTCTCCCCACTCAGAGTAAGCCTCTCTACTCTACTCTTTATAACCTTTAAAAATATTGTCTGTATTCTGTAGTAATCATTATAGGTTAGGTGATCATGCCGTAACAAGCAACCCTCAGCTGTCTCAATGACTTGACACAACCAGAGTTTATTTCTCTCTTGCGAATTTACTATGGATCTGGGTTCTTTATGGTACCTTCTTCCAGGTGTTGGTTTAGCATTCTGCAGTGCCTTTGTCCATGGCACCTCCTCCACATTAACAGGCGATTACCATGGCAGGATTGGAGGACTGGGCAGCAACAGTTAAATGCTTTGGTCCTAAAGTTACACATTTTTATTCCTGTGTACCCAGAAGTAGAGGAGACCTATGTATTGGTGAACATTAATTATGACTTACTCTCACCTCCCCCTGCCCACAGACCTCATTTTCCTCTTCTGGGTTGCATTTCCTCCTTCAATAGGGAAGGTGTGCTAGATGACTTTCTCCTCAGACATTCTGTAGTAAGAGAATGCCAACAGTCTTTGCCATGCTGCTTTGGTGCTCTAGATCAAGTGCCCAGCACTTTCCCAAAGTCACCCTACTTTATTAGAAATATCTGTGAGGCATCCTTAGCCTCAAATTAGTTTTCTAGGATCATTTACTATTTCAACTTCAGTCCAAATTGATACCTCACTATTCCTTAGACATGACCTTAGCCTCAACCTCATATTGTTTTTATCCTTGTCCACTCTGCTGTAGCCACACTGGCCATTTTATCTCCCTCAAATATGGCAAACTTTTTCCTGCCACAGGGCCTTTGCATTTGTTATTTCCTTTGGCTTGTTCTTCCTTATTCTGGTTCTGTCTCATTACTCTCTTCTCACATGGAAGAATGTTATCACCTCAGAATGGCTTTACTGCCTTATCTAGAGTACCCCCCCCCCCCCCCCCGCCACCAGTCACCACAGCATATTACCTTCATGTCACTTAGTGATATCAGAAATAATTTTGTATATTTATTTGTGTTTATTTTCTGTTCTTCCAAGTTAGAATTTAAACCCTCTGAAGATAGGGACTTTGCCTGTTTTCATTGCTCAATGCCTAGCACTTAGAACAATGTTTGACACATAATAATCCCTGAATAAAATTTGCTGCTGAATTGATGCTTGTTCCTCAGCATTTGGTCTCATTACTTCCTTTGCCTGGCTACCTCTTCCACCCCATTTCCTTTTAAACATGCCTAAATCGTATGAGTTCTTCCAGGTCAGCTTAAAGACCACGTCATGAGTTTTTCACTTATTCGTGTCTCCAGTTACTTCCTAGTAAGAAGGCATCCTTTACCTCCATTGAATATCCATTAAAAATATTTTCAGGTATCATTCTCAAAGGACTACAGTATTTTTTAGATTCATTGTGTGTCTTAATCTCACAACAACCCAGTGATGAATTCCTCGTAGATGAAGATGCTTGGACAGGCCCTGTAGCTTGTAAGAAATCCTGTCATGACTGGAAGCCATGTGTCTTGCTTTGAATCCAGCATCCATTCCTCCATATCACAAGTGATGTTCATTTCCTTCCTACATGTTGTTTAAACACAAATAAAATAAACTGTGGTCCCTGTCCCAGTAGGAGCAACATCACATTGTGTCTGGTTCTCTCCTTACGTGTCTGGGTGTCTTAGAGGTGGCATGTACCAAGTGTTGCAGGAACCCTGAGGAGGCAGCATCTGAGGGCCAATGAGCAGTGGGAAGGGGACCTGCAGTGACTTCCCGGAGGAGGTACTTAATAAGTCTAGTTTTTTTTTAAATTTTATTTTTATTTTTTAAAATTTACATCCAAATTAGTTAGCATATAGTGAAACAATGATTTCAGGAGTAGATTCCTTAATGCCCCTTATCCATTTAGCCCATCCCCCCTCCCATAACCCCTCCATTTACCCTCAGTTTGTTCTCCATATTTATGGGTCTCTTCTGTTTTGTCCCCCTCCCTGTTTTATATTATTTTTGTTTCCCTTCCCTTATGTTAATCTGCTTTGTCTCTTAAAGTCTTTATATGAGTGAAGTCATATGATTTTTGTCTTTCTCTAAGTGACTAATTTCACTTAGCATAATACCCTCCAGTTCCATCCACGTAGTTGAAAATGGCAAGATTTCATTCTTTTTGATTGCCGAGTAATACTCCATTGTGTGTGTGTGTGTGTGTGTGTGTGTGTGTGTGTGTGTGTGTGTATACCACATCTTCTTTATCCATTCATCCATCGATGGACATTTGGGCTCTTTCCATACTTTGGCTATTGTTGATAGTGCTGCTATAAACATTGGGGTGCATGTGTCCCTTCAAAACAGCACACCTGTATCCCGTGGATAAATGCCTAGTAGTGCAATTACTGGGTCATAGGGTAGTTCTATATTTAGTTATTTGAGGAACCTCCATACTGTTTTCCAGAGGGGCTGCACCAGCTTGCATTGACACCAACAATGCAAAGAGATCCTCTTTCTCCGCATCCTCACCAACATCTGTTGTTGCCTGAGTTGTTAATGTTAGCCATTCTGACAGGTATAAGGTGGTATCTCCTTGTGGTTTTGATTTGTATTTCCCTGATGATGAGTGATGTTGGCATTTTTTCATGTGTTGGTTGGCCATCTGGATGTCTTCTTTGGAGAAGTGTCTATTCATGTCTTTTGCCCGTTTCTTCACTGGATTATTTGTTTTGTGGGTGTTGAGTTTGATAAGTTCTTTATAGATTTTGGATACTAACCCTTTATCTGATATGTCATTTGCAAATATCTTCTCCCATTCTGTCGGTTGCCTTTTAGTTTTTCTGATTGTTTCCTTCTCCTGCAGGAGCTTTTTATTTTGATGAGGTCCCAATAGTTCATGTTTGCTTTTGTTTCCCTTGCCTCTGGAGATGTGTTGAGTAAGAACTTGCTGCCAAGGTCAAAAAGGTTTTTGACTGTTTTCTCGAGGATTTAGATGGGTTCCTGTCTTACATTTAGGTCTTTCATCCATTTTGAGTTTATTTTTGTGTCTGGTGTAAGAAAGTGGTCCAGGTTCATTTTTCTGCATGTTGCTGTCCAGTTTTCCCAGCTCTACTTGCCGAAGAGACTGTCTTTATTCCATTGGATATACTTTCCTGCTTTGTCAAAGATTAGTTGGCCATATGTTTGTGGGTCCATTTCTGGGTTTTCTATTCTGTTCCATTGATCTGGGTGTCTGTTCTTGTGCCAATAAGTCTAGTTTTGAAGGAAGACAATTCAGTGAGGCTGAGGAAAAGATAGAAATTCTGGACTGAGCCACAGGAACAAACTTGCAGAAAGGATAATCCCTAGGGCTAAGAATTCTCTTAGTAAGGTGGTTGTGGTTGAAGTCATAGGCACCTCTCACTTGATTTTGGAGCATGGAGAGGAGGTGAAGTCTGATGCTTAGAGGGGGAGCACTCTACTGCTCCAAGACTAGGGATTCAAGGATTAGTGAAGACAAAACCAGCTTGGGAGCAAAGGGTGAAAGGTCAAGAAAGGACTACCAAAGAAGGGGCATTTTTAGGTTGAAAGTTTAGAACCATGGACATCTAAAGCCAGAAGAGTGTAGAGAGGATTCAGTCTAGAGTTTGCACTGGGCATGCCCTATTGTATGCTACATTTTTACAACAATTTTGTGCCTATAGTGGTATCAAATTTGTAATTAGAATGCTGTCCCTAGCAATTATCAAAAAGCTCTACTTAAATGGCCTTAAACAAAGAAGGGGATTTATTGGATCATGTAACTTAAAGACCAAAGAAAGGATGGGTTTCAGATGTAGTTGATCAGAGCTTTATTATTTTCCTCTCGTGATTCTTTCACCTCTGTCCTCTTTGATGTTGCCTTCATAATAAGCTGGCTTTTTGGTAGCAAAATGGCTGCTGCTGTTTCAAACCTCCCCTCAGTGTATCTTGCCACTCAGAAATGCCCCTTTTCCCATTAAATCAAGTCCTGGTTTCCTTCTGATAAGATTAACTAGGGTTCTGTGCCCATTCCTGAATCAAGTATCCTGATAAGGCAGATAATGATTATGGTGGTTCTTGAGGCCATTCAAGATTAACAACTCCTTTTGCTAGTGTTAGAGTTAATTCTATCCAGGTTGCTTGGCTGCTATACAACAGAAAGAATGGAATGGATGTTAGGGTGGCATTCTTCCATTTCCTCTGGAAGGACTGTTTCTTGTTCTCCAGTGTATATTCTCCAGTTTCAAGTTCATGATGGATACTCAATAAATATATATGAATGAATAAATCAAATATTTTATGTATTTTTTTTGTCTTTTTACCAGCGTTTCTTGTTTCCTTTCTCTAGTTCTTTCCTGTTCTAAAAACAGTGATTTTATTTTTTGCCCAATTAATCCTTTCCCTCCTGCTAATAACATGTAACTCATGTAATCGTTCTGTATCCAAACAAAATCATTCTCCTTCTGCTATTCCTATCAAACTACTGTCCCATCACTTTCTTTCTTTCTTTCCTTTTCTTCATTGTCAGACTCCCACCGTTTTCTTTTTCTTCATGGTCAGACATCAAGAGAGTGGTTTGCTCTAGCTGTCTTTTCTGCCTCATTATTCACTGATACCTCAACTTCTTGGAAACAGAATTTTTCCTTATCACTCTGCTACTCTCTCAAATGTCACTAATGCATTTGTTTTGTTCCCAAATCCAGTGATCTTTTTTTCTCAGTCCTAATTTTCCATGATTTCTTTGCTGCACCTAGTATTGTTGATGGTCCGTGCCTCTGGAAACAGTTCCCCTAATCTTGATGGTCCTTCTCCTTCTGCCTCTCTGATTGCTGTCTTTTGTCTTGGTTTGGTTTGATTTACTGATAATTATTCCTCTTTTTAAATTTTCTGTGCCTTCCCCCATCTTTTTAATGTAGATATTTTTTAAGTTTCTACCTGTAACATCCTTTCTTGTCTTTTCTAGCTTTGAACTTCAGCTCTCATGTTTATGCTAGATGTTTCCCACACTGTAAGACCTTACCTCTGTTGTCTTTTTCAGTCTTGAGTTTGTAACTGCCAGCTGAACATTTCTACTTGGATATCCTATACAGTATGTCAAAAACTGCCCATATTTTCTTCCCTGCCTACCTTTTTCTGCTCTATTCTCTGAATGCTGTTCCATTCTCTTAGTCATCTAGACTAAAAATTTAAAGAGTCTTTGACTTCTGTTCTTCTTCATTCATTGTATTTTCGGTCAGTTTTCCCTACTGGAACAATTAAGGGAAACCATCAGCTCTTTGAGATAAAGGGCTATGGCTTATTTTTATTTCCTGTCTCCAGCTCCTAGCATGGTGTCTGGTAGGTACATAGTAGGTGCTCAAAAGGTGTTGGTCAGATAGGTTGATGTCACCCATGTAATATCTCTATGGTTATTACTATTGTTACTTTTTATTCCCACTGCTTTTTTAAATTCCAGTTTAAGTCCTTGTTATTTTTGATCTGGACTCCTATAATGATCTTGTGATTGCCTTTGTTGTCTCTTTTTCTAATCTACTGTAAGTATTGCTTTTAGATATACTTTCTAAAGCACAGACCCAGTAATGTCACTGCACTCCTGAAAAACTTCAATGAGTCCTTATTAACAACCAAATAAAGTACAAATTTCTCAGTTTGCTTTTCAGGGACTTCTGCGGTTTGGCCCTAAATAATCTTTTCATCTTCATATCCCTTTCTTCTTTATTTTCTAGGCAAATTGTTACTTTCCTGCCTCTGTTACTCATCTATTAAAACAGGTATTTTCTGAATATCTACCATGTACCAGATGCTTTGCTAGAAACTGTAGAGAACTGGGGCGCCTGGGTGGCGCAGTCGGTTAAGCGTCTGACTTCAGCCAGGTCACGATCTCGCGGTCCGTGAGTTCGAGCCCCGCGTCAGGCTCTGGGCTGATGGCTCGGAGCCTGGAGCCTGTTTCCGATTCTGTGTCTCCCTCTCTCTCTGCCCCTCCCCCGTTCATGCTCTGTCTCTCTCTGTCCCAAAAATAAATAAACGTTGAAAAAAAAAATTAAAAAGAAACTGTAGAGAATTGAAAAATTGAAAAGTGCCCTTTCAGAACTTGAAGTCTATTTGGGGAGAGAGACATCAAATAAGTAATTACACATATAACTATTTCACTGCAAGGCTGTTTAAAAAAAAGCATTCATTCATTCATTCATTCATTCATGGTTGAAAGGCATAATGTTAATGTTCAAGAAGGTAAAACAATCACCTCTGCAGCAGCAGGTGATTAACAACTGGTAATACATAGAGGTCAACAGCACCAGAGTTTAAAAAATTATCAACATAATTGAGGATCTCTCCACTATAGGATGGGGAGTTGTATTCACATTACCAACAATAGTCACTCCAAGAAATGCAAGCAGTCTCATCCACCCTCATTCGGAGGGTAGGCCAACTATATTTGTCATGTAGATCAGCTACATTGTCACTGGAGACTGGAATCCAGCCATCCTCTTGGATATGTAGAGGTTGACTGCACCTCCTGAGTAGACATCTGTCTAGGTGGCTTGGTTGATGGCTCGATGGGCCAGATCATAGACCTGTTCCACCTCTAGGTCAGGAGGAACCCCGATCCATGACCTGATAAGCATACACAGAGCTAGAACCTACAGAGAAGGTGGATCCCAAGATCCAGTTTCCTTTACTGTTCACATAGTAGAGGCCAGGGCCTCTCATCCCAGCTACGGATTAGGGTGCCCATGGACAGTCCCATGCCTTTGTACTGATATATCATCTTGACAAGCAGCTTGAAGGCAGCTGTTACCGAGATACATTCCTTGTTTTGAAGCTCATAGATTCAACATTGCTGAGCCAATAGGTGCTCCCAGAAGCTGCATGCTCAGCAGGTAGGGACTGGTCTCTATAACCTTCCTTGCTGCCTGGGAGGCTATATAGGTACCCATTGTGGCCTGAGAGTCTGCTGCAACAGTGACTGCATGTTGAAACTTGAAGGCCAGAGTGGTGGTTCCATTATAGCATTTGTATTCTTGGCTCTTTTAGGGTACTCCAGTGGGGCGTGGCCAGGCTCAGGCCATTGCTGGGACTCCTTCCCCTTTTTTTTTTTTTCCTACCATAATGCTGCATATTCTGTGCTGTTTTTTAAAACCCAACTCAAATGTCCTTTCTTTGGTGACGCCTTTCCTTATCTCAGCTGGAATTCATTCTCCAACTTCTGATTGCACTTTATATCCTCTCATGATTCACCTGACTTTTTACTTTGTATTATTATATGTGAATATTCTTTCTCTTACAAGCTATTTGAACAGTGTGGAATTTGAAACACTTAAAAAATTTGTTTTTAAATGTTTTTATTTATTTTTGAGACAGAGAGAGAGAGAGAGAGAGCGAGAGAGCATGAGCAGGGGAGGGGCAGAGAGAGAGGGAGACATAGAATCCAAAGCAGGCTCCAGGCTCCGAGCTGTCAGCACAGAGCCTGACGCAGGGCTTGAACTCATGGACTGTGAGATCATGACCTGAAATGAAGTCGGGCGCTTAACTGACTGAGCCACCCAGGCACCCCAAATTTGAAACACTTTAAGTCACTCTTGAGTATCTCAGTATATTTCTTACAGCAAGTTGGATGAATTAAATAAGTTGTATTGGGGGTCAGTTTTCTCACGTGTTTAATCCAAGAATCACTTTTTATTTTTTTAGGAATTATTAAACTTATTTGGCACACAGCTAGTTAGAAAATTAAATTCCAGTTAAGTTTGCCAATAATTATAACTTTTGGGTATTTACTGAATTTTATTTTATTTTATTTTATTTTTTTTTAAATTTTTTTTTCAACGTTTATTTATTTTTGGGACAGAGAGAGACAGAGCATGAACGGGGGAGGGGCAGAGAGAGAGGGAGACACAGAATTGGAAACAGGCTCCAGGCTCTGAGCCATCAGCCCAGAGCCTGACGCGGGGCTCGAACTCACGGACCGCGAGATCGTGACCTGGCTGAAGTCGGACGCTCAACCGACTGCGCCACCCAGGCGCCCCGGGTATTTACTGAATTTTAAACAGATGATTTTTTAAAAATTTACTACATAATCTCATTTTAATCTCCACAATAGACCTATCAGCTAGATTTGGGAATTTTATTAATGTAGATTGCTGCAGTGTGGGGAGGACAGAAGAATACAATTTATTTTATTTTATTTTATTTTTTACATTTATTTAATTTTGAGAAACAGAGTGAGACACAATGTGAGCGGGGGAGGGGCAGAGAGAGAAGGAGACACAGAATCTGAAGCAGCCTCCAGGGTCTGAGCAAGTGGTCAGCACAGAGCCTGATGTGGGTCTTGAATCCACGAACTGTGAGATCATGACCTGAGCTGAAGTCAGACGCTCAACCGACTGTACCACCCAGGCGCCCCCAGAAGAATACAATTTAAACATAACATATAATAAGAAAATATGAGTAGTCTTTTTTGAGACACAGTTCTTGAGGTTATCAATTTGGCTGAATTTGTCTGCTAGATTTTTTGCTTCTACATTTTGATAACCCACATCTAATTTTAGTTTCTTTATGGTATCCTGCTGATTTTCTCATATAGAAGTAGGGAGTACTCATTTATTTAGTGATGTTAATAATAACTGTGCTAACAATCAAGTATGCTTTAAATTGTCATACTTGTAACATGCAATTCTGACTACATATACTGTGTCTTTTCTTTTTGATTCTTGTAATAAAAACCATAGACAGTGGAAAGCATTGTTATGACTATGCCAAAGGGCATTAGTTTTTGCATGGAACTGACCCCTGCGAGGCTGTAACCTACAACTTTGATCTCATTAGCAGTATGTGATTACCATTCATCTAAATGGACTACATAGATGGGCCAAATACAGTTCACATTTTCATTCTTTTACCTAACTCCAGACTATATAAATGTTGAGTCTGAAACAGATAGTTAAGGGATAATTATATTTTGATGTATATTTATAAAACTCAAACCTATGAGATTGTTTCATGTAAATTTGTAGGGCAGCAACATGAATTCTTTAAGTCCTGTTTGCTTTCAGCTTCATGTAAATGGTTTGGATATCATGTGTACCACCCAAACTTGGCACTAATGTAGTCATTAGTTTATTGCTGCTCTGTGCACACCTGCATTTTGACTGTCATGGTATTTGATATCACCAAGGGGCAAAGGAGGTCCAGTGGGAATGTTTTCTTTCTGTTTTATGTAGGTCATGGCACTTTTGCTCTCTGTACTGTTTCTGTGCCATTAGAATGGTGAACTGGTTTGCAGGATATTTAAACAATTTTTAATGAGGTACAGCATATAGTGAAGTGAAGTACACAAATCTTGGGTACAGCTCTGTGAACCCAGGTCAAGATGGAGAACATTTCCAATACCCTAGAAGGCTGCCTTATACCCTTTCCCAGTCAATGGGCGGCCCTTGAGAGGTAATTACTGTTGTGGCTTTTATCTTCATATTAGTTTTGACTTAGTTTGTTTTTGAAATTCATATAAATGGAATGCAGTTATACTAACTAGCCTTTTTTGTTTAGCTTGTTTTACTGATTTTATTTCTGAGGTTCATGCATGCTGCTGCAAATTGTAGTAGTACTTTTTAATTGTTGTGTAGTTTTATTGTATAAATATACCACAATTTATCCATTCTGCTGTTGGTGAACAACTGGATTGTTTCTAATTTTTGGTTCTTATGAATAGTGTTTCCGTCATCATTCTTGCACACATGTTTTGGGTGTGTATGTGTATATACTTTTGTATATGTACATAGATACGCATTTTGTTTGGCATAAATGTGGAAGTGGAATTTCTGGGTTACAAAGTGGGCATAATTTTAGTTTTGCCAAATGCTGCCATATAGTTTTCCAGAAAACTTTTTTACAAATTTACACTTCAAAGCAGCAATGTAGGAAAGTGTCAGTACTCCACATCTTTGCCTACATTTGATACTGTCAACCTTTTGAATTTTTATTCTGATGGGTGTGTCGTCATATCTTGTGTTTTAATTTGTATTTTCCCTGATGAATGATGATGTGGAGCACCTTTTCATATGCTTATTGGCCATTTGGATATCATCTTTTATGAAGTGCCATGTCATACCTATTTCAGTTATTTATTGTTGCTTAAGTAAAAACGGTTTATTATTATTTTTTACAACTCTATGGGTTGACTTGGAGGTTCCTTTCCTGGTTTTGTCTGAGCTGTCTTATGCAGCTGCAGAACTAGGGGTGGTCTCTTTGGGTTGGAAGGCCCAAGATGGCCTTACTCCCTTGTCTGTCAGTTGTGTTGGCTTTGGCTAGGGCACCTTGTTTTTGTTTTTTGTTTTTTCCTATGACTTCTCATACTCTGGTAAGGAGTAGGGCTTCCTTATATGGTAGAATAGCGTTCTAAGAGGGTAAAAGTGGAAGGTGCAAGATCTCTTAAGACCTAGTCTTGGAAGTTATATAACCTCACTTCCACCATATTTTTTTTTGATTAATGTGAGTTATGACCAGCCCACATTGGAGGAGCAGCTATGCCACATTGCAAAGGGGCAAATATACCGGGATAGGAATAATTTGTAGCTATATTTTACCACTTTTTCACAAAGTTTTTGATTATTTTTTATTGGATTATCTTATTGATTTATGGGAGTGTTTTATATATTCTGGATACCAATCCTTTGGCAGATAGGTGTATTGTGAATATCTTCTACCTATCAGTAGTTTGGTTTTCTGTTTTTTCATAATGTCTCTTGATGTATAGAAGTTTTTAATTTTAATAAAATCCAATCTGCTAGTCTTTAATTTCATGGTAGTACTTTGGTGTCTAATTTCACTAGAGCTTTAATAATTAATTTTAAATAATAGTGCTTCTAGGACAAGAAAAAGAATTATTATTATCTATAAAGCCATTTATTTTTTCCCACTTACTTATTAAATTAGTAAACTATTGTAGGGTATTCATCAGGAAGTCAAGTACTTTTGAAATGTGTATTTAATGGAAAGTTGAGAGTTTGTTAGTTTCATGACTATTAATGAAAGTTCGTATGTTTGGGGTAGTTTTTTTATTTGATTACCTCATTCTGGGATGTAGACCTGGTTTAAATAGTAGATCTCAAAACAAATTTGAATCAGATATTTTCAAATTCCTTTGAACAGGCATAGAACTAGACTTATAAACAAAATCCTGTGCCTGTGGGAGCCAGGCATTTTACCTATTCTTTAATTTTTAGGTAGCCTTTAAATTTTAATGTTTAGTCCTTTTTTTAAAAAGTTTATTTATTTTGAGAAAGAGAGAGTGTGAGCGGGAGGGGTGTGCAGAGAGAGGGAGAGAGTTCTAAGCAGGCTCTGCACTGTCAGCATGGAGTCCAATGTGGGGCTTAAATCCATGAATCATGAGATCATGGTCTGAGTCAAAACCAAGAGTTGGACACTTAACCAGCTGAATGATCCAGGCACCCCAGTGTTTAATCCTTGTAATATAAACTTTTTCCAGGAAAAGCTATCTCACTGAAATTCTTCCTTCAGAGAGGTCTTCCCCTCCCCATTCTCCTACAGTAGATTATTTGTACCTACCTGTATTACTAACTTATTCTATTTTGTCTTGTTTGCTATTAGTTATTTCTAGTTTTTCTACCCTATAATAGTGTTATTCATGTAATACTTAACAAAATTATATGAGTGCTTATCATATACACTGAGTATTGGCATCACATTGGTTAATGAGAGAGATGTGATTCCTACCTGTAGAGAATGTAGAGTCTACAAGAGATAATGTAAATAAATTTGTAGCATAGCAAGTACTGTAACAGGGAAAGTAAAGAATGTTATAAGAATGCTTAGAAGGGTTCCCTACCCTATACCTGGTGTTAAAGGGAATACTTTTTGGAGGAAGTGACATCTCAGGTAAGACCACTCACCAGTTAAGCAATAAGGTAAATGGACTGGATCATGCAGGACCATGTAAATTTTATAAAAGGAACTTCTTTCCAAGAATAATGGGAAGCCACTGAAAGAGAGTTACATCATCATTCTTGTTTTGGTTACTATTGTTGTATGAGAAATTATGTAAAACTTAGAAGTTTAAAATGACTATTTTATATTGCTCATGTTTTTGTAGGTCAGTAATTTGTTACTGGACAGTAATCTGTGTGCTGGGTGTTCCTCATTTAAGGCTTTGTCACTTAGTTGCAGTCAGATGTCAGCTGGTGCTAAAGCCATATAAAGATGTAAGTGGGCTGGATTTCTGATCTGGCTCACTCACATGGCTGGTAGTTGATCCTGGCTGTTGATGGACCATCAGTTTTGCTACTGACCAGATTCCCTACATGTGGCCTCTTCAGCATGATGTTTTTGGGGTAGTCAAGACTTTTTACATGGTGGCAGGCTTTGCTCAGAGCAAATGTCTCAAGAGAATCAAATAAAAGCTTCATGGGCTTTTATGACCAAACTTGGAAGTTATAATAGTGTCATTTCTGCTGCATTTTATTGTTAAAAGCTAGTCATTAAAATTGAGCTGGCTTCAAGGGGAATGGACATAGACCACACCTCTTGATGGGAGAGGTGTCAAAGAGGTGTTTAAAAGATACAGACATGTTTTAAAACCACCATGTCTTTCCACTGGCTACAGATTATTTATAATTCTCTCAAATGCAAAATTTATTCCCTCCAAAGTCCTCTTCCATCTTAAAGGATTATTTATTCTGGCATGAGCTGAGGATCCTCTTATCTAAATCCACTCTATGTGCACATGAGTCTCCCAATGTGCCATCTTTCATATATGGTTTCTTTTGATATGAAGACCTGTGAACCAGAAAGATGTTATCTGTTCCCCACAGTAGTGATTTAGGGATGGGACAACCACAGTAGACACCCCCATTCTAAAACGGGGGAAATGAGAGGTACAACATAGTAATCATGAGACCATTGCAATTTTGAAATCCAGCTGGGAAGATGTTGCCAGTTTTGTGATTAGTGTTCAGTACTTCCCATGAGAAATTGTTCTCCACTGGGGCACCTGGGTGGCTCAGTTGGTTAAGTGTCTGACTTTAGCTCAGGTCATGATCTCATGGTTTGTGGGTTCATGCCCCGTGATGGGCTCTGTGCTGACAGCTCAGAGTCTGTGTCTGTCTGTGCTGACAGCTTCAGATTCTATGTCTCTCTCTTCTCTCCATCCCTCCCCTGCTCGCACTCTGTTTCTCTCCCTTTCAAAAATAAACAAACATTAAAAAAAAAAAAGAAAATGGTTCTCCATTGCTCTTGGTTCTGCCATTTGGGTTCTTGATGCTTGGTTTTGAATCATTCTTTCATTTCCTTAAGAAATGCTATATGTCTGCATTTGGGTAGCTTTCTTGGCCTGCTTCCTACCTATAAAAGTTTGGGTATCCAAAGGCTTCTTTTCATTTTGTACTTACTCCATCTATTTAAGTTTCAGCTGGGAATACCTTTGTCAATACAGTTCCTATAAGAGGTTTTTGCTTTTTTGGTGGATTTAAGTGGAGTCTACTCCATTAGGTAAAAGTCACAACCTCTTCAAGCCAGGCTGTCTTTATCTTGGGTTACTTGTGAGGCTGCTAAGGGACCTGGCCAATACTACATGTTTTTGATTTTTGTTACATCACTTTTATACTAACCTTTTTTCTGGTTGCTATTGCTGTCTACCTACCAAATTACCTAAAACAATTATTTAAAGTAACATTTTGTTTGACTCACATTTTTGTGGTCAGGTAGTTGCAGTCAGATGTTGGCTATGGTTATCTGTATGGTTGTGGTCATTTGAAGGCTCAGCTGGATTAGTTGACCAAGATGACTTAAATAGCTGGCAGATGATGTTGGACAGTTGCTCAGCTGAGCAGTGCTTATATATGTTCTCTCCAATGTGGCAATGTCAGAGTACCTGGATTTCTTATGGGACTCTAGAGCGAGTGTCTCAAAAGACTCAGAAAGCAGCTGTGTGGCTTTTTCTGACCTTGTCTCAGAAATCATACAGTGTCACCGCTGCTGCATTCTCATGGTTATAAGCAACCTATTAAGGCTGACCCAGATTCAAGGGGAGAGCACATAGATCCTACTTCTCAATGGGAGGAGTTTGAAAGAATTTGCAGATATGTTTTAAAACATGTTAATTCCACGGTTACCATAATCATAGCATAAACTTATTGAATGGTGACAATGTATCAGACATTTTGATGAGTATTTTATGTGAATTCCCTTATTTACTTTTTACCACAACCTTACGATTTTTTTCTTTTTACGATTTTATAACCATTTTGTAGATAAGGAAATAGAAGTTGGAGAGGTTAAAGGACTTGCTCAGGATCACACAGCTAATAAATTATAGACTCTAGAGTCACACTAAGTTCTCTCTGACCCAAGTCCACAGGCTTAAGCATTGCTAAATTGGCAAATTACTGTAAGTAGAACAGAACTATGTTTTAGGTAGCTTGTTCCTGGAAGCAGGAAGACTAGTTAGGAAGCTATTACTACCATCGGGTGCTTATTTTATCTATTTTTATACAAGGTAAGCAATAGAAGGGATGGAAAAAAGTGGGAGAGGGAAGGTATGTATTATTAAATATTTGTAGGAAAGATACAATATTTTTAGGTCAGATAATTTTTGTGGGTATAATGATTTTCAATAACTATTTGTTGTTGGTTAATATTACTGACCATCTTCACCCTTCTTCATTTCTCGTCTACCATAGTGTTCATTCAAGGAGTCACACAGATCCCTAGGTCTGCTGTATAACTAGTATATGATCTTGGTAATTTAAAGATAGAATAAAAATTGTTAGGTTTTCTTCTTTTCTCTACCAAAGGCAGATTTTTCAGCCACTTATTAGACTTGAGAAAAATTTGAGAATTACTCTCAGGAGTTGACAGACTATAGCTTATAGTTTAAATCTAGCCTGTAGCTTGCTTTTTGTAAATAAAGTTATACTGGAACACAGCCATATCCATTAATTTACATATTCTCTAAGACTCTTTTTATGCCATGATGTTGCATAGCTCTAGCAGAGACTATGTGGCCCCATGATGCTTAAAATATTTACTACCTGGTGCTTTACAGAAAAAAGTTGTAGACCCTTGTTCTGTATAATGCAAAACCTATTTAGTTCACTCTCTTGAATATGTGGGGTGCTTAGTGCGTGTCAGGGCATAGTTGTGAGACAGAATGGCCATGTATGTCATTGTATATCTTAGTAGCAGAGATCAGTGATTAAGTCAATTATTGGTGCATATCACGGGTCTAAAAAAGCAAAGGTTCAGAGGCCTCTAGAAAGTATTCCAGCAAATATTAAAGAACTGTCATTTTAGGCTGAGTTCAGTTACTCTACTTGTTTTGTACTGTGGGCTGGATTTACATGAGTGTGGTTTACCAGGTTACTAATCACTAGAAGTAGTAGGTGAGAGACCCATATGTGACTCTTGCCCTTCACTAAGGTGAGAATAACTATCTGTAGGTTATTCTTTATTTACTCTATTTAAAATTTTTTATTTTAGAAAGCCTTACAGATATTTTCATTTTGGTTTGTTTTTGGCCTCTCTCTGCTGGTTTTTAACAGTGTTACATTTAGTGCCTCATTATATCTAGGAGATACATTGGTTTACATTACTGTGCATTTGATTTAATCTCATGCCCTATTTAGGACATTGTTGTTTAAGCCGTAGGACTGACCTAGATGTTTGCCAGCAGAGCACTCAGAGAGAGATACCTTGCGGCACTGTGGAAGTACGCAGATCAGGTTATGCTTTGCACACTCATCTCTGGTTGTGTCCTCAGGCTTTATTTAGAGTAAATGTATATTCTTTCTAATTATTTTGTTTTTATTTGCTGCAATTTGGAAATGTGATTATGCATTTACTAATGTTATAGGAATGGTTTTCTCAGACAACCAGAATGTTTTATCTACCTGAAGTGTCAGTGAAAGTACTTCTTAAGTGTTAATGATTTACAAAAAAAAGCCTGTGTGTGTGTCTATAATTGAAAGAAATAAATAACTCTCTTAAATATATAAAGTTAATTTTATTAGCTGACCATTTGGAAATAGGTTATTGATTCACTTTTGCTATACTCAGAAAAATGAAATGATAGAATGTAGTGAATCTCCTTTTGTAAAGGCAAAAACTACTCTAAGCATATATTTTGTCACGCATTTTGTGTTTTACAACAAGTAACTAACTTTACTCTTTAAAAAGTGAGCATTAGGGTCGCCTGGGTGCCTCC
Organism: Lynx canadensis; assembly: GCF_007474595.2. Taxonomy (NCBI): domain Eukaryota; kingdom Metazoa; phylum Chordata; class Mammalia; order Carnivora; family Felidae; genus Lynx; species Lynx canadensis. Next base: position 120,045,067 of record NC_044309.1, on the reverse strand, counting down.
ATTGGTAGAGCATCTGACTCTTGATTTTGTCTCAGGTATGATCTCATGGTTTGTGAGTTTGAGCCCCATGTTGGGCTCTGCGCTGACAGTGCAGAGCCTGCTTGGGATTCTCTTTCCCCCTCTCTCTGCTCTTCCCTAGTGTGTGTGTGCATGCTCGTTCTCGCTCGTTCTCTCTCGCAAAATAAATAAACATTTTTAAAAAGTAAGTGTTAAATAAGTACAGTGACGGTTGAGTACTTTTCCTTCTTCTCACTGTTAAAAAATCTTGTTAATTGTTTTTAGTGGCATTTATTGTCCTGATAAAATTGTGCTAATCTGTGACTTGTACTCTTTGTGAAAAAAATTTGTGCTACAGTGAGCCTGTGATGATGGGACTTCTGAAAAAGTGATAGTAAGAACCTTCACATGGTAGTAGGCTTACTTTCTCTATGTAAAATGAATGCATGTCCCCAAACAGGGCCTCATTTCATTTAAGAAAAGGTGGTGTAAAAAAACAGAGCTGGGGCGCCTGGGTGGCGCAGTCGGTTAAGCGTCCGACTTCAGCCAGGTCACGATCTCGTGGTCCGTGAGTTCGAGCCCTGCGTCGGGCTCTGGGCTGATGGCTCAGAGCCTGGAGCCTGTTTCCGATTCTGTGTCTCCCTCTCTCTCTGCCCCTCCCCCGTTCATGCTCTGTCTCTCTCTGTCCCAAAAATAAATAAAACGTTAAAAAAAAATAAATAAGAAAACAGAGCTAAATATGTGAGGTGATGGATATGTAATCAATTTGATTGTAGGAATCCTTTTATCATCATGTTGTACACTTTAAATAGCTTACATTTTGTCAGTTATACTTCAATAAAACAGAAAAAAATATAAGCAAAGATGGCTTTTAGACAAGAAAGAAAATAGCTATATTTTACTAGGAGCTATATGTTTTTACTATTTGCGTAAGTGGGAATGAGAGTTTTTTCTACACCTTAAGCTGGTCATCTTTACCAGGCTCTGTGGTGCCCTTTGACCCTTCACATTTGACATTCATACTTAATAGGCCTGGTGGCTCATTCTGATGATTTAGTCAGGAAATGGAAGCTGGTTGCTGTCTGAGAATAGCAGCTGATCTTTAGTTTTTGAACTGTTAATTGGGTAATCAGCCTGGTCCTTTTGGCAATATTGGCAACAAATTGGAGTTTGCTTTTTACAAGAGTGCGACTGTGTAACTGATTCTACTTTTCGGTTTCATTTTACCAGTGGTGACTTGATATTTAGGATACTTGCCTCTTATGTGAGCAATTTGAATAAGAATGAAGATATATTAGTTTATCTATTGCTCTGTAACAATATTACCATAAACTTAGTCCCTTTAAACAACATGCATTTATTGTCCCACATTTTCTGTAGGCCCTCTACTGGACTCACAAAACTTGAATCAAGGTGTTTGCCAAGGCGTAGTTCTCAGCTGAGGCTTGACTGGGAAAGGAACAGTTTCCGAGTTTACTCAGGTTGTTGGCAGAATTTAGTTCGTTTTTATTGTAGGACTCAAGGCTTTAGTTTCTTGCTGGCTGTCAGCCAGAGGTCGGCTTCAGCTCCTAGCACTAGCCTCCTATAGTTCCCGGTCACGTGGCATTCTGACCATGGCCACTTGTTTCCTCAAAGCCAGCAAAGGAGAGAGTCTCCATCAAGGTGGGTGCTACCTACAATAGTATGTAACATAATCACATACTTAAGTGCAGATAATCATGTACATTCTGTCATTTTTACCAAATTCTTTTGGCTACAAACAAGGTACAGGTCCTGCCCACACTCAAGGGGAGAGGGTCATACAAGGACGGGAATACAAGAAGTTGGGGATCATGAGGATCACCTAAAGGGTCTGTCTGCTACAGAAGGGAAAGGAAAATTGGGTTTTCTTTTCACTTATTATAAATAACTTGAGGTCAGGATTCATGTTTGATTCTTCCTGTAATTTTTCCTCTCCACTATCACCCACCTACTAGACAGTGTCTTACACTTAGTAGGGACTCATTTGGTATTTGTTGGCTTAATTACTTAACGCTATGAAACTGCTACTAAAAAAAGCTGAAACTCTTGTACTTGATCTGACAATCTGTTTGCAAATTGAAAGCCATTGTGTATAAGCCAAGACTATTAAAATGTTAATTATTGCTAGCAATGTGTGACATTTTATCATCTCTACCATCAAACAGTAATTTTTAAATTTTTTAAATTATTTATTTTTTTAAACAGTAATTTGTAATAAATACTCCTTTTCTTGGAAGAAGACATACTAGTGCTCTGGTTAAAATTGGAGAATACACAGGCTCCAGACTGGCTCAGTTGGTAGAGCATGTGACTCTTGATCTCAAGAGTCGTGAGTTCTGGCCTCACATTGGGTATAAAGTTTACCTAAAAAAAATTAAATAAAAAAAATGGAGAATACAGATCACCTTGTTAAATTAGTATAGCAGTGGTAGTGGCTGTCTGAGAAGATCTAGAATCTTGTTATGAGAGACTAATAGTTGTATAAGGTGGCCTTCTTTTCATGGTGTTCTACTTCTTTGTCTATCAGCATATTTGCCTTCTAAATCTAAATAAACCTTTTCATTTTGTCTATGAGAAAAATATAAGCTGCCAGATCAAAGAAGTCAGTATTTCTAACTCTAAGGCTTGTGCTCGTAAAGAATCACATTCAGCATTGTAGAGATATTAATTACGTATATACTTAATGATCCATATTGCCCTAGAACATAGAACTAACATTTTGCATATTAGCAATTCTTTCTTGGATAGATAAGATGGAATACCTAAAATTGCTTTGATTTTAGCATTTTAGTTAGGTAGCATGAACTAACACGAGACAAGGGAAATAAAAGCCAATAATGGGAAAATATACAACAAAGACTCTAGGTTTTTGTGGAGTCAGGCAAGTCCTTAATAAATTCAGTATTAATCTAATGGTAACAGAGAAGCCAGCCAGGAATCACTGCATTCAGAGGTAGGAATAGTTCATATTGAATTAAAGACTGAGAGAGGAGTGGATATTCCAGTTAGTAAAATGGCTATATAAGAAGTGACTACCATCAACAAAGAATAGACAGTTACCAAATGCGGGAAGATTCTTGGTTGCAACTGTGATTATGTATACACCTTTTACAAGCAGCAGTATCTTTGGGAACAGAAAAATAGCAGGGAAAACTAGCTGGATTTTGGTGTATAGCCCTAGAGAATTTTTATTCTCAGCTTCTATTACCATCTGTGTTAGGCAGAATTCTAAGATGTTCCCGAAGATTCTTACTCTCTGATGTACACGTCAAGTATAATCCCCTTCTCTTGAGTTGCTTCTGTATAATCTTCTTTGTGTGCTGGCAGAACTTGTGAATATGTGAATATGATGAATTATCACACCTGTGATCAGGTTACAAATCAGTTGACTTTAATCAAAAAGGATATTATTATTATTTGAGAATGGAGTCAGTCTCAACCCTGCAAGAAACTAAATTCTGCCCACAACCAGTGATCCTGGAGGAGGACCCCACAGTTTGGATGAAACCATAGCCCTGGCAGATACTTTGATTTCAGCCTAATGAGTTCCTGAGCAGAGCACCAAGCTAACATGGACTCCTGACCACAGAAACCATGAGATGATAAATTTATGTTGATTTAAGGCTCTAATTATATGGTAATTTGTTATGCAGCCATTTAGAAAAAGAATATGGCACCTTCTATGTGACTTAAGTTTCTAAAGGAGTACGTTCCTAAACGTACGTTCTAAAGGAGTACGTTCCATGCCCCATCCTTTCCCAACGTTGTGTCTATACTCAGTTATTTTCTTTCCTGGAATGATTTCTGTTATATATCTATTCTACCCATCATTTAAGGCCCATCTCACATACCATCTCCTTGTTGACAGTTTCCTCATTTCCGTAGATGAATCATTTTTTTGTCCTCTGAATCTCCAGTATACTTTGTATCTTTTTCATGTAACTTACGTATTTTACTTTCATTGGAGTTATTTGTATTCATGGTTTATGCTTTTTATTTTAAATTTGCTTGTTGAATTGAATTGAACATGCATACATTCAAATATTCCATAAGATGAAAGAATATATAATGAAGAGTTAGTGTTCTTAGCCCAATTCACTGGTCCCTCAGGCCTCTGGTCCAGAGGCAACTTCTTTTCAGTTTTAAGTGTATCCTCTATAAAGGTTCTATACATAGGCAAGCATATATGTTTACATGTTCTTCCTCCTTTATATATACATTCTTTTCTCCCATTGTGAGATATATGAAGAATCCATGACTTTTCCTTCTTGTATTAATCTCCTGAGGCAACTAAGTATTTAAGACTTACTGAATTTATTCTTTCCCACCAAACCTTTCATTGATGTTACCTATATTAACTCTAATCTCATTTTGACAGACTCTTTGATTAAAATGCTTTTGTTAGTAGGGTCCAAAACCTTTCTGAACATTTCATTGTTTAGGTTGAATGCCGTATATCACAAAATGCCAAAGGCTTATAACTGTATTTACTGGATTAGAATCACATGGAAAAATATTTCTGAATTGGATATTAATATTAGCAGGTGCATCCTTTCTATCCTCTCTGATAATCCCTTTGCTACTCTCTTGGCAGTGTGTGTTAAGTGTCTTAATGGGGATGGGTTTGGGAATACTGCAATAGAATAAAGGGTTTTCAATTTATATATGAATTTCAGTTCTTTGAACTGAACTTGAGATATTGTATTTATTACTTGTTCTCAGGATGCTGTTGGGAAAGTGAAGCTGCTAACATTTCCTGAAATTCTATAAAATGAAAACATAGACTACCTAACCTTTGTGATCTGTGTGCATGATTCTGGGGCCTTGTATTTTGTTAAAGCTTTTAGTAACTTGTTTACCTCTCAGCATCTAGTTGTTTCAGTTGCCTTATTAAAAGTATTGACTACTTCCAAGCTTGCTTTTTTTCTCTTACCCATTCTCAGAGTATCTGATTCTCTTTCCTTTTGGTGAAATTAGAATGAATGAGAAAGAAGTGATCCCGAGAGTGCACAAACCCTTCGTGACTAAGTTCTTATCAAGTTTATTTTTGAAGTGCATATGTGTGTTTGCTTCTTTCTCTTTTATGTTCTCTTTAGTCACAGTTGTGCTGCTTAGCACATCATTCAGGAAAATATATAGGGATTGAGATTAGAGAAATCAGCCATTAAAACCATTGTTACCAACTTTATAAAATAGCAGATGGTTACAGACTTTGAATTCAGTTGAATTGAGTACTGAAGGTTGTGTGTTTATTTGAATTTTAGTTATCCAAGCCACCATCTTTCCTATTGCATAAGATGACATTGATCTTGTTGAGGAGGAAATTCAGGGCCAGTTTATTTTTGATACGACCTGTGTATTAATAACCACTTCATAATTAAATGCTTTTTCTGTAACAGGGATTCTATGTTATATAAGAAGATAGTAGATTTCAGCTTTTATCCGACTCACTAAAAGCACACTAAATTTAAAACTTTAAGTACTGAGAAGATATTGATGTCTTCATTTTGTAAATATGTATATTTTTCCGGAAAGATTCAGAGATTATGGAATTTTTGTAGTATTTTTTGTTATGGTATTTTTATATAGCATTTTTAATAGGATCTCATAGTATTCTTCAGGGAACATACAGCTCATCATGGTTTCTAATTGTGCTTTCTGATTTGGTAAGTTCCTTATAAATACAAGCAAAGAGAGATTCGTTTTGAGTAAATTTTGCATTTGAAGAGCCTCAGTGTTAATGATGTTTTTAGGGCAAATACTGAATACATTTAATTTTTTGAAAAATATCAATTTATGGAAAACAGATTGTGTAAAATACTTGAAGTTAGTTTGGTTGTGTTTAATTCAATTATATAAATTTCCATAATGATTTGCACACAGGGATTTACTGTGTCTTCTCTGGTTGCAGTTGCCTGGAACCTGATTCAAACCAGTTTAGAACAAAAGGGAATTTATTGACTGCTATAACTGAGACAGAGAGAGGCAGGGTAAGGCTAAGCTTCAGGAGTGAATGGGACAGGGGAATTGGGTATCATCAGTGGGGCTCTTTTTCTCAGCTTTTGCATTTACTTCGGTGTGTTTGCTTCATGCTCTTAAAATTCTGCATTCTAGTTCTAATCTAATGCTGATTCCTGCACATGGCTGCTAGCAGACAAGGACTTCAATCAACTCTCTTCAGTTTCTAAAAAAAAAAAAAAAAAAAAAAAAATATCTCCTATACATGTAAGGCTTCTGATTGGCCCAGCTTTGATCAGATGTTCCTCCTCCGCACCAGCCAAACAACTGTGGCCTGGAGAGTTGGCAGTCTTTTCAAGAAGATGCCAGCTCATATTCTAACTACATAATTACAGAGATGGGGTAGGAATATTTTTCAGAAGGTAGTGGGATGGCAAGGATGGAGAAGAGGAAAAGAGGAGTTAATACCTTTCAAATGTAGTAGCTGCTTAGGGGAAGGCTTTCACGGGGAAGTGGGCAATAGGGAGATCACTGAAGGTGTTCTACAGAGAAATAGAACCAACACGCACACACACACGCACATACACACACACACACACACACACACACAGAAAGAGAGAGAGAGAGAGAGAGAGAGAGAGATATGGATTGATTTGTAATAAGGAATTATTTTATCATTATGGTGTCTGACAAGTTCCAAGATCTGCAGGGTGAGTTTGAAGTAGTTTACCTTTTTCTCAATGGGCTGATTAGCCTGTCCCTTCAGGATACTCTTGACAAAGCTTAACATTGAACCATTGGACACAAGAGAAATATTTATAGGGTGCAGCTCCAGTATGACAACACAGGACAAAGAAGGGTGGATTCAGAGCTAATGGACAATAAATTGATAACTAGCACACTCCAGAACCAATACTTATTTCAGTTTTTTGGCTTGGGATTCCTAGACCATGTGTGAAAACCTTTTCGTTTTTCCCAGGACCCAGGCTGAGGCAAGGGTTTTTTTGTTTTTTGTTTTGTTTTTGTCGTTTCCCCATATTCTGGTGTGGCAGTGATACCCAAGCAGGTAACCCTTTGAAGGTACCAGCTTTCTGCAGAGATTTGGTTCTTATCTAGTCAAAAGCTGTAAAAACCTATGCCCACTGGTTACCTAACTGGAAAACCTCCCCAAGGTAACCATAGGTAAACTCTCAAGTTCATTACTCTGGTTACCAATTGCATCTTTGTTCTTGACCCCTAGGGATTTCAGCTACACTCTTGTGAGCTCCTGGCTCCTAGTTTTATATTCATATAGGGTTTTATTTATTTTCTTTGTCGTATTTCTGTTTCAGTGTAAGCCTTTCTCCAGCTACCCTCCTACCTTTTGTCATGACCATCAATGGTATTTATTCTAGGTGCTGAGGACACAACTTACTAATAAAACAGGCAAATCACATCTTCTCATGGAGCTCACCTTTTTAAATGGCAATCATGCTATGAAGAAAAGTGAGCAGGGATAAAGACATTAAGGTAATGGGGATGCTGTTTCACAGAAAGAGGTCAGGTTAGTCCTTGCTGATATGGTATTTGGTAGGGTAATATCAAAGATTTCAGTATTAATGATACATTTGTGTAATGAACAGCTCATCTTGGTGTCCTAAGCAATGTTAACTCATAAGCTGAGCTGAGAAACTGGATATTGCTGCAGTACCTCAAAAATTAATGTAAGTGTAAAAAAGATAATAGGAAAATATCCTTAGAATATTTCCTTGAGTACTGTCAGCCTTTAATATTTCCTATTATAAATGCTGCCTTTGTGAATAATAAATGAATCTATAAGATAATGCACCAAGCAGTGCTTCTGACATGCCTTATAAACACATCATTTCCCCCTAAAGTCTCTGGCTCCTCCTTTCTTTGTGAATGGCCCACCACTATCTTTCTTGTGCCATTTGATTGCTTTTCCTTCATTCAGCATGCACTTAAGTACCTGCTTGTGTTAGGCACTAAGAGTTAAGGCAGGAACTAGTATGAGGTAAGTGAGGTATTTGCCTGGTGTGTGAAATTTAAGAGAGTGCCAAAAAACTCTGTGATCAAGACAAATAATATTAAAAAAATTCAAAATGTATGTGGAAAAAAATCCATGATGAACAAAGTATCAAACTTTAAAAAAAGGAGATTCAACCTTACATTGGCATGAACCCAGAAGTGAGTTCCTTACTTTTCTCACCTTTCTCACAGTTCTGGCCCTGCTGACAGTATAAAGAAAATGAACTATAATCTCTGCCCATAGTGAACTCACCAGTATGAGGAGAGAGATGTGTGAATAAATAAGTATGGAAATAAAATTCCACTAAGGTAGATATAAAATAAGGGTTCAAACTAGAAGACATTTCTGCTAGGGGGATATAAGAATTATAAGAGAACCCAAGTCATCCTAGATGTCTTTCTGTCTTACTTTTAGAAAGTTTTGGTCTCCTTTCAAAATCCCTTTTGAATATGTCATTTCTTCTTGTCTATCTCTGTCACAAATGCTACTTCCTTAGCTCTTTTCTTTCCTGGATTATTCCTAACTGGCTTACTGCCAGAAAGTCTTTTTTAAAACACAGATCCGATCATGACCTTCTTCTATTTAAAAATCCTTTAATGACTACCAGTCACCTTCATTATAAAAGCTTGGTATCCAGAGTGTTTAATGATCTACCTCTGCCTTTATCTTGGCTTTCTCCTATGGATTTAGACTTACCAAACTTGATGTGGTCCTCCAAATGGCTTTGCATATGCCATCTCCTCTTCTTGGAATGTTCTTACTTCTCTTCTTTTCCCAGTTAACTTCTATTCATACATTAACACTCAGAATAGATACTACATTCCTAGTTTACATATCTATGTTTTTGGTGCCTAACACATACAGGTATTTGATATTTGTAAAATAGCTAGATCAGCCTTGGTGAGAGAGGGCGAATGCTTTTGTGCCAGTGCATATCCTCTATCCCTGCCACCTTGGCTATTCTCTTCACATGTTACTGTGTTAACCTTGAAGTAGCCAAGGATAAAGGCTGACAGACATTCATTGGATGAGTCATCTTTGCTTCATCTACTATAGGTGCTTTGTTGGGTATTTACACTTTGTGTTCACTCTTACAGAATCATCTACTCAACTCTTTTTTTTATTTAGTTCTTTTTTTTTAAGTTTATTTAAAAAATCTTTTTTTAGTAATCTCTACCCCAACTTGGGGCTTGAACTCACAACTCCGAGATCAAGAGTCACATACATGCTTCTCTGACTGAGCCAGCCAGGCACCCCTACGTGACTCTTTTTTAGATCTCCTTGTGTCTGATCATTTATCATTGCTCCTTCTAGGCCCTTGATCAGTTAGCAGAACCATTAGTCACTGCCCAAGAATTCATATATATCCTTACCAAACCCCTTCTTTCTTATGTAAACTTTGTTGAAGCTCTGCTTGATGGTAGTATTTCCTTTCACCTCTGTCCTTTAGAACAGTGCAACCCAAACTGGCCATGCAGAGGACCTTTTTGTTTTGTTTTTAGTCATCATGCGTTATCCTTTTGTAAAATATATAGTCACATACTTGGTTATTGCATTAATGTCACATTGCTATAAATATTTTCAAATGTGTGTTCTCACTTATTATATTTATTTTTATATTTTGTTGTAGAACCATAAAAAACAGTTTGTGAATTGGCTTTTGTTTGTGGACGACATTTTGAGTAACACTACAGTAGTTCACTCATGCATGGGGCTGTATAGTTTGATAGCAATTTTTGTCTTGCACCAACATATTGAGCTGATCCATCCATGAGCTGTATGGTTTTTGCAGGAGCCACTCTTTGAGAGTTGTATAAATCTTTTTTTACTCACCTGGCTCTAATGTTTTTCTGATTTATTATCTGGAACAGGGAGAAGGGGTGAAATCAGGGGCTTCCTTTGTCCATTTCTATCATAATGGCTCTTATTTCACAGGTCAGAGAATCAATATTTGGGTTTTGGCTGTTATTAAATGAATCCATCCCAATTATGTACTCAGGAACCAGGAACGTGGCTAGATGGTGGGCCTGCAGACCCACTTGGCCAATTTGTGAGATGGACTTGGTCCAGGACTCCATTTATTATCTAGCTTCCATATGCTCCCATTCTCATCGGGAGGCCATAAAGGTATTTCAGGTACCGTGGAATCAGTGTCATCTTAGACCCTATATCCAATAGTCCCTGGAAGGGTTAGGTATTACTTTTCACCAGTGTAGAATTGCTCTGGTAAATGGTAACACATTCCCCTGGAAAATGATTGGAGAAATATTTTCCCAAGAAGACCCTGCCTCCCTTTATATTGATGGGCTCTAGGTCTCTGAACTGGCTTAGATCTGCAGACTGCTCATCAATCTTCTGTTCTTTAGTTTTTGACATTTTGTAGCCATATAAATCAATAAATATCCTCATTTGCTGCTTTTTATGGGTTATGTCTCCCCCCATTCATATGTTGAAGTACTAAACCCCAATGTTTTATATTGTGACCTTACCTGGAAATAAGTTGCAGATACAGTTAGTTAAGATGAGGGCATAGTGGAGTAGGTTGGGCCCCTAATCTAGTACGACAGGTATTCTTATAAAAAGGACATGGAAGACACACACACACACACACACACACACACACACACAGAATGCCATATGAAGATGAAGACAGATCAGAGTGCCGCTTTTACAAGCCAAAGTATACCAGCGATTTCCAGAAACCTCCAGAAGATAGGAGAGAGGCATAGAACAGCTTCTCACAGCCTTCAGAAGACATCAGCCTGTTGACACCTTGATCTTGGATTTGTAGTGTCTAGAACTGTGAGAAAATAAACTTATGCTGTTTAAGCCACTCAGTCTGTGGTACATTGTTAGCCCTAGAAAACTAATACACTACCTATCTCTTTTGCTTCTACAAAGACACATGGATAATTATTTGTTAGCCATAGTCACAGATCTTTGCAGGTCAAGGTTTTCTGGTTGTTGCTGTGACCTTATTGCCTTTTATGGCAGTCACATTCACCTTGCTTTTAAAGGTTAATTGCTACTTCTAGTGCCTGCTATTTTGGAATACTGTCAGTGTTTTGGGACCTACTTAGGGTTTCCTTGCTAGAAGTTACATTCTGATTCACAGGAGAGTCCCTCCATATTTTAATACACTTTCCTCTCTTTACTATTCTTACCTCTGCCTCAGCCTACCACCCTCTAGATCTACTTCCTTATGTGTGCCCCCCAATTCTTGATGATACATGTCAGTTAGGCTCAGCAGTTTTTTTTTCTTTTTGGTGAATAAGCTATTTCTTCTCATGACTGGGACTGTGCTTCACAATTGGAGTGATTATGAGTAGGATCTGACCCTAGTTATTGGTCTAGAGGAAATCAGGGGAAGCAGGGCAGATCTTGAGGAGGATATGTCTCAGGTATGGCCTTTGCTAGGTCTCTAGGTAACTAGAGGCTGCTTTCCTTTATGAAAAGGAAGGGAGTGGATCCTTCCAGTCCAGAGGGTCAGCAGAATCTGAGGGCTCATGTTCTCATGTCTACCTATCCGGATATCACCATCTCATGCTTCACTATCCTATTCTCTCCCTATCAGAGCTCTGTTTACAGCGTGGGAGACCTGCTGGGGCTGTGTATTCAGTCTTCTCTTTTGCTCAGCTACTTAGTCAAGTCATAGACCTGATTTTCAGTACAGTCTGCTCTCTGGGTATAGGAGATAAAGTTCACTTAAATGCTGATGTGATGTTTTCCTGGTTTTTACCACATGCCCTGAATTGATAGATGGCTTACCCAAGCCTGCCAGTCCCATTCTTCAGAGCTTCTAGGGCAGTTAACTCCAGAGTCTTTATACTTACGATTGACCCATATCTTTCAAGTGTTAGAGCTATTACTGTATAAGCATCTTACTCCTGTACCACATTCCAGCCCACTGCAGGTAAAGGTTGTAGTTTTTGTATTGCTATAATATGTTATGAGTTATCTCCACTCATTTATCATTAGAAATTGGATCTTTGCTCCCCACTGACCAGCAAGTGTTACAATTCCAGAGTCCCATTCTTAGGGTCTGCTTTCTAGCACCACTTCTGTTACCAGGAAACAGTCTTAATTAGGGTTTTGTCCAAAAGCAGAACTTGAGATAAGAATTTAAGCACAGGTAGTACATTTGCAAGGTGATCCCAGGAAGCATAGGGAGGAAGTGGGGAAAGAGCTGTGGGTCCTGTAGGTAGGAAGCTGTCAGCATGAGTGTGACTCTCCATAGCAGTGGCAAGAGAACTCACGGTCAAGGGGATATGGAGTGGTCATTAACAAGGTCTCCTACATAGCCTAATAAGGTTACTATGAAGAGCACAGATGAAAAGCAAGTGTACAGAAGCTAGCACACAATAAGCACTCAATAAATTTAGCTATGATTTTTATTGGTGGTTAATCATAATATAAATAGTTTTTATTTGTTTGCTTTGCTTTAGTAGTATGAAGGATTTGTTTCAGGATACCTTTAATTAGTGAATTTTCCTAATGCATTTGAAATATTACTTGATTTGTAAAAATTTCCAAACTTTCCAACTTTCCAAATTACATCTGTTTTGTTGAGTCAGGTACTCTCATCGCCCTGACTTATGATTGAATTATAACAATGAGATGATGACTGGCCTTTATTTAGTCTTGACGACCTAAGTCCAGCATTGAGGTCCTGCAGTGGAGTTATTTTGAGGCCAATCTCTTCATACCACCTTTTGTAATCTGTCTTCTTGTTAATTTGATGAAAGAAATCGAAAATTTGTGTTCTCTATTTCAAAGGAAACTGTATTATTTATGGTTCTCTTAGGCCTCGGGAAGATCTTACTTAGGTGCAAATGGTAATTATAATTCTTCCTCAGAGGAAATGTCCGTTGTACTAATGAAATAATGATTTAAAAAATTTTTAATGTTTATTTATTTTTGACAGAGAGAGAGAGAGAGACAGAACATGAGCGGGGGAGGGGCAGAGAGAGAGGGAGACACAGAATCCGAAGCAGGCTCCAGGCTCTGAGCTGTCAGCACAGAGCCTGACGCGGGGCTCGAACTCACAGATTGCGAGATCATGACCTGAGCTGAAGTCAGACGCTCAGGCTGAGCCACACAGGCGCCCCAAAATTTAGAACACAAAATTTGATGTTTTCTGTTTTCAAATTGTTCTGTTTCTATTTCTGTTTGATTTCATCATTTTATTATCTGCTAAATTGAAGAAATGAAATTAATTTTTCAGGCACCTGGGTGGCCCATTTGGTTAAGCATCCAACTCTTGATTTTGGCTCAGCTTATGAACTCAGGGTCGTGAGATTGAGCCCTGTGTTGGGCTATGTGCTGAGTGTGGAGCCTGCTTAAGATTCTCTCTCCTTCTCCTTTTGCCGCTCCTCCCTCTCTCTCAAAGGAAAAAAAAAAAAGAAATTTTTCAAAGGAACCTTGTAAATCAAAATATCAATTGATAATTTTATGATTGAAACTTTTTAGAGAGAGAGGCAATTTAGAGAAGAGATGAGAAAGTGAGTATGGTAGGAGCAGAATGCTTATAGAGAGTTATACAAAAAATAAGGGTCACAAAATAAGAAAATACTTAAAAAATTTTTTTCCGGGTATTATCATTTCCAACATTTCAGTTGGATAATATATGTAGTTGGAGAATGACGGTAGCCAGCAAGTTGCTGGAACAATTAATAAAGTGGTTATTTGGTGTCATGAAGAGGACAATAAATTGAACTATAGAAGACAGCAAAGGTTAATCACAGACAAATCATGCAAAACTAATTTAATTTCTTTTCCATATTTAGGCATGCTCAATGAGTAAACAACATCTAATAAGCTTAGTGTATATAGAATGCTTAATACTCTTCCTTTATGGACATATTATATATAGTGCCATATGACATTTCATAAATACAGAAAGATTAATTATAGAAGTGATATAATATATAGAAATAATGGATTAAAATAGAAATAATGGTGGTAGAAAATTTGAATATACAGATAGCTTTAATTAACATTCAAAATAAAATTTGAATTGTCATTTATATGTTTATTTTATTTTAATATTTATTTATTTATTTTTGAGAGAGAGAGACAGCGTGTAAGCAGGGGAGGAGGGGCAGAGAGAGAAGGAGACAGAGAACCCCAAGCAGGCTATGTGCTGTCAGCACAGAGCCAGACTCAGGGCTCAAACTCATGAACTGTGCAATCATGACCTGGGCCAAAATCAAGAGTCACACGCTTAATGGACGGAGCCACCCAGACACCCCCATCATTTATATATTTAAATTGATTTCCCCAGCTTATGCAAGTCATTATATTAATATATTACTGTTAATATCTTAGGTGTGATAATGGCATTATCATTATGCTTGTAAGAAGATAACCTTACCTTTTAGATCTATATTCTGAAATATTTCCAGATGTTATGATACCGTATTATAAGAAGGGATTTCCTTCAAAGTGGAAGGGTATATAGATGAAACAAAATTGACTATAAGTTGATTTTTGAAGGTGGTGTTGGGTACCTTATTATACTATTTTTTCTTTTTTGAAGATGTTTAAAATTTTTCAGAATAAAAATATAATCATGTGACATAACAAGTAGTATCAAACTTCATAAATAGATGTCAATTATACTTTAATTTTCCAGTTAATACTTTAACAACCTAGGAACAATAATAAGTTGTAAAACTATAGGACAGAAAATAAAGAAACCACTTTTTTGGGCAATGTTGTTGTAGGCAGAAGACTCAGAATTTTAAGTAAGAATTTCATGAACTAAATGGATTTTTAAGCCAGTAGTACCTTGAAAATTTTCTGTCCTACTTTTTTTTTTATTTATTTATTATTTTTTTTTTTTAATTTTTTTTTTCAACGTTTTATTTATTTTTTTGGGGACAGAGAGAGACAGAGCATGAACGGGGGAGGGGCAGAGAGAGAGGGAGACACAGAATCGGAAACAGGCTCCAGGCTCTGAGCCATCAGCCCAGAGCCCGACGCGGGGCTCGAACTCCCGGACCGCGAGATCGTGACCTGGCTGAAGTCGGACGCTTAACCGACTGCGCCACCCAGGCGCCCCATGTCCTACTTTTTGTATTTGCAGATGAGAGGACTGGAATTTGGCCTGGTTAATTGGAATCATGATCAGTCTGGAAGTCTGGGTCTCAGCTTTTGGTTCTCAGATTTTTCCCCCTCCATCAGATGCCTGTCTACAAAAGCAGTTAAGATTCTTTTAGCTCTGAGGCTCAGTTGCTTATTCACGGGGCTAGTTGAAGTGGCAGCAGAGCATAGTGATCAATGCTCAAATCACAGCTCGGCCACTTTACTGGCTGTCAAAGCTGGTAAGATTTATTTCATCACTGTAAGTCTCAGTTTTCTCCTATGTAAACTGGGGACTACTGTGAGGGGTGAAAGAAAAAAATGTATGTTATAAAGCAGAATCAGACCTATAAATACAGAGGACAAACTGATGGTTGTCAGAGAGCAGAAAGTGGGGGGATGGACATATTGGTGAAGGCGAGTGGAAAATCTAGGGTTCCAGTTATGGAATGAATAAGTCACGGGAATAAAAGACTCAGAATAGGGAATACAGTCAATGATAGTATAATAGGGTTGTATGGTGACAGATTGTAGCTACTCTTGTGATGAACATAGCAGAATGTATAGAAATGTTGAATCACTGTGTTGTACACCTGAAACAAATGTAACATTGTGTGTCAACTATAATAAAAAAAAAGAAATAACGTGTGTATAGAATGCATAGAATATAGAATCTACATTTTAGAGAATTCATAAGGATTAAATGAGATTATATATTTTTAGAAAATAGCTGGCACTACTATGCACCCAATGAATTCTTGATATTATCGTTGTTATTATATCTTCATTCTATCAAGGAAGTGAGAAATTTTGAATTTTAAAATTTCAGTGGATAAAAATTATGGGCTGATAATTGAGAACTCAGAATGTGTGTGTGTCTGCGTGTGTGTGTGTGTGTGTGTGTATGTGTGTGTGTAGGCTAGCATATTAGATACCATTTTCTAAGCAGCTTTTTTTTTCCCTGGAGGTATAATTCTCATACCTTAAAGTTCACCCATTTAAAGTGCATAGTTCATTGGTTTTTAACATATTCACAGAGTTGTGAAATGATCATTACAGTCTAATTCTAGATATTTTCATCACCTCCAAAAGAAACTCTTGTATATAGTAGCAGTCATTCCTCATTCCTCCCATCCATGTAGTCCTAGACAGCCACTAATCTACTTTTTGCTTGTAGGTTTGCCTATTCTAGACATTTCATATAAATGGAATCATACAATTTGTGGTCTTTTATGATAGTTGTCTTTCACTTAGCATATGTTTTCAGAGTTCATTCACATTGTCGCATGTATCAGTACTTCATTCCTTTTTGTTTACAAATCTTATTACACTGTATGAATTTTTTTTTTTTACAAATTATAGAGTATTTTACACTTTCTTATATCTCTGTGTTTGGGATAGAAGATGACTACTTTCAGCTTTATTCTAGTTGGATGGCAGAAGTCTATAATTTTCTCAGGGATTATAATTGTAGTCTGCATCATCTACCAGGAAAAACAGTCACTATGTACATGTACCTAACATTATCCAGTTGTAATTTAGGATGAGAACCATAGAGGCAGGAGAAAAGAGGAAAAGAGAGGGAGTTAAGACATGGTAAGAAAGAAAAAGGAGAGGTAAAGGGAGTAGTTCACCAGAGACTGTATGATTGTGCATTAGGGATGCTTTAGGAAATTCCTGCAGTGGGGAAGAGCTTAACATTGGCTCCTTAACACCTTGAAAAATTGGAAAATTTATTGAGGCTTACCTTAATTAATTTGATAGTGATTACTACATTTTTTTGAGCATTAGCACAGATTGTTTTTCTTAACCAAGTAGATAAATAAAATAAAATTCTCAGGAGTTTATTAGTTTTATATTGAATGACAGCACTTTCGCTTCTATACCTTCACAAATATGTCCCTTTGAAAATGGTCTGGGAAGTGTAATAGTAATATTCTGGTTTCAGCTCTCAGGATTATAAAAATGTAATTTTTTTTTCAACGTTTATTTATTTTTGGGACAGAGAGAGACAGAGCATGAACGGGGGAGGGGCAGAGAGAGAGGGAGACACAGAATCGGAAACAGGCTCCAGGCTCTGAGCCATCAGCCCAGAGCCCGACGTGGGGCTCGAACTCCCGGACCGCGAGACCGTGACCTGGCTGAAGTCGGACGCTTAACCGACTGCGCCACCCAGGCGCCCCAAAAATGTAATTTTTTAATGTTTATTTATGAGACAGAGAAAGAGAGCGTGAGTGCGGGAGGAGCAGAGAGAGGGAGACGCAGAATCTAAAGCAGGCTCCAGACTTTGAACTGTCAGCACAGAGCCTGAAGTGGGGCTTGAAATCATGAACTGTGAGATTATGACCTGAGCTGAAGTCAGACGCTTAAACTACTGTCAGCTCTCAGGGTTATAATCCTACTCCTGTTTGCTATATTCCTACCTAGGATATTAAGATAATCAGTACCAGCAGGCCCTTGTTAACTTGAACTTTAAAAGAACTGTAGCTTTAAAAATTTTTTTTTTATTTTCATTTTTTAAGATTTTATTTATTTTTATTTTTTGAGAAAGAGAAAATGTACAAGTGGGGGAGGGGCAGAGTGAGAGACACTTAAGCAGTTTCTACATTTAGCATGGAGCCCAATATGGGGCTTGATCCCATGACTCTGGGATCATGACCTGAGTTGAAATCAAGAGTCAGACACAAAACCAGTTGAGCCACCTAGGCACCCTAAGAACTGTGACTTTATTTAAACACACTACTGCATGGCCTCTTAAGTAACTTTAGCTCTAAAATTTTGTGATTTTGTATATTACTTTACTTGTTACTCTTTTGAGTGAGTTTCAAGGCTAATACCATGTTAACTAAACAAGGTTTATATCAGAATAGTCATGTTGTCAGTATTTTTTTTTAAAAGAATTTCTATAGAGAAAAGAAAAATGATTGCCAGGTGGCATCAAAAACAAGAGAGAATGTTTCACCTGCCACCTTGTTAAAACTAAAGTCAGATATAAAAGAAGAGAGTCAAAACAAGACAGGAAAACAGCAAAGACCATTTTATTTATTTATTATTTAAAGATAACCATTAAAAATTTTTCTTAATCTTAATTTTTACTGATTTATTTAATTTTTAAATTTTAATTCCAGTATAGTTAACATATAGTGTTATATTAGAATCAGCTATACAATATAATGATTGAGCAATTCTATACAATACTCAGTGTTCATCATGATATGTGTACTCTTTTTTTTACATCTTTTTAAAAAATATTTTTTTTGATGTTTACTTATTTTTGAGAGAGAGAGAGAGAGAGTGAATGAGCACGGGAAGGGCAGAGAGAGAGGGAGACACAGAATCTGAAGTAGGCTCCAGGCTCTGAGCTATCTGTCAGCACAGAGCCAGACTCGTGGCTCGAACCCACAAACCATGAGATCATGACCTGAGCTGAAGTTGGATGCTTAACCGACTGAGCCACCCAGGCGCCCCTCTTTTTTTTTTTTACATCTTAACAAATGGTGTTCTTTATAGTAATAGTATCATCTGTAACATATTAATATACAGTTGACCCTTGAATAACACAGGTTTGAACTGTGTGGGTCCACTTATGCACCTATTTTAAAGTGCTGTAAATGTATTTTCTCTCTTATGATTTTTATTTTTTAATAATTTTTAATTCCAGTATAGTGAATATACAGTGTTATACTAGTTTCAGGTGTACAATACAGTGATTCAGCAGTTCCATCCACTACTCAGGGCTCATCATGATAAATGTAGTCCCAATCCCCTTCACCTATTTCACCCATCCCCCTACCCACTTTCCCTTTGGTAACCATCACTTTGTTCTTTATAATTGGAGTCTGTTTTTTAATTTGTCTCCTTTCATCTTTGTTCATTTGTTTTATTTCTTAAATTCCACATATGAGTGAAATCAAGCCATATTTGTCTTTATTATGACTGACTTCACCCCCTCTATATCCATCCATGTAGTTGCAAATGGCAAGATTTCATTTTCTTTTTATGGCTGAGTAGTATACCTCTGTGTGTGTGTGTGTGTGTGTGTGTACCACATCTTCTTTATTCATTCATCCATCAGGGGACACTTGAGTTATTTCCATAATTTTACTATTGTAAATAATGCTGCAGTAAACATAGGAGTGCATATATCTTTTGTATTCTTTGTAGTGGAACTACTGGACCACATGGTAATTCCATTTTTAATTTTTCAAGGAACCCCCATACTGTTTTCAACAGTGGCTACACCAGTTTGCATTCCCACCAACAGTGCACGAGGATTTCTTTTTCTCTGCATCCTTGCCAACACTTATTGTTTCTTGTGTTGTTGATTTTAGACATTCTGACAGGTGTGAGGTGATATCTCATTGTGGTTTTGGTTTGCATTTCCCTGATGATGAGTGATATTGAGTATCTTTTCATGTGTCTGTTGGCTATCTGGATGTCTTCTTTGCAGAAATGTCTGTTCATGTCTTGTCATTTTTTTAAAAAGTTTATTTATTTATTTGGGGGGAGGGAGGGGCATAGGGAGAGAGAGAATCCGAAGCAAGCTCTAGGTTCTGAGCTGTCAGCACAGAGCCCTATGCTGGGATTGAGCCATGAGATCATGACCTGAGCCAAAGTCAGATGCTTAACCGACCGAGCCACTCAGGTGCCCCCGCAAATAGTTTATTTTTGCTTTTGTTTCCCTTGCTTCAGGAGACATATCTGGAAGGATGTTGCTATGGCTGATGTCAGAGAAATTACTGCCTGTGTTCTCTTCCAGGATTTTTATGGCTTCAGGTCTCACATTTAGGTCTTTAGTCCATTTTGAGTTTATTTTTGTGTAAAGTGTAAGAAATTGGTCCAGTTTCATTCTTCTGTATGTAGGTGGCCAGTTTTCCCAACATCATTTGTTGAAGAGATTGTCTTTTTTCTCATTGCCTCCTTTGTCAAAGATTATTTGGCCATACAATTATGGGTCTTTTTCTGAGCTCTCTCTTCTGTCCCGTTGATCTTTGTGTCTGTTTTGGTTTTATTTATTTATTTATTTTTTAGAGAGAGATAGAGAGCACACATGCATGATTTGGGGAGGGGGAGGGAGGGAGGGAGGGAGGGTGAGAGAGAGAGAGAGAGAGGGAGAGAATCTTAAGCAGGCTCCCTGTTCAAGTGTGGGGCTCGATCCCGTGATGGTAGGATCATGATCTAAGCTGAAATCAAGAGTCTCATGCTCAACTGAATGAGCTACCCAGGTGCCCTGTGTCTGTTTTTGTGCCAGAACTATACAGTTTTAATGACTACAGTTTGTAGTATATAATGAAATCTGGTTTTGTGATAACCCCAGTTTTGTTCTTTTTTAAGATTGCTTTGGCTATTTGGGATCTTTGTGGTTACACACAGGTTTTAAGATTACTTGCTCAAAGTACACCATTTTAAATGCTATCACTTTCCATTCAGCTTATCCTGGGAAGAGAAAAGTGTCCTTCCCTGCTGATGGTTAGGAGGATATACCAAGTGTTACTTACAAAGAACATGTTACACTGATTTTCAGTGAAGCAACTGGAAGAGTAAATGACAAAATTTAGATAACATAAATGGTCCAGGATTGCTTGATTTTGTAATTGTTGAAAATTCTGTCTGTGACTGCTGTCACTGGTCTTACCACACCTTCAGATGTTCCTCAATTCCTCAATCCATGCTTTTGACATTAGCAGCCACTAAGAATAAGCATGGCAGATTGAGAGAACTTTAAGTACTTCTACATGAAGCTGGGGAAGCAGCCTGTGCTATTTACCACAAGGGCTTTGGAGAGGGGAATAGCAGCCTGGGGAGGTGGGAACAGCAGTAAGCCTAGGAGAAGTTTAAGCCCAGAGGAAATTAAACACTGAACTGATGGTGCTTAAAAAAAAACTTTCAGTGACATGTTCAAATGCTCATTATTTAGCGTAGCATAGAAGGCCCACCATAATTGCCATCCCTGTAAACCTTTTGTTATAGCATTATTATAATATTTTTTGTTCTGTAAACATGGCTTGCATTTTCTTGCTTTTATGCCTGTTCTTATGCTATATCTTTGCTTGCATACTTGATTTACCCCTCAGTCTGTATTTGTAAGCTCTGCCTTTTAGCAATATTAGCCTCCTTCCCTGTGCACCTCATGGATATCTTTATTATAATACAGCATATGCTCTTATGGTTATTGTTTATACATTTACTTTCCTGAAGGGCAGAGCCTATGTTTTATTCATTGTTATATTTTACACTTTTGACAGTTTGTGGCTTACGATAAATATTTGTTGGATGGAAGACAGAGACAACAGAATAGTGAAGTGCATGAAGGAGAAAGTCCAAAAATAAAATGTATAACTTTTACTTATTTAAAAAATTTTTTTTATGTTTATTTATTTTTGACAGAGAGAGAGAGAGAGAGAGAGAGAGAGAGAGAGAGAGAGAGAGAGACAGAGCATGAGTGGGGGAGGGGCAGAGAGAGAGGGAGACACAGAATCCAAAGCAGGCTCCAGGCCCTGAGAGCCCAACGTGGGGCTTGAACTCACAGACTGTGAGATCATGACCTGAGCCAAAATCAAGAGTTGGATGCTTAACTGACTGAGCCACCCAGGTGCCTCTAAAATGTATTATTTCTAAAGCAATTGTATCAGATTGTTTCATTGAGTTTTACTGTGAATCCAGTATTATTTAACAATGTAAAGAAACAATTTTACAGATATTACTAAAAAACTATAAGCCTAGAGAGTTATGAAAATGTATGCCAGCCTATCCCAGATGTAGTTTGAAGTAAAGGGAAAGAAGATGGGATGAATACAGCCCAATTATTTGAATCTGTTGGAAAAAATTTCCATCCAGTAGCAAATGAGTTATATTTAGATATGAAGCAAATTATCATCATTTGTGACTCTAGCCAGCCCTCTCCTGAAAAATATCTGAAGCACCAGTTTCTGCTTATTGTTCATTACTTCTCTGGGAAGGTTTCGTTTAGACAAAAATCACAAAGAGAGTATGTGGTATTAGATTGAATTTTGAGTAACCGAAAAGTTTAATGAAGAGAACATAATGGTACACATAACTAGATTATTCACTTGAGTTCCTTCCCTCTTCTTTGCCAATCTTGGTTCTCCCTCATTTCTGGCTATCTGGGTTGACATGCCCTTCAAGAATGAGACTAGATGTGGTCCATCCCAGGCAGTAAACAACTTTTTGGAACTGTTCATTCCAAGTTTCAGTCAATGGTCCTCAAACTTGGGTGTATGCCAGAATCCCTAAGATGCTTGATAAAAACTACAGATGCCTAGACTACTAAGAATTTCTGAGTGTGGCCAGAACACCCACAATTTTTAACATACATTGTAATCTGAAACGATTGGTTTGGATCTTTCATGTTTAATGTATTCTGGGAGCAAATAACTGTATATTACCTTTCAAGATTCATCTATTCCTGGGTTTTACCATCTATCAGAAGGTGGATACCTAGATGATACTTGCTATGGGTTAAAGTGTGTACTCCCCAAATTCATATGTTGAAGTCCTAACCCCTCTCCCTAGTGCCTCAGAATGTGACTATATTTGGAGATAGGGTCTTTAAAGAGATATCACATTAAAATTAAACCATTAGGATGGGCCCTGATCTAATATTAGTGGACTGGTGTCCTTAATAAGAATAGGAGATTAGGACATGCACATGAACAGAGGGAAGACCATGTAAAGACATGGGACAAAGACAGCCATTTGCAAGCAAGGAGTTAGGCCTTGGAAGATAACAAACCTGCCAAAACCTTGATCTCAGACTTCTATCTTCTAGAATTGTGAGAAAAGTAATTCTGTTGTGTAAGTCACCTAGTCTGTGATACTTTGTTATGGCAGCCCTAGAAAACGAATACAGTACTAATCTGTGTTGTGTATCTTCTATGTACAAGGCACTGTGCGAACACTTTTTTGAACCCCTTAGAATGTTGCTAGCTCTTACATTTGTGGAGGGAAGGAAGGAAGGAAGATGTAGGCTAGGATCCAAGAAAGCCATTCATGAATGGTATGATATGTCCTCTTCCCTGTTGTCCACACACTTTAGAATTCCTTTCTTGGGGTGCCTGGGTGGGTCAGTCTGTTATCTGTTAAGCCTTTGACTTTGGCTCAGGTCATGATCTTGTGGCTGGTGAGTTTGAGTCCTGCATTGGGCTCTCGGCTGTCAGCATGCAACCCGCTTTGGATCCTCTGTTTCCCTTTCCCTATGATTGTAGTCACAGCACTTCCAACAATTATTATTTTTTCTAATTCCAACTAGCAGTGTGTTAATTGAAATTAGGGAGAACAGAAATAAGGGGAGCTAGGCCATTACCTAGCCTCTGCATCCTCTTTTTACCTCCCACTACATCTATGAACTATTCTGGATGCCATACTGGTTAATATAGTTGTTATATTAAAAGTCCACTTCAGTTTTTATTCTGATTCAACAAATATTTATTGTGTACCTAATATCTACCCATTACGAGGCTAGAAATTAAGTATACAAAGGTGAACACAGCATGGTTTCTTTCCTAAAGGAGTATGCACTTCAGTAAATACAACAGAGGAAATAAATGCATCAATAGAATAAAAGATAAGGGCAGAAATGGCTATTTTATTTTAATAAGAGATCCGACTTAGTAGTTCTGAGTCAGAATGATTGTTAGAATTACTAGGAGAACATTTTAAGTGAGTCACAGATTCTACCATCGATCAACTTATTCAGAATTTTCAGGCATGAGGTCTTTGATTCTGTGTTTACAAAAACTCTCTTCTGGTCCCTCATGCTCATGAGGTTGGAATACAGAGGTCTAATGTATCTTAAGTGTAGGTAAGTGTGTGAAGTGGAGGTTTGCACTCAAGTAGTAAGTTAGGTGATGGTCCATGTGCTAAGGATTACTGAATCAGTTTACAGAGTATAATATGTTCTCTGTGTGTGATTTAAAAAGTATTATTAGTGTCTCAAAACGTAAGTGGAATAAATGAAATAATATTTTTAATCAAACTAAGGATTCTGAGAGGTAAGTGACCAAAAGCCCAACTCAAATTAGCATAATCCTAAAAGAGCATGCATGGGCTCATAGATGGACAAAGGTGGAATATAGAGCCTCTAAAGTGCTATCCAGCACAGTGGCCACTAGCCATATATGAAATATGGCTGGTCTGAGTTCATATATTTTTTTTTCTTTTTTTTTTTTAAGAAATTTTATTTTATTTTATTTTTTTTTAATGTATGAAATTTATTGTCAAATTGGTTTCCATACAACACCGAGTGCTCATCCCAAAAGGTGCCCTCCTCAATACCCATCACCCACCCTCCCCTCCCTCCCACCCCCCCATCAACCCTCAGTTTGTTCTCAGTTTTTAAGAGTCTCTTATGCTTTGGCTCTCTCCCACTCTAACCTCTTTTTTTTTTTCCTTCCCCTCCCCCATGGGTTTCTGTTAAGTTTCTCAGGATCCACATAAGAGTGAAACCATATGGTATCTGTCTTTCTCTGTATGGCTTATTTCACTTAGCATCACACTCTCCAGTTCCATCCACGTTGCTACAAAAGGCCATATTTCATTTTTTCTCATTGCCACGTAGTATTCCATTGTGTATATAAACCACAATTTCTTTATCCATTCATCAGTTGATGGACATTTAAGCTCTTTCCACAATTTGGCTATTGTTGAGAGTGCTGCTATAAACATTGGGGTATAAGTGCCCCTATGCATCAGCACTCCTGTATCCCTTGGGTAAATTCCTAGCAGTGCTATTGCTGGGTCATAGGGTAGGTCTATTTTTAATTTTCTGAGGAACCTCCACACTGCTTTCCAGAGTGGCTGCACCAGTTTGCATTCCCACCAACAGTGCAAGAGGGTTCCCGTTTCTCCACATCCTCTCCAGCATCTATAGTCTCCTGATTTGTTCATTTTGGCCACTCTGACTGGCGTGAGGTGATATCTGAGTGTGGTTTTGATTTGTATTTCCCTGATAAGGAGCGACGTTGAACATCTTTTCATGTGCCTGTTGGCCATCCGGATGTCTTCTTTAGAGAAGTGTCTATTCATGTTTTCTGCCCATTTCTTCACTGGGTTGTTTGTTTTTCGGGTGTGGAGTTTGGTGAGTTCTTTCTAGATTTTGGATACTAGCCCTTTGTCCGATATGTCATTTGCAAATATCTTTTCCCATTCCGTTGGTTGCCTTTTAGTTTTGTTGGTTGTTTCCTTTGCTGTGCAGAAGCATATTTTCTTTAAGTGTAAAATACACATTGGGTTTTGAAGATTTGGTATACAAAAAGAATGTATTGTTTTCTTAACATTTTTCTATACTGAATACATGTTGACATAATATTTTGGATATGTTGGGTTAAATAACATATCTAAAAATTAATTTTACCTATTTTTACTTCTTTTTAATGTAGCTACACATGTGGCTCACATTATGTTTTTGTTGGACCGCATTATGCTAGAATCATTGGAAATAGGGGATCTATGCCTCTAGGACTGTCTTTCCTCTCTGCTTCTTTCTGGATGTCAGCCTTATTACCTTCAATTGCAGAGGACTTTTCTCCTAGAAGCAGAAACCTGGAATCTTACAAGGTCTCTACTAAAGAGGAATGGGCACTTCTCTTCCAGATCCTATTTTGAAAATCCTAAGGAAGAATTTTAATTGGTGCAGCTGGAATCATGAACCAATCACTGTGGCTGAGAGAATAGAATAATACTGTGATTGGCTGCATCTGGGCCAAGTGTCCATTTCCTGTAGCTGGGCCAGGGCACAAAATAAAGTGGTTAGTCACTACCAGAACCACATGGGTAGAATAGAAGATTAATTTCC
The DNA here is from genome assembly GCF_007474595.2 of Lynx canadensis. Lineage (NCBI taxonomy): Eukaryota > Metazoa > Chordata > Mammalia > Carnivora > Felidae > Lynx > Lynx canadensis. Next base: position 120,019,166 of record NC_044309.1, on the reverse strand, counting down.
CTATATTTTTCAAAACAATAATAATAATTAGTGTTTGTTTAGTGCTTACTATGAGCGAGGCATTATGATAAGCATTTTTACATAGGTTTTCTCATTTAATATGTTGAACAGCTATCTTGAGGAATTCTGATGGAATCTTACATGTAATAAATCTGGAACCATGACATTCTCCTGATCTTTCCAATCTTAATAAATAAATGAACACATAAATACTTAAGCCATACAACCCAGGAATCATCCCTGCTTCATTCCCTCCTTCCCCTTGCCTTCATCCATTTATTAATGTTAAATAATTAACTTTTCCATATCCATGCTTTACACAATAGCCAGAATATTTTTAAAACATAAATCTCAATTAAATAAAGCAGTTCAGTGAATGAAATCTAAACTTCCCAGCATTGTGTGGCTTCTGTTTAACTCTCCAGTTCCTTCTTGTGCTATACTGCTTCTCACTATGTTTCAGTTACATAGGTCTCCTTTCATGCCAAGCTCTTTTCTATCTTTGGCCTTCCCTCTTCCTGGAATGATTTTCTGGTTTTGTGAGTGGCTAGCTCATCCTTATCCTTTGTATCTCAGCTTAAGTGTCACCTCCTCAGAAAGACTGTATCCTGAACATCCTATAGAAAATGGATCTATAGTTACTTTTTAACTATCTCATCACACTCTTTTATAGCACTTGTCATAATCTACACTTATTTGTTTACCATCTGACCCATTTACTCATGCATAAACTCCATGATTATATTGAACTTTGCTGACTTGTTCACTGTTCTGATCCCAGCATCTGTATAATATCTGGGAACATAGTAGGTGTTCAGTAAATATTTGTTGAATATGTGAATGAATATTTATAGATGAGGGAACTGAGGCTTAGAGAAGGTAAAGAACTGACTCAAGTCATATAGTATGAAGTGACAGAACCAAGTTCCAAACCCAGGCAGCTTGATTGCAGAGCCCCACTATTAATTGCCATGCCATAAGAAGGGACTATTGTAGTGGGCAGGCAAAACAATAAATGTCTAATAGTAGAAAGCACTGGTCTTGGTATCAGAAGTCTTGTATTCATTTTTGGCACTGTTAACTGGAGTGAGAAGGCCCCATTTAGTCCACATGGCTGGGAGTAGAGGAGGGATGTTATACAAACAATAATTGGGACCTATACCAGAACTGGAATAATTCTGAAAAAGAATGAGGGCAAATAACAAATGCCTACAATATGATTCTAGTATATTCTCAGAGTGCACTGAGAGGCTACCTATACCTTTCTTACAGAGGCCATCTCTTTTGACACTTACCTTTTGCAAATGACTTGAAATTTTGAAATATGATATTTTCTGGTGGATATTAAGTTTGGAATGAAATTGTGGGGACAGCTGGAAACAAGATAATTGCTAAATGTGAAATCTGAGAGCGCAGGCTGACAGTTGTGAGAATATGATAATATTTTCTACTATAATAAATGCAAAGTCATGGATAGACTGGTAGTTGCAATTCTTTTCTCTCTTAGTATAAATGACTCTCTCCATCCATTCCAAAAGTGTATCTAGTATTTATAGTTATTGTTCTTTAGTCATATTATAAACTAAGGTTAAAGGTTATAGCATTTTGTTTTCCTGATGTATTTCTAAGAATATACATCTGTTTTTTAACTTGTAATTTTTATCTAGAAAAAATATTAATGATTTTATCTATCTGTTCTCTCTTTATCGGTTCAAAAATAATTTAATTTTCTAGAGGATAATTATACTTGTGGAGGGGAATGCCTCATTGTTTTTGTGTGTGTGTGCTTTTGAAAGAAATTGTATGATTCATTTACCCAGGGAAATAATTTGGATTGTCTATTTACAGTTTTTTTCAATTTTCATTTCCATTGGCCAGATATAGTTAACATAATAGCCAACATGTACTTGAACTGATCACCATTATAAACCTGCCGTGACACAGGGCTTTTAGTCTTCCCTGCTTGAAGACTGTGGTCTCATTTGAACAGAAATATTTTGCAGTAAAACATTCCTCCGTCTTTTTTCCCCTCTTATGGATAAATCCACCAAAACTGATCTAATATGGTCAAATTTTCAACACAGTTCATTGTTTTTTTCAAACCCATAAACTGAAGCAAATAAAATTCACTTCTCCAAGCCTTCTACAACTTACTATACACCCTCAACTTTAGCTTTCCCTATCTCCTTTCATATTATGAAAGCCTCATTCTTTATAAATGAAACACAGAGGGGGGAAAACTTAAAAGTCATAGTTAATGCTGAAATACACGGCAGGAAAATAGAGCCTTTTCTTTTTGGTGAGATCTGATTTATTCATACATTGCATACATTCACTTGCCAAACATTGACTGAACATTTCCTTTATATGAGAAACAAGGATCAAATAGAGTAGAAAGTATATAGGATCCAGGAGTCAGAAGACCAAGGTTCAAATCCTGACTCTGCCTCTTCATAACTGTGATTATGGCAGAAACAAATATCCCTAATGAGTCATGGTTCTTCCATGATTTTTAAGGTGAGGATAATAGAATCTTCTCTGCCTGCCTTTAAGAATTATGGTAAAGCTCTAAAGAATTCTGTAAATTATAGCTTTCCAAATAAATGTCAAATGTATTTCTTATTATGTGCATGAAACTACTTCATATGGAGGATGTATAAAAATCACCATTCTTTTTACTATACTTTGGTTTACCAGTCCATTTCCTGGAATCATTTTTTCATGACTTTATATTTTTAGAGCAATTTTAGATTTACTATAAAATTGAGAGGGGTTGCAGAGATTTTTCATATACTGTCTGCTCCCACACATGTATAGCCTCCCTCATCATCAAAGTCATTCACCAGAATGGTACTTTTTTTTTGTTAAAACAAGGATGAATATGCATTGGTACATAACAATCATCTGAAGTCCATAATTTACCTTAGGGTTCACTCTTGGTGTCATACATTCTATAGATATGGAAAAATGTGTGATGACACATATCCATCATTATAATATCAAACAGTATTTTCACTGCCCTAAAAACCCTCTGTGCCCTGCCTGTTCATCACTACCCCTCCCCCAAACAATCACTGAACTTTTTAATATCCTTATAGTTTTGCCTTTTCCAGAATGTCATATAGTTGGAATCATATAGTATGTAGCCTTCTTAGATTGACTTCTTTCACTTAGTAATATGAATTTAAAGTTCTTCCAAGTCTTTTTTCATGGCTTGATATCACTTCTTTTTAGTGCTGATTACTATTCCATTGTGTGGATGTACCATAGTTTATTTACCTATTTTCCCACTGAAAGGTATCTTGGTTGCTTCCAAGTTTTGAAGATTATGAATAAAGCTGCTATAAACATAAACATGCAGGGTTTTGTGTGGATGTAAGTTTTCAGTTCCTCTGAGTAAATACCAAGGAGTGTGAATGTTAGATCTAATGGTAAGAGTATGTTTAGTTTTGTAAGAAACTGCTAAATTATCTTCCAAAGTGGCTGTACCATTTTACATTCCTACTGAGATTTTATGAGAGTTCCTGCAGCTCCACATACTTACCAACATTTGGTGTTGTTAGTGTTCTGGATTTTGGCCATTCTGGTAGATTTGTAGTGGGATCTCATTGTTATTTTAATTTGCATTTTCCTGATAACATGTGATGTGGAGCATCTTTTCATCTGTATATCGTCTGTGGTGAGATCTCTATTAATGTCTTTGGCCTACTTTTTAATTGGGTTGTTTGTTTTCTAGTTGTTGAGTTTTAGGAATTCCTTGTCTATTTTGGCCAACAGTCTTTTATCAGATTTGTCTTTTGCAAATATTTATCCCAGTCTCAGCTTATCTTCTTATTCTCTTGATACTGTCTTTTGCAGAGCAGAAGTTTTAAATTTTAATGGAGTTCAGGTTATTAATTATTTCCTTCATGGATCGTGTCTTTGGTGGTATATCTAAAAAGGTATCACCGCACCCAACTGAATCTGGGTTTTCTCTTAGGTTATCTTCTAGGAGTTTTATAGTTTTGCATTTTACATTTAGGTCTATTATCCAGTTTAAATTAATTTTTGTGAAGGGTGTGAGATCTGTATATAGTTTCAGTTTTTGTATGTCCGTGTCCAGTTGTTCCAGCACCAGCTGTTGAAGAGACTACCTTGTTCTATTGTATTGCCTTTGTTCTTTTGTCAAAGATCAGTTAACTATAGAGGTCAATTTCTGGGCACACTGTTCTGTTACATTGATCTGTTTGTCTATTCTTTTGCTAATACTACACTGTCTTGATTACTATAGCTTTCTAGTAAGTCTTGAAGTAAGAGAGCATCAGTCTTCCAACTTTTTTTTGTCCTTCAGTATTGTATTGGCTATTCTGGGTCTTTTGCTTCTCCATATACACTTTAGCTTGCTGGGATTTTGATTGGGATTACATCAAATCTATAGATCAAGTTAGAAAGAACTGACATCTTGACAATATTGAGTCTTTCTATCCATGAACATAATCTCCATTTATTTAGTTCTTTGATTTCATTCATCATAAGTTTTGTAGTTTTACTAATGGATCTTGTACATATTTTGTTAGATTTATACCTAAGTATTTCATTTTGTGGGGTGCTAATAAAAATGATATTGTGTGTTTAATTTCACTTTTTATTGCTGGTATGTAAGAAAATAATTTACTTTCATGTATTAACCTTGTATCCTCGCAACCTTGCTATAATCGCTTATTAGTTCCAGGAGGGTTTTTATGGTTGTTGTTGTTGTTGATTCTTTCAGATTCTCTACATAGATAATCATGCTGTCTGCAAACAAGGACAGTTTTATTTCTTCCTTTCCAACCTGTATACTTATTTCCTTTTCTTACCTTATTGCACGAGCAAGTATTTCTAGTACAAAGGGGTGGTAAGAGAGGAAATTCTGGCCTTGTACCTGATTTTAGTGGGAAAGTTTTGAGTTACTCACCACCATTATATATGATGTTAGCTGCAGGTTTTTTATCAAGATAGTCTTTATCAATAGAAAGTTACCCCTCTATTCCTAGTTTTCAGAGTGTTTTTCTATCATAAATTGGCAATGAATTTTTTTAAAATGCTTTTTGTGTATCTGTTGATATGATCATATGATTTTTCACTTTTAGTCTGTTGATATGATGGATTACAGTAATTATAGATAGTCTGAATGGGCCTATATCTATTAAAGGAATTGAGTCAATAACCAGTAATCTCCAAAACAGAAAACACCAGGCCCAGATGGGTTCACTGGTGAATTCTATCAAACATTTAAGAAAGAAATTATACGAATTCCCTATAATCTATCTCAGAATAGAAGCAGAAGGAATAATTTCCTACTCATTCTGTGAGGCCAGCATTACCCTAATACCAAAACCAGACAAAGACATTACAAAAAAAGAAAATATAAATCAATTTTTCTCATGAACATAGATGTAGAAATCCTCAACCATTAGCACATTGAATTTTAAAAAGTATAAAAACAATTACACACCATGACCAAATATTATTTATTTCAGGTATGCAACTGAGGTTCAGCATTTGGACAGGATGGCCAGAGCTGGCTGGAGTTGAGTTTTTTCTCTCCTAGGTCAGTTTGGCTCTGGCTAATTAGTTTTCCCTGAAGGCAGGGAGTCCCTAAGAAGGGCAGGAAGTCCCTAAGAACAGAGGTGCTCTGTGTATTTAACAATGGTTCCTTTCCCCTTCCCCTGGAAGCTTGAGAAGAATTTTCTTTGATATTTACTTTGGGAATCTAGTTGAACTCCTGGAGGAGAATCCCACAATTACTGTGTTGGGGGCAGGTATCCCACAACAGTGTCCTCCTAGAGATTTTTTAAAAAATTATTATTATTATTTTTTTTTTATTTTTTTTTTCAACATTTATTTATTTTTGGGACAGAGAGAGACAGAGCATGAACGGGGGAGGGGCAGAGAGAGAGGGAGACACAGAATCGGAAACAGGCTCCAGGCTCTGAGCCATCAGCCCAGAGCCTGACGCGGGGCTCGAACTCACGGACCGCGAGATCGTGACCTGGCTGAAGTCGGACGCTTAACCGACTGCGCCACCCAGGCGCCCCTAAAAATTATTTTTAATGTTTATTTATTTTTGAGAGAGAGAGGCAAGCAGAGAGAGAGGGAGACACAGAATCTGAAGCAGGCTCTAGACTCTGAGCTGTCAGCATAGAGCCTGATGCGGGGCTTGAACTCATGAACCAGGAAATCATGACCTGAGCCGAAGTTGGACACTTAACTGACTGAGCCACCTAGGCGTCCCTAGGGATTTTTTTACATTAGAAAATTGAATGCTATTCTTTTAAAAAAAAATAATTGTTTTTATTATTATTAAGTAATCTCTTCACCCAACGTGGGGCTCCAATGTACAACCCTGAGATCAAGAGTCACATGCTGTACTGACTGAGCCAGCCAGGCACTTGGAATAATATTCTTTTTTTCATCATTATTATTGAGATATAATTGACATAAAACATTGTGTCAGTTTAAGGTGTACAGTATGTTATTTTGATACATTTGTGTATTGCAATATGATTACTCCAGTAGTATTAGGTAACACTTAGGTCATACATTTATCATTTTCTTTTCTGTGTTGAGAACAGTTAAGATTTTGTCTCTTAGCAACTTTGAAATTTATAATACAGCAGTGGTGAGTATAATCACTTTGTTGTACGTTAGCTCTCTAGAATTTATTTATCTATTGGTTGTAAGTGTATATACCCTTAACATCTTCCCAGTTCTCCCACACCCTCCAGCCCCTGGTAACCACCATTCTACCTTCTGTTTTTACAAGTCTTATTTTCTTTTAGATTTCACATATAAGTGAGATCATACATTGTCTTTGTATTTGTCTTTATGTGTATTTGTCTTTTTCTTTCTGAGATATTTCACTTAGCATAATGCCTTCAGAGTCTATCCATGTTGTCACAAATGGAAGGATTTCGTTCTTTCTCATGGCTGAATAATATTTTAGTGTGTGTGTGTGTGTGTGTGTGTGTGTGTATGTGTGTATGTGTGTATGTATATCTCACATCTTTATTCATTCATCCATTGATAGACACACTTAGGTTGTTTCCATACTTTGGCTGTTGTAAATAATGCTGCAATGAACATGAGTGTACAGACTTTCCTTCAAGATACTGATTTCATTTCCTTTGGATATATACCCAGGAGTGGGATTGCCAGATCATATGGTGGTTCAATTTTTAATTTTTTGAGGAGCTGCCATACGGTGTTCCATAATGGTTGTACCAATTTGCATTCCCATCAACAGTATGTTAGGGTTCCCCTTTTTCCACATCCCCACCAACATTTATTATCTTTTGTTATTTTTGATAAAAGCCACCCCTGGAGTTTTTAACTTCCAGATTTGTCTGTACTGAGCCTCCAGCACTTCCTCAGTTATACTCAGGTTCTCCTACTTTGCACTGGTTTCCCTCGCAGTTTCTGTTAATGAATCTCTGCTCCGGTAAGCTATAATTCCTGTATCCACCTGTCTCTCTGTTCTTGGGGGCAGCAGCACTTTGCTCTGTGTCTTAGGGATCCAAGAATTGCCGATTTTTCGGTGTGTTCATATTTTTAGTCATTCAGATGAGGCAGTGACTTTCATGCTTTTTACATGTGGAACAGGAAATCAGAAGTCTCTCTGGAAACATTGTAAGACTTTGTTACATAACAATTTAAAGTGCTTTGAAATCCCCTTAAGATAGATTATACGTAACAAGGACATTATTGTTTATTTCTTGTACTGTCTTAATTATTTCCTAAAGTGGAAGTTTTAAGAGAGGCTAGTTTGGCTTCTTTATATTACTTGTAAATAATCCTGATTTTAGGATAGGAAAATCTTCTATAAGAATCTAACAAAGAGGGGCACTCAGCTGGCTCAGCTCGTAGGGCATGTGACTCTTAATCTTGGGGTTGTGAATCAAGCCCCAAATTGAGGTAGAGTTTACTTAAAAAAAAAAATATATATATATATATATCAAAATGACTTTTTCCTCTAGAGATGAACTAGGTAATTTATAAAAATATTTTTAAATGGCTCAGATATATTTATAAAATGAATATTATACTTATTATACTTATTATACTTAATATATTATGACATATACTTGATATATACTTGAATACGTAGAGATGGAATTGTAGTTTGTAACATTAGATGTGTAGGGGTACCAGATAATTTAATATATTAGAAAATAAATGCAATATGTATTTAGATTTTTAGTTGAACATATATACCTCACTGAATTTGGGAGTTACGCTGTGGGGGAAAGACCATTAGATGAGGATGGATTTGGAAGAATTGAGTTCTAATCCTAACTATGGAAAGTATGGTTTAGTGAGTAACTGGATAGGTTTTTGGGTCAGTCATGTTTTTTGAATCCCAGTTCTACCACTTTTTGCTGAGTGACCTTGGGTAAGTTTCCTAATCTTCCTAAACTTTAATTTGTTTAGCTTAAAAAAAGAGATAATTATAGTACTTATCTCTTAGGGTTACTGTAAGGATTAAATGAGAAAATGCACAGTAAGTATTTAGCAGTTTATTAGATCATCATCATCGTCATCATCACCACCACTAATGCCACTGATTAATCATTTAATCTGTCTAGCTCTGTTAGGTTCTCTTATTTATAAAAGGACTAAATTAGTTGATTTCCTTGTGGCTATTATTATTATTATTATTTGAGTAAATGTGTTTGAGAGTGCTCTGTTAAAAGCCTGCCTAAATAGAAGATATCATCATCATCTTAGGATTGTTTGAGCTCTGAAATGTTATGACAAAAATGAAAAACCATCTATGACATTAATCCTTGGCTCTCCTGTTTTATCTCAAAGCTGTGACTAAAGCAGAGAGAAATTTGTTGCCAATCTCCTCATCTTTGCTTTCTTCATCATTATTCCATATTTATCCATCGTATATAGCAAATTACAGAAAACAGATAGGGTTTCTTAAGCCAAGACCAAAATAGGAAGAGGAGGAAGCCACAATAATAGTGGATATTTACTTAATCTTAGTATGTACCAGATACTATGCTAAGAGCTTTATATATATATATTGCTGTTTAATATGCATATATATATATATATATATATATATATATATATATATTTAAAATTAAGCCTTTCCCCATTGTACTTCTACCTTAATCTTTTTATTCTTTGTCTCTGTAACTTTTGTCTCCTTAATCTTATTTCCCCATAATTCTCTTCTAAGAATTCTGCATTTTGGCCAAGTGCTGGATGGTGGTTTGCAACATTTATTGAACATATCTTTTACTGTTCAAACTTTATGTCCCTATTTGAAACCCCTCTTCTTCCTTTCTGTTTTCCCTACCAGTCTTTAAGCTTGGCTCAGACTTCTATTTTGAAGCTAATTATTGCTAAAGTGGCTTCCCTTCCTTGCTATAAGCACTAGTATGGAAGAAAATACTTTGCTAAATAAAAACATAGTGCTAATTTTTAAATTTGCATACAGTATAATACGTTATTCTAATGGCTATTGAATGTAAAGTTGTTCTTCAACAGCTGAGAATGGAAAAACGGTGTATTTTATTTAAATTTAGACTAATTTGCATAGGCCTTTTTGTGTGGCTTTCAATAGTTTAATTGTAATTCCAGAGTAATGAAGATGATTAGGTAGCTGTTGAAGATGGCTTAAGTCATTTTAAAATGAAAACTGCAAGAGTGCTCAAATTTATTCTCCCATCTTCTTTTGTTGTGTCCTCTCACCCAATTTCAAAATTCTAGTCCCCTTACATACTTTAAAAGAGAAGTAAATACTATTTATCAAAGTAGTAAGTAGTAAGTGACCAATGGAGAGATTTCAAGCATCTGTGGGAGACAGATTTTTGTACAAAATACCTACTATAAATAGTAAAGAATAATTAGTAAATATATGAACTATTTCCTGAAACCTCAGGAAAGTTGTTTAGTTAACAGACTGGTCTGCATTAATTATAGTGACTTAGGGATCATTAATAAATTAGATTGCTTCTATTTCATAGGCACAGAGAACCCTAATTTATGAAGAGAGCATTTTCCAAAAGCTTATTTAAAAGTTGCTTATTGGGAGCTTATTGACATCTTTAAGATGTCACTGTTAGGAGCTGGGTAAAGGATGAAGCTTAAGCCACCAGGGATAGTCATGGTCATAGGAAACTATGACCAAACTCTCCAAATTATATTTGGAGAGAGAGAGGAGGAGGAGGAGAGAGAAGGAGGGAGGAAAATAGGGAGGGAAGCAGAGAGAGAGAGAGAGAGCGAGCGAGCTTGATTGAGATTGAGAGTGGTTCTATGGAATTGCCTCATGTGATTGTAAAGGCTTGGTAAGTCCAAAATCTATAGGGTAGGCCTTTAGGCTTGAGACCAAGGAAAAGTTGAGTCCATAGACAGTCTGTTGGCAGAATTCCTTCTTGCTCCAGGGAGGCTAGTCTTTGTTTTATTAAGGCCTTCAAGTGATTCTGTGAGACCCACACATAAGGAGGGTAATCAGCTTCCAAAGTCCACTGATTTAAAATGTTATTCTTGAGAGGGAGTTAAGATGGCAGAGTAGTAGGGGGCCCCTGGGCCTGCCTCATCCCTGGAACACAGCTAGATTAACATCAAATCATTTTGAACACTTTAGAAATTGATCTGAGGATTAAGAGAACAGTCTGCATGATTGGAAGGAAAGAATGTGGCAGGTACGAGGTGTAGAGAAGTGAACTGGGGGAGAGAAGAGCCATGGTGCCATGGAGGGGAAGGGAGCCCTTTTTGCAGATGAAGGAGAGAAAGTGGGGAGGGAGAGCAGTGCATTGCGTTTGTGCAAGAAAAACACTTCCCGAAAACCATTGACTGGGGAATCAAGAGAAACTATCACCAGGTTTTCACAAGCAGTGGAGCTCAAATTCATGTTTTAGCATTTACCAGAGTCAAAATGGGTGGGTGTGGTGGTACTCCTGTGGTTAAGGAGGGCAGAGGCCTGGAAGCAGACATCCTGGTGTATAGATCCCCTGGGTCACACTGGGAGAGAATGTTCCCCTCCCTGGAGTACATTTGGAAGAGGGTATACTGCCTTTGGAAGGACAAAAGACCCAGCGGGCTCCATCAAGTGGCTGTTTATCAGAAGGGACAGAAGTGCATACAGAGGGCAAATAACCTGGTTGCTGCTTTTTGCTGTGCTTCACCATGAACTCCAAGCACCTGTGCCACTGTGTGCTGCTTTTCTGGGACAAAATGGCACCAGACAGGGCTTGGTGAATCTCTCCTCCAGTGGACGGGAGTGGGTCGCCCTGTACTGGGTCCTTGGAGTTTTGAATCCCGGCCATGTGTAGGAGATAGAACAAGGGAGAACTGTGCTACCAGGTGTGCCGAGGGCCTGGGCACAGAGAGGGTGAGGGCAGGGATCTGACAGAAGCCTGGGACAGAAGAGGGGAAATTGTTCACTTTTCTGCGAGAGTTTCCTGAATAGTGAAGGGTACCAGCTCTCCTCCCTCTTTAGTCCTGGGACAAGAGAGCAGGGTGACTCCATTTTTGCCTTGGCCCACCAACATGATTGGACTTCAGTGAGCAACACAGCACCCCCAGTGGAGGCTGGAGCCACTTACACCAAACCCTGCCCGCATATGTCCTACAGAGGCATCTTTACTAGGGCAGGTGTGACTGAGCCAGCACAGTGTACCTCTTCTGCAGATGACCAGCATGGTTCCTCAGCATTCACCAGGTCTACTGATCACAGAGTACTGCAAAGTGTCAGCTTCAGTTCTGGTAGAAATAGGACCAGGCTTTTCTTTCTTTCCTGTCTTGTCTTGTCTTTTCCTTTTTTCCTTTTTCTTGTTCTTTTTCTTGTTCTTTTTCTCGTTCTTTTCTTGTTCTTTTCTTCTCTTTTCTTTCCTTTCCTTTTCTTCTTTCTTTCTTTCTTTCTTTCTTTCTTTCTTTCTTTCTTTCTTCTTTCTTTCTTTCTTTCTTTCTTTCTTTCTTTCTCAGGCTTATTTTAAACAAATCAAAACACACCTAGTTAGAGGTGTAAACACTCCCCACTGTAAGCAAGGAGGAACTCTGCAGAGGACTGACCTGTGGGAAAGAGCAGCCAAAACACAACAGCAGAGTGCACATAGAATATACCAGAAACACTTCCTAAAGCACCAGGCCCTGGACTGTGTATGGCTCCTTCTTAATATAGCATTACTCTCAGCAGAAAATATAACAAGGTTTCATAACACAGAAAAGACAGAAACCTAGACAAAATGACAAGACAGAGTAATTCTCCCCAAAAGAAAGAGCAAGAAGAAATCACAGGGGTTTACTCAAAACAGATATAAGCAATATATCTGAACACGAATTTAAAACAACAGTCATAAGAATACTAGCTGGGCTTGATGAAAGCATAGATGACATAGAAACAGATACCCTTGCTGCAGAGATAAAAGACTAAAAACTAGTCAGGCCGAAATAAAAAGCAAAACAAAACTATAACCGAGATGCAAAACTGACTAGATGTAATCACAATGAGGTTGGAAGAAGCAGAGAAACAGATAGGTGATATAGAAGATTAAATTATTGAAAATAAAAAAGCTGAAAACAAGAAGGAAAGAAAACTATTAGATCTTGAATATAGACTCAGGGAACTCAGCAACTCCATAAAGTGAAGTAGTATCCATATCATAGGAGTCCCAGGAGAAGAGCGGGGAAAAAAGGACAGAAGGTTTATTTGAACAAATTATAGTTGAGAACTTCCCTAATCCGGGGAAGGAAACAGGCATTCAAATCCAAGAGGCACAGATAACTCCCCTCAAAGTGAACAAAAACAGATCAATATCAAGACATATCATAGTGGAACTTGCAAAATACAAAGGTAAAGAGAATTCTGAAAGCAGTTTGGGACAAAGGTTCTTAATGTACAAGGGTAGACACATAAAGTTAGTAGCTGACCTGTCCACTGAAACTTCTGGCAGGTCAGAATGAAATGACCTGATATTCAACATGTTAAATGGGAAAAATATGCAGGCAAGAATACTTTATCCAGCAAGGCTGTCATTCAAAATAGAAGGAGAGATAAAGAGTTTCCAAGACAAACAAAAACTAAAGGAGTTCATGAACACTAAACCAGCTCTGCAAGAAATATTAAAGGTGACCCTTTGAGTGGGAGAGACCAAAAGCAACAAAGACTAAAAAGGAACAGAGATAATCTACAGGAACAGCGACTTAACAGGTAATACAGTGGCACTACATTCATACCTATCGATAATTACTCTGAATGTTAATGAACTAAATGTTCCGATCAAAAGATGTAGGCTATCAGAATGGATAAAAAAAAACAAGATCCATTGATGTGCTGTTTCAGAGACTCATTTTAGATCAAAGACACTTCCAGTTTGAAAGAGAGAGGATGGAGAAACATTTATCATGCTAATGGACATCAAAAGAAAGCTGAAATAGCCATACTTGTATCAGATAATCTAGATTTTAAACCAAAGACTGTGGTAAGAGATGAAGAAGGGCACTATATCATAATATAGTGGACTGTCCAACCAGAAGATCTTAGAATTGTAAATATTTATAACCCCACATTGGAAGAAGCCAAGTATATAAATCAATTAATAACAAACTTAAACTCATTGATAATATACAAAAATAGTAGGGAACTTAAACATCCCACTTACAACAGTGGACAGATCACCTAAGGAGAGGATCAACAAGGAAACAATGGCTTTGAATGACACACTAGGCCAGATGCCCCTAACAGATATATTCAGAGCATTTCATCCTAAAGCAGCAGAATACACTTTCTTTTTGAGTGCAAATGGAACATTCTCCAGATCACATACTGGGTCACAAATCAGGCTCCAACCAATACAAAAAGACTAGGACTAAGGCTAATATGGCATCATGCGTATTTTGAGACCACAACACTTTGATACTTGAAATGATCCATGAGAAAAAATTTGGAATGACCACAGGTACATGGATGTCTGAGAACATCCTACTGAAGAACAAGTGGGTTAACCATGAAATTAAAGAAGAAATAAAATGCATGAAAGGAAATGACAGTAAAAATACGACAGTCTAAAACCTTTGGGATGCAGGAAAGGCTTTCATAAGAGGGAAGCATATAGCCATATAGGGCTTCCTTAAGAAGCAAGAAAAGTTTCAAATATACAACCTAATCTTACACCTAAAGGAGCTGGAAACAGAACAGCGTATAATGTGTAAAACCAATAAAGGAAAACAAAGAGCAGAAATAAGTGATATGGAAATACAAAACAAACAAACAAACAGTAGAACCCATCAATAAAACTAGGAACTGGTGCTTCAAAAGAATTAACAAAATTGACAAACCCTTAGCAGACTTATCAAAAAGAAAGAAGAAAGGACCCAAATAAATAAAATCACAAATGAAAGAGGAGAGATCACAACCAACACTGTGGAAACACAAACAATTATAAGAGCATATTATGGGCAATCTATATGCCAACAAACTGGGCAGTCTGAAAGAAGTGGATAAATTCCTAGAAACATATAAATTACCAACACTGAAACAGGAAGAAATAGAACATTTGAACAGACCTATAACCAACAAAGAAATTGAGCAGGTAAGCAAAAATCTCCCAACAAACAAGAGTCCAGGGCTGGATGGCTTCTGGGGAATTCTTCTAAACATTTAAAGAAGAGTTAATATCCCTTCTTCTGAAACTGTTCCAAAAAATAGAAATGGAAAGAAGACTTCCAAACTCGTTCTATGAGGCCAGCATTACCTTGATGCCAAAACCAGACAAAGACCCCACTAAAAAGGAGAATTACAGACCATTGTCCCTGATGAACATGGATGCAAAAATTCTTAACAAGATACTAGCAAATTGAATCCAATAGGACATTAAAGGAATTATTCACTACAATCAAGTGGGATTTATTCCTGGGCTACAGAGTGGGATTTATTCCTGGGCTACAGATTTGATCCACAAATCAATCAGTGCAATACACCATATTAATAAAAGAAAGAATGAAAACCATATGATTTTCTCAATAGATAAATAAAAAACATTTGATAAAATACAGCATCCATTCTTGGTAAAAAACCCTCAACAAAGTGTAAAACCAATAAAAAAAGGAAAAAAAAACAAAAAAAAATTAAAAAAGATGGAACAAACCTCAGCATCATAAAGGCCATATATGAAAGACCCACACTTAATATCATCCTCAGTGGGGGAAATCTAAGCTTTTCCCCTAAAGTCAGGACACAACAGGGATGTCCACTCTCACCATTGTTGTTCAGTATAGTACTGAAGTCCTAGACTCAGCGAAAAGACAACAAAAAGAAACAAAAGTCATATGAATCAGTACAGAAGAAGTCAAACTTTCACTCCTCACAGATGACATGATACTATATATAGAAAACCCGAAGGACCCCACCAAAGAATTGCTAGAAGTGTTACATGAATTCGGCAAAGTCACGGGATATAAAATCAATATACAGAAATCTGTTGTATTTCTATATACCAATAATGAAGCAGCAGAAAGAGACTGGAATTGATCCTATTTACAGTTGCACCAAAAACCGTAAGATACCTAGGAATAAACCTAACCCAAGAGGTAAAGGATCTGTACTTTGAAAAATATAGAATACTTCTGAAAAGAAGTTGAAGAAGACACAAAGAAATGGAAAAACATTCCATGCTCATGGATTGGAAGATCAAATATTGTTAAAATATCTATACTACCCAAAGCAGTCTACACATTCAGCACAATACATATCAAAATAACACCAGCATTTTTCACTGAGCTAGAACAAACACTTCTAAAATTTTTTGGAACCAGAAAAGATCCCAAATAGCTAAGGTAATGTTGAAAAAGAAAAGAAAAGTGAGAAGTGTCACAATTCTGGACTTCAAGCTTTATTACAAAGCTATAATCATCAAGACAGTATGGCACAAAAAACACACATATAGATCAAAGGAACAGAATAGAGAACCCAGAAACGGTCAACTCATCTTCTACCAAGCAGGAAAGAATATCCAATGGAAAAAAAAAGTCTCTTCAACAAAGGGCGTTGGGACACCTACATGCAAAAGAATGAAGCTGGGCCACTTTCTTATACTGTATACAAAAAATAAACTCAAAATAGATGAAGGACCTAAATGTGAGATCTGAAACCAATAAAAATCCTATGAGACAGGGCAGAAAGTAATTTCTCTAACATTGTCTATAGCATCATTTGTCTACATATGTTTCCTGAAGCAAGGAAAACAAAAGCAAGAATGAATTATTGGGACTACATCAAAATAAAAAAGCTTCTGCACAGCAAAGAAACAAACAACAAAACTAAAAGACAACATACTGAATAGGATATTTGCAAATGATAAAGTCTTACTAGCTCAAATATTTAAAGAACTTATACAACTCAACACCAAAAAACCCCCAGTAATCAAATTAAAAATAGGTAGAAGATGGGTGTCAGGGTGGCTCAGTTGGTTGAGCATCTGACTCTTGATTTTGGCTCAGGTCATGATTTCAGGGTCATTGGATCAAGCCCCATTTTGGGCTCTGTGGTGACCATGGAGCGTGCTTGGGATTCTTTTTCACTCTCTTCTCCTCTTTCCAGCTCATGCTCTCTCTTTCTCTCTCTCTAAAGAAGAAAAAGAAAAAGAAAAAGTCAAAGAAAAGAATAGACATCTCTCCAAAGAAGACATACAAATAGCCAAGAGAGACATGAAAAGATACAGCACATCACTCATTATCAGGGAAATGCAATTCAAAATCACAACGAGATACCACCTCACATCTGTCAGAATGGCTAAAATTAACAACTCAGGAAACAACAGATGTTGGCGAGAATGTGGAGAAAGGGGAACCCTTTTGCACTGTTGGTGGGAATGTAAACTGGTGCAGCCACTCTAGAGAACAGTATGGAGGTTCCTCAAAAAATTAAAAATAGAACTACCCTACAACCCAGCAATTGTACTATGAGGTGTTTATCCAGAGGATACAAAACTGCCGATTCAAAGGGGCACATGTACCCCAATGTTTATAGCAGCATTATCAACAATAGCCAAATCGTGGAAAGAGCCCAAATGTCCATCAACTGATGAATGGGTAAAGAAAATGTGGTGTGGAAACACACACACACACACACACACACACACACACACACACACACACGCACAATGGGATATTGCTCAGCCACCAAAAGGAATGAAATCTTGCCATTTGCAACAACATGGATGGAACTAGAGTGTATTATGCTAAGTGAAATAAGTCAGAGAAAGACAAATACCATATGATTTCCCTCATATGTGGAATTTAAGAAAGAAAACAGGTGAACATATGAGAAGGGAAGGAAAAATAAGGTAAATCTAGAGAAGGAGGCAAGTCATAAGAGACTATTGACTATAGAAAACAGGGTTGCTGGAGGAAGGTGGGGGATGGGCATTAAGGAGGACACTTGTGATGAGCACTGGGTGTTATATGTAAGTGATCACTAAATTCTTCTCCTGAAACCAGTTCTACACTATATGTTAAATAACTTGAATTTAAATAAAAACTTGGAAAAAAATAAACAAAATAAATAAAATGTTAATTTCAACAAAAAAGTACCTTAAAGATACAGAATATTGTTTGACCAAATATCTGGGCATTGTGGCTTAGATATGTTGATACATAAAATTAACCACTATTCATTCTTTTTGTTTTACTTTCTGGGAAGTCTCATTAATTTATCTTCTACTTTATTTTACAGATCTCTTCAGTTTTTCACTTTAGCTTGCATCTTTCATGTTTGGGACGTTTCTCAAATCTCCTGTGATCCTTGGTTGTCCGTTTGTATTTGAACATGGGCCTCTTTAAAGTGGGTCATAACTCTGTATTCATGGTTAAAGCTTATAACTATAGGGACATTGAAGGATCCTTCAGTGTCAGCATTTGTTAGCTTTTTTTCTTGTGCTGGGTAGATATTTGATTGTTCTCTGTCTATAAGCATTCTGGGTGCTAAATTGAGGAAGAAATCTTTATATTCAGGGTGTAAAATTTTACTTAATTACTTTGCTTTTAGTATTTTTTTTTCCTACTCTCAGCTGTAGCAGCTACCCTTCATCCAGAGAACTTCTCTTTAACTCTCTCAAGAAAATAAACCATAGTCTTCTGCTGGGATGGTGAAGGGATAGTTGTTTGGGTGTATGGAGTGGAGTATCAAGAGTTCATTTTCCTTAATTGACTTTCAACCATTCCTTGGAGTTTTAACCTTCAGACTCACTTCCAGAGGTACCTGGTACCACCTATTTCTAAACCCTTTGGAACTTCTGCTGTGCAAATTAGGTTTGCTTTCTTGGCTTTCCTTACTTCCAGCCATGAATTCAGGTTTTCGAGGTAGTTCGTGTTTATCTATCCACTTTCCAGTTTGCAAAGTCTTGTTGCTGTTGTTTTCTTTTCCATGTTGTTTCTTCTTGTTGGGTATATCTTAAAAACCCTTTTGTGGTAATTTTAGGAGATTTTAAGAGCATGTATAAGTTAATGCATGCATTTGGTGTGTCAGCTTTTTGTTTCTTAGAACTTATGGAAATTTTCAAACACATGCAGAAGTAGAGTGAATAGTAATATGAGTCCTCATGAATCCTTTTCTCAGCTTCAAAAATGATAACTTGTCAGCATATGGCCAATCTTTTATGTATATTCCCCCATATCCTCCAGATTATTTTATAGCAGTCATAGACCTGACATCATGTTATCTATAAATTCTTCTGCATATCACTCTGAAAGATATTTTTCTTCAAAAAGCAAAATTATAATGCCATTATTAAGACCCAAATAAACCTAATAATTCCTTGATATCAAATACCCACTGAGTGTTCAAATTTCCACAATTTTATCACTAAATTTTTTTACATTTGGCTTATTCAGATTTGTATTAAAATAAGGTCTAATGGTGAAGATTTTTTTTTTTATATAGGTGAAGATGTTTTTTAAGTTTATTTATTTATTTTGAAAGAGAGAGCCTGAGCATCAGCTGGGGAGGGGCAGAAGAGAGGGAGAGAGGGAGAATATCAAGCAGGCTCCCCTGAGCCTGACAGCTCAGAGCCTGATGAGGGACTCGATCTCACGAATTGTGAGATCATGACCTGAGCTGAAGTCAGAAGCTTAATGGAATGAGCCACCCAGGCAACGCTAAATATGTGAAGAGTTTAATAGACATTTCACCCAAGAAGATCCACAAATGGCTTTTCAGCAACAGGAAAAGATGTTCAACCTTTAGAGAAATGCAAATTAAAACCACAGTGAGATACCACTACACATTTGTTACACAACACACAACACACACACACACACACACACACACACCACCCCTTCAATTAAATGGCTATAATTGAAAAGACAAACAATAACAAATGTTGGCAAAGATATGGAGAACCTGGAACCTGTGTTGCTGGTAAGAATATAAAATGATACAACCAATTTGGAAATAAGCTTTTTCACAGTTTCTTAAAAGGTTAACCATAACCTTTAACCATAACCACTGTGGTAGTTCTATTAGGTATTTACACAAGTGAAATGAGAACATACGTGATTGACTGTTAATACTAGCATTAGTCATAATAGTCCATCCCTAGAAACAATACAAATGTCTGTCAACTGGTGAATGGACAAAATAATGAAGTATATCTCTACAATGAGATTCTTTTCAACAATCAAAAGCAACAAACTACTGAGATATGCTACAACACGAATAAACTTCAAAAACATTATGTTCAGTGAAAGGAGCCAGATGCAAAAGACTACATATTGTTTGATTTTATATAAGTGTAATATGCATAAAAGGCAAATTTATAGAAGCAGAAAGCAGACTGAATGGTTTCCGATGGTGGGCACAGTCTTTTTTAATCTATAGGTTTTCCACTTTCCCTTTTGCCTTTAATTTTTTGGTGAACACTTACCTTTTTATCCTTGGCTTTTTCTTGACTCACCTAATACTAACATCCTGTATACTGTTTCCTCTCCAAAGTTGCTAAATGAAACTTCCCTATCCTTGGTCACAATGTTTTCTCTTAGGGCTTGCCTTTTCAGCTTTTTAATTTGGTTGTTGAAAGTATTAAATCAGAAAATGTGAATAATTTAGCATGATTTCAGGCATGTAGTTTGCATTTAAATAAGTGGTATTTATATTGAGATTTGGAATCAATAGGATATACACACACACAGTATAGGAGTGCTGACAATACTGATTCCATCTTTGGCCCTCCATTTTGTTCATGTCTAAATGATGACCTCTCTTGGCTACTTATTCTGGGCCACTTGGAAGTTAATATACATGCCTTAGAAATGCCCTCCGGGGCTTGTTTTGGCCTCCCATGCATGAACCTGTTAGGGATTACAGTCTTTCCCCTTCCTGATACACAGGTGGTGCCACAAGATTTACTTAAAGGTTAGCTGTCAATTAGATGCCTGTGAACCTTTTGATCTTACTACAGTGCTTTTCTGTGTCTCCTGTCACTCTATAAAATCTGTGGACTAAGGTTTGGATTTTGTGGAGAATAACTGTGTAACTTCTGTGGATCATCATTCACTTGATCCCTGCCCTGTCAGTTATCGTCAGTAAAACTCTGTGTGTATTGTTTGGAGTTGCCTGCTTTGTTTTCCACTCTTAGAGTGCTTTCTCAGTTTGGGGTACACTTTACTGTTTTTCCTCCACTTTCTAACACACAGAGAAGGAGAATGAGAGGCAGTCACAGAGGGAGGGACACAGAAGTTTTTTAAGGAATTGGCTCATGCAGTTGTAGAGCCTGGTACGTCTGAAATCTATAGGACAGCCAGGCAGGCTGGAAATTCAGGTAAGAGTTGATGTTGCAGTCTTGAATCTGAAATCTACAGGGAAGGCCAGGCAGGCTGGAAACTCAGGCAGGTTTTCTGTGTTAATAATCCACGGGCTGAATTCCTTCCTCTGGAAACCTCAGTCTTTACACTGAAGTCCTTCAACTGATTGGATGAGGCCCACCACATTATGGGAGGTAAAGTGCTTTACTGATTTAAATGTTAATAACATTAAAAAAATACCTTACTAGCAACATCTAGACTGGTACTTGACCAAGCACCTGGGTACCATAGCCTAGTCAAGTTTACACATAAAACTAACCATCACAGTACCTATTATTATCTCTCCACTTTGATTTTCTTTACTCAACACTGAATTAATGGACCAGGGTTTTAATAGTACTTGGGGAGAAGAACTCAAAGAAAGAACTTCAGCAGAAATCTGGCTCAGATGAGCTAGGGCAGTGGTTTTCAATTATGGCAGTTCTTAGCTCAGAATGCAAATTAGAATCATCTGGGGTGGTTTTAAAATGAAGAGTGGCCCCCATCACACATCAGTTGAGACCCAGGTGATTTAATTGGTTTGGGCTGAGAACCTCTGAGCTAGACACAGCTTAGTCCCTTGCTACCCAAGTGTCACCTGGAATTTTGTTAAAGTGCAGTTTCAGTCCCATGCAGATTAAGAGTCTGGAAGAGTTAAAGGTGTGCCACAATTCCATTCCAATGTTTAAGGTCCAGTTTTAGTGTTTGGCAATATTGTAAAAAGACTGAATTTGGTTCATTGTAAATTCAGGTAATTATTGATTTTATCAGTAGGTTTTCCTCTTTTAACATGCCATGACAGTATGAAAAAGTGAGCACAAGCTTATATTGCCTTGAATTGTTTCTGAAAGGAAAAATGATTTGGTAAGTACTTGGCCTTTAATGTGGAATTCCTCAGCAACCAGAGTCATTATGTGGATTTGGGGAAAATGAATGTTTAAAATGTTCTTAGACCATTCTTAGTTGACAGACGATTGCATTTAGAATTTACAGTGTTAGAAAAATGACAGTTGGTGATTTGGAATCTTTACACAAAAAGGTTTGTCTTGAAATAAGAAATACCGAAAGTCAGTGAGAGAGATACAGGAGGGACTCATTTTGCTCATTTTTTAAACCTAAATTTAACTTAGAGATTAGTGGTCCTGGAAAGGTAGTTCTCTGGGTCATCATGGACAAGAATCAGGCTGTGCGTCACCAATCCCATACTTTGACATTTACTTGCTTGGGGATTTTGGAGAGATACCTTTCCAATGGTAAGTTTGCTTATTTTAAACTAGGGTCACATACCCACAAACCATCTCACATGGTTTTTCATAAGAGTGAAAATAACCCATTTAAATGTGTAGTACAAAGGAAGTATTTAGCAATGCTTCTTTCTCTTTCTTTCTTTCTTTCTTTCTTTCTTTCTTTCTTTCTTTCTTTTTAATTTTTTTTAATGTTTATTTATTTTTGAGACAGAGAGAGACAGAGCATGAATGGGGGGAGGGCCAGAGAGAGAGGGAGACACAGAATCGGAAGCAGGCTCCAGGGTCCGAGCTGTCAGCACAGAGCCCGACACGGGGCTCGAACTCGTGAACCACAAGATCATGACCTGAGCCGAAGTCGGACACTTAACCGACTGAGCCACCCAGGCGTCCCAGCAATGCTTCTTTAGAGTGAGTAAGAAGATACGTCCAGTGAGAATGTCCACTTGCATTGATTGAAACCAGCATTGAGTTCTTAGCATAGCAATTCTTGCACATAATTATAAAATAATGTTTTAATAAGTAAATAAATTTTGCTTTACTAATCAATCTCTAGTGTTTTTGGCTAAAGGGATCCACTTCTCCGGGGCTGGAACTTTAGAGCTAAGAAACCAGATCTTGTATTCCTGCTGAAATCACTGAAATATTTTATTAAAAGAAGTGCAATTCAAAACAACTTGCTTTTGTTTATTACATACCTACCCTTCTGATCTGAACTTGAAGCCTGTCCAGTAATACATTAGAGTGAGGAAATTCCTACCTCCCTTGCCTTAGAAGCCCAAGTTATTTTAGTGAGGCCCATAGACTCCCCTGCAAAAAATGGTCAAGGGACTCTGATGCAGTGAATTGTACTTGTATTTGTGAAAAAATCTTTAATAAATATAGTCTATAGTTGTAGTTGGCAGATCATTTTTCTTTTTGCCTGCATATTTCTGTGTAATGGCAGGAAGACACTTAAAAGCGTATTTCTGCTGGTGGTTGTTTTATAAAGGAATATTTAGGGTCAATGCCCCTTCTTATTCCCATTTGTCACTTTCTGTCTGGCTATAGCCAGTTTTAAGAAAGGAGCTATACATTTTGAGGAAGAACATTTTTTCACTTGAGTTATTACCTAGGGCAAGACATACTTTGTCTTTTTAAAAGTCTAACTAAAAGATACCTTTTTGCACTTTCCCTTATGAAACTGTGTTAAATCATTTTGGTTTCAAGGAATGGAGCCTTACTCCCTCTATCTAAAGGGGGGAAAAAGGATTTATTGCAAAGAGTCTTGTGGACTGGAATTGGAAGTTGTGTGGATCTCTTAAAAACTCTAGGAATTCATTCCTCTCCCAGTGTCTCCCTTTTGGGTCATATAGCACATAGTAAATGGACTACGATTAATATTTGTAGAATGAATGAATAGCCTTTTCTCTTATTACCTCTGCTTCTCTTCCCATGTTTGCTTCATTATCCTTTTGTTATTAACTAGTCTGTGTCTATTTTTAGGATTAATTCCATAGGGAGAAAATATGACTGATTCAGCAAGTTATCATGGATCCTCTATTTGGACCCAGGGGGTCATACTTGAGTCAAGTGTCTACCTTGGGCTAATCATTGACCACCAGCCTATATCTCTTTTTCTAGTCATGAGGCTTGTGTTAACCTGGACTAAGATATTGGAAATTGTAGGCACTGGGACTAACTAATACGTCCACTATAGAAGTTTAACTCTAGTTTAAATTAATAGGGAAACTGGCTGGTAAAGAAGAAGAAAAGAGAATTAATATCAAGGGGCTGTTAATTATAGAACACATTGTAACTTTTTTTTATGTATCATTTAACCTCTTCATAGTACTGTATTGTAGGTTTAATATTATAATTTTAAATGTAAGAAAAGTGCATCTTAAAGATGTTAAACAGTCTTTCACAAAGTCACTTTGTAAGTATGTGGTGGAGTCTGGGATGTAAACCTAAGTCTCTTTGCCTCCAAGTAATCTCCTGTTGTTAAAGCACCTTGCTTCAGAAGAGCTTTATCCAATGGCAATGCAAATATAATGCAGGCCACATACGTAGTTTAAAGTCTTCAAGTGACCGTACTAAAAGAAGTAAAAAGAGACAGATGAAATCAATTTTAATAATATATTTTATTACGAGTGAGGTATTATACATTCTTTATCTCATAGCAATTATTCAATATGTGAATTCAATTCACTATACCTACAACACCTCTTGATTTAGATTAACCACATCTGGCTAGTGGTTGCCATATTGGACAGAGCAGCAGTTGAGTATGAATGTCTAACCATTTGTTACAGTTGTGATCTGCATTGAACCTTTCAGGCTATCAGTTACTGATCCATTAAATGAAGGATATTAATATCTCATATACCTGAACTGTAGAGTAGTGCATTAGATAATTTATGTAGGACTAAGATTAAGTATTCAAAATGGCTTCCTGGGAATTTACTCTGGGAGCGTCCATAATTG